>NC_092820.1:103899952-104237452 GCF_023375885.2 Dermacentor andersoni
ACTGAGCTCTGCCTGTGCCCTTAGGTGTGAGTCGTTTGGCTAGATCTCTTTTTTCATCAGATGCTTCTGCACTGAATGGGGACTTTTGCCTTTGTTTTTGTCTTGCCCCCTTTGATGTCTACTTTTCTGGGTGAGCGAGACTTCGGTACCTTCTGACCAGGGCGTCAAATCGAATGTTCGTTTGGTTCGCTTTGGATTTGTGTTCACGCTTTTCGGTGTGGTTCAGGTTCAGCTACGCAGGGAAAATTATAATGGTTCGAACCGGTTTGGAGCTTTGTGAGCCGGTCAACTAGGGTTTGGACGGGTTCGAAGGGGAAAAAAAAAAAGATATTCATGCGCGTGCGTCTTTGGTTTCCTCAACAACGCGCGGTAGATTTGGAAAGACAAGTTTGTTTGGGTTGGCAACCGTTTTATTGGCAACCGTTTTCTTTTGCGTGCTCATTAAATTTATGAATATCGCACGAAATTCGGAGCCGTGCACTGTTGCATATAGGCATGTCGAATTTGTAGATTCAGGGGGATTCGTGGCGCCCTGCGAGGCTAATAAACATGTTTTTCTTTGACTTGCAGAGGAGCCCTTGTAAACGAAGCCTTACGCCAAGACGCCACGCCTCATTGATTGCGAGTTTTAAACAGATCACACGAAAAGAAGCTGTAATTAAGGATTTCTTGCGCGTTCAAGGAATCCTCAATTGACAGCTATCCAGTACAGAAAAAACGCGCAACTAGAAACAATGTTGCGCCAGCACTTCGCTAAAGCGGCTCGCGCTCGTTGTTCGCATTATTCCGTAGAAAGAAAATGAATGTACGTCATCTAAACTTTAACTGACCATTCACAACGTGGTAAGTTTGTAAAAATAACGGAAAGCGCTGAGTTGTAAGAGAACACGTAATATAACTTTGCTTAAGTGAGCAGCCGCAGCTAATACAACTTTGGAAACACTTCTTGAATTCATTTTTTGATGGCTAACATATCTAGATGAGCCAAATAAATAACGTAGTGAAAGCACTGTAAAAAACATATAGTATTTTAATAAGGTGCTTAGAGATCCCGATAATATAAAGAAAGAAAAAGAATCCGTATAAAAAGAACCATGAGCCGTTCTACTCTATGAAGGTTGTTGACCAGTGAAGCTGTTTAGCGCGCGACACGGAGCTGACACATAATTTTGAACAAAGGTACGAACTCGTTTATTCTCTTGATGGGTGGTCACTGTGACGAAAGTTACGCACGCTCATTTATTGTCTTGATCACTGGTCATTATTTCACTCGCAACTGCAATCACATTCTTTGATAATGGCGAATTGATGCACGTGCGTAGGCCGCTGGGTGGTCGGTTGGGCAGGATCCGTGTGGCATCGCAAGGAATATGTCTCCAACACGGAACGCGTAAACCGCTACGTTTTCGGCACCGACACATCCGCATTGAAATCACCGACAACGACAACAGGAGTAGTGTCATCGCAGCTAATTCACGCAGAGTAGCCATGAACCTTAGGGGGCTATGAGTCATTGCATTTTTTGCTTGTTTACTTACGGGGGGGGGGGGGGGGGGGGGTGTTTTCGACATGCTGTTCTGTATGTTGCATGCGGGATGAGACAGAATTGAAGCACTGTTCGCTTCACTTTGCTGAGCGCTTGTAGCCTCTGCCTTACTGGGATATGAGCCATCGCATATTATGCTTGCTTCAGGGGCATAAATGCTTACGGAGGTATGAGCCATTGATGATTATAATTTTTGTCCACGGAGAACAAAAATGCACAGAACCCTAGCCATATACAGCTTCGCTGTAATGATGCCCCTCGCAACAAAGGTGAGGAATCCCAGCAAGCTTGTGTGACTGCATAATCACAGCTCTACATCCAGCGAAGGCGTTTGTTTAGAGAAGTTGCATTAAGAACTTCACTTGTCCGGATAAAATAAATTATGGGGTTTTCGCGTGCCAAAACCACTTTCTGATTATGAGGCACGCCGTAGTGGAGGACTCCGGAAATTTTGACCGCCTGGGGTTCTTTAACGTGCACCTAAATCTAAGTACACGGGCGTTTTCGCATTTCGCCCCCATCGAAATGCAGCCGCCGTGGCCGGGATTCGATCCCGCGACCTTGTGATCAGCAGCCTAACACCATAGCCACTGAGCAACCACGTCGGTTTTAACTTGTACGGATAATTGAACCGAACGTTTTCAAACGTTGACCGCATATGACACTTTTCAACATGAGAAATCTTCAGCAAAACCCGTACTTCAACTTAACAGCTTTAATGTTAGTCCTTTTTCAGCAAATTTGATCTCGGTGGCTCTGGTTCTTCCGGTACAGCTAGCTAAATTTTAATTCTTCAGTACAATTCTCTCATGCGTTTGAAGTCAACTTCACTCTAACCCATGACGAAAAAGAAATATCATACCGAATATTTTAATCTGTTTTCACTAATGATAATAGCGTACTGCCTGCTTTCGATACATGCCTACCTCCAATGCCTGATCTTGTCATCAGCGAGCAAAGTATTATCAAACTGCTTTTGAATCTGAATATCAAGAAGTCCCCCGGACCTGAAAAAGTACCAAACGCATTCCTAACGCGTGTTACTTCTCAATACGGCGATGAGCAATTCTTAGACGTTTTCCACGAGGCAGTCCTTTCATCAGAGCGTGCGATGACGACGCGGGGCCTGACCGAGACTGTGATGCGCAAACAAAGGGGCTTAGTCCGAGGCGACAAGAGCCGCCGCCCTCTGTAGTGATTACCCCGAAGATAACTTTACGTCAACCTAACCCTGACAAGGTGAACTAATTGACGAAAGGCGCCAACGACGATCCGTAGGGGAGCGTAGACCTCGGATTCCCAGATTGCTACGCACTTGCGCCATATGCGGGGGCGAAAGTGCAACGTAGGAGGAGGAACGGTGCGACATCATGGCAGGGATATTGCTACCGATCCGACGATTGTGATTGACCGAGATGCAGTCATCGGATTCCCTAGTCTAGTCTCCTAGGGAAGATGATTGTATTAAGAGCGGATACCTTTGGTGCAGTGAGAAGGGTGTGCTGAAGTGTACTGACGTGAACTCAGACGTTTAATATGCTCCTACATTGAGAGGGCTTCCGTATCGGGAGCTAGTGTAAATAACGTAAAATAAACCCTTTCTCCTTCATTCCTACTACCGGACCTACTCATCCCTGTGACGAGTAGATTCCTGGCATAAGCGCTACCCCGAGTCGCAAAGCGAGGTATGCAGAATGAGCAGCCAAGTATTTGTTTATATTGTTTTCAAGACTTTTAAACAAAGGCAGGTTTTGGACGGCTGGAGGGGGGGGGGCAGAGTTAACCAGTTCATAGAAACCGTAAGAGAGAGAGTATCCACAATTAATGGCCGATTACATTAACACTGACAACTCGCAAAATTATGGAGTGCATAATACATACCCACATTTTTGATTTTCTTAGAAAACATAATTTCATTACAAATTTTCAGCACGGATTCTGTAAAGGTTAGTCTACTTGCACTCAATTAGTCCACACTGTACGTCACTTTGGTAATTCTATTAATAACGGAAACCAAACAGATGCCTTTTTTATGCATTTCGCAAAAGCATGTGATAACTTTTCTCACAAAAGGCTGCTTTCCAAAATTAACAGCACAATAAATAATGGCAATGTGACTACTTCGATTTCAACATACTTGCATAACCGCCAACAATATGTCACTTCTCGTGATCCTTCATTTCAGACAGACAGACAGACAGACAGACAGACAGACAGACAGACAGACAGACAGACAGACAGACAGACAGACAGACAGACAGACAGACAGACAGACAGACAGACAGACAGACAGACAGACAGACAGACAGACAGACAGACAGACAGACAGACAGACAGACAGACAGACAGACAGACAGACAGACAGACAGACAGACAGACGGACACATGGATGGACGGACTCAAAACGGTGGAACTAGGCAAATAATGCTATTCGCACTAGATGCAGCTTACGCAGGCGCACAGGGTACCATACGGCAAGAACTGTTTCCTTAGGAACGGAGCAGGACTACAGTGAGGACACTTGATGTTCCTTGAAATACCGTGGGTAGACGCAGAAGACAGCAGAATCTGTTGACCTCGTAGGATCTGAATGGGGAATTTGGAAGCCAGAAATGCAGATGCTGTCTACTTAATAGACGCAAGCCATCTACGAAACTGTGTCGAAAACCCAAAGGTCCAAATCGAAAAAGAAGCAGTTTACGAAACTTCATAACGCAATGCTTTATTGTTCCAAACAAGATAAGAAGATCTGAGAACAAAGATACATGTAGGAAATAATTTGCCGATGACGACTACGCTATGTTAGAAATAGGACAGAAATCGTTGAGCCTTTGTTGATGGAATGCCGCAGTGTCTATGCGTACATGTAAATGAGGACGTGCTTCCCTTGAACTAGGTTGTAGATATTAAGAATATATTTAGAAATGGGGGGGGGGAATTGATTAGAAATGCAAATTTGTAATACGTGGATGCAAGAATGCTAGTTTAAAGTTGAGGAAAATAACTAATGAAATGAAATATATCTTTAACAACCTAACTTTTAACATAAAATGTATCGTTAGGGTACGAATATGAGGGCTGACACAAGACCCTACAGAAAAGTAGAAATAACGTTCCGAGTCGAACCAAGCTTTCTTTCATCGCCTAGATTTAAGGAGATGCTCGTAAGATCCATCAATCCACAGACATCTTGAGTGTAGTGGGATGAAACGTGCGGAACACAAAACAGGCGGGACATTCGGCAGGAACAAGAATACAATGAATTCTTCGAGAACGTTCATCCTCTGTCGAAAATAGCACACCCACGGCAATTACGCCACATAGATGAGGAGAAGGAATGAAAGAGCTAAGTTCCATATTTGCCAGCCTATAATCAGCGCAGCATGAATGTGAAGTTCATGATTCGTAAATTGATACTGACACTGACAATGATAAAATGCTTTACAGTGGTATCCCTTTTAGATCGGAGTTGTGACAAACAGTCTCCTTAAGACTGTTTTACGTGATGCAATTTTTATCGCACTGGAAGTACAATTTCGGTCGCGTGTGAAGAAAATCGCAACCGCTGTTCTCGCCCCTCCCCCTGCCCGCCCCCTGCGGCGGGGACCGACCGTCGCACGACGCACCGATCAAAGTGATCGCTGCGATTTTTCGTCAAAATTGCGCCGGGAACTATTTCAAGAAGAAACCGCGAGAACTATTTCGTGATTTGTTTTGGGAAATGGCGTCTGTCGCTCAGTACAACGTCTACAGATACTTTTTTTTTATCTATAAACGATGGCAGAACAAGCCTTGAACAGTGCGACTAATTGAGTGGAGCCACGGATTGCGCATTCGGTGCGTACCATATGCACCGACACGAGAACAAGGCAGATAAAATCTGGAAGGTCAGATTAGGTTCTGTGTTTTTTTATGCATTTGTTGACACGCTACGTTGCTAATCAAGCCACGTTACTTGTTTTTTTTACCTTGGCTTCTCGTGCTGATAGCACGTACTTTTGAGTGCCTTTCCATTATTCACACGAACTGCGAGTTCTAAGCACTACGAAATGTCCTTCACGGGAAGACGTGGCCTTCGAATGTCGTCCAAATTTTCTCATTTGTTGCGTACAAGCGACTCGCGATATACAAAAACGCCACAGTTGTAGCACGGTATGCTTTTACGGACAGAGCAACTTAAAGAACATGCAACTACGATCAAATGCTGTGGCGAGGGCATATGGCATGACAGCATGGTATCCGACATTTCAACGTCGCGCTATACGCCCGACCACACTTGGTTGCAGCCTGTTGGTTTCGGCTCTCACGCGTATTTTTCTCGAATTATCTCATGTAAAGGTTCTGTTACTTCTGATGCGAAGCGGGACTGATTATCAATTCGGAGAGCGAACGTGCAAATTACACATTTTAATAAATCTTCTACACTGTAATATTTAACAGTAAGACTACGAATAATCAGCATCACCCGTTTGTTTTAGAAGCGTTAATGGGGATAAGCATCATTTAAACAGCTTTATCTCTTTTGTTTCTGATGTATCATTGTTTCCTTCATTGTGTTGCATACTTTCTATCCTTACTGCACCTGTATTAATCCTCAATTTAACAGGTAACTGCATATCGCACTTACGTCAGTGCACCGATTTCTTTTTCCGTTTATGCTCGTCGTAATATATTGCAGTATTCTAAGAAACTAGGTCGTCGTAAACATCCCTTCCTTTCCTTGGTTCTTTCTCTCTCTCCACCTCCTGTAAGACACATGCAACAATGTGGAAAACCGGGAAACACGGTTTTTTTATAACAGTGAGAACGCGTTAAACAGAAGCAAACCGAAATGATGCAGTGGATGTAGACCGGTTGCATCCCTTCCTGTGAATGATAGCATATATCCAAGCACGGATGGTTCTTGCAAATTCACAGCTAATAAAGTGTGAAGAAGTATCACGAGGCATAGGCTGTGCCCAACAATAGAGGCAAAGTTGCTAGGGCGTTTGCAATTACGTGTAGTAGTGCATAAAACCATATAACCCTATCCCGTCATTACTGCCGCTATAAAATATGTATCATGCAAATTTCTGCATATATAAAGACAACATGGCAGTTGTGTATCTGAATATTCGCTTTGTCAGATTGTGAAATGCAGCTTCTTACTCTCTTATTCTATGGTTAGGTTTAACGGCATGTGTGTGCAGACTACCTAAAATTCTACTCAGCCGAGCCTACCCTGACTCACGTTCACCAAATTTCTGCTGAGCCGAGCTTGCTCTGACTCATATTCTCTAAACTTCTACTCAGCCGAGCCTGCTATGACTCATAACTACCAATATTCTACTCATTCGAACTTGCTCTTATTCATATTCACCAAAATTATAATCAGCCGAACTTGCTATGACTCATATTCACCAACAATTCTGCTCAGCCGAGCTTTCTCTGACTCATTAACCAAATTTCTACTCAGCCGAGCTCGCTATGACTCAAACTCACCAATATTCCACTCATTCGAACTTGCTATGACTCATATTCACCAAAACTTCTGCTCAGCCGAGCTCGCTGTGACTCATATTCACCAAATTTCTGCTTAATAGAGCTTGCTATGACTCATAATCACCAATATTCTACTCATTCCAACTTGCTCTGACTCTTAATCATGAAATTTCTGCTCAGGCCAGCTTGCTCTGACTCATATTCACCTGAAATTCTGCTCCGTCGAGCTTGCTCTGACTCGTATTCACCAAATTTCTACTCATTCGAGCTTGCTATGACTCATACTCACCAATATTCCACTCGTTTGAACTTGCTCTGACTCATATTCACCAGATATTCTGCTCAGCCGAGCTTCTTCTGACTCACAGTCTCCAAAATTATACTCAGCCGAGTTCGCTCTAAGTCATATTCACAAAAATTCTGCTCAGCCGAGCTTGCTCTAACTTATATTTAGCAAACATTTACTCAGTCGAGCTTGCTCTTACTCATAATGACCAAAATTCTACTAAGCCGAGCTCGCTCTGACTCTGAAGTTCACAGCACCAATACCATTGCACGTTCAGTAATCACACAGAGATCATTTGCAGCTTCCTTCAGGGGCAGACGTGAGCTTTTAGGTTGATACTTACTGCTAAGTTTTGTGCTAGAATAGGCATAGGAGCAGGAACCACTTGTGCGCACTTACAAGCAATATACACACATCATTTGTTCAGAAGCTGACGCTAAGCACGGGTAGCGCGAGGGAGTCTCTGTGCAGACATGACGACGCCGCTGTAGCCGAATTGCGAATGCTGCATATGCGATGAGGACAGCTATACGGGCTTGTCGATAGGCCCTGTGGTAATTTGCTTTAGCGCAGGCAGAACAACACGGGCATAGATGGCACACGAGACAGCACACGCCGCTGAACGACCAGCTGCTTACATGCGATATGCTTTGAAAACAAATTTAAACTTCGAAGCATTTTAAATTACAAAACGCGCATAATATTTGCTCCTTTTCGCAAAGCAATAACATCGCAACGCACAGTCTTTTTTTTTTCGATAAATTTAAATAATTGCGCTGCGTGTGCCACAACATCAGGCAGCAAGTGACGCTGGGCGTCGCACTAGCCGCATTTTTGAAATAGCAATCATGTGAAATGATCGCTTTAAAAATCTCATTACGACACATGCAACTGCACAGATTCCGTTCGCCCCAGTCGCACCATGTCAAACAGCATTTACCTGCTATCTCATCGTAATCTACCACTTGGTCTATCTGCTCTATCTCGTAAACTTACCTACATGTACGCCTGTGAAAATGGCGGCCCTATCTCCCTATCGCAGGGAGAGGCCTTCTTCCTACAGCAGACATAAAATAGGCTGATGACGATGATGTTGATGATGATGATGTTATCTTCCATGCTTTTTTCCCCGCTAATACTATAAATGTCTCGTGCTTACCTCTCTCTCCGTTGAATCCCAGCGCTCCCGGTAGGTTGACGTTCCTTATAGGGTCCTCACTGAGGTAAAATCTTGGTATTCCAATACAATGTATAGGAGTCCTCTGCTGATTTCATCTGCTGGAGGCGCAAGCCTCATCCTGTTGAGAATATTGCTGTTTTACGCTAAAAGCAACGTTTCAGCGGCTGCTGAAGAAACGAATGCCTGTGGTGAGCGACAGCCCGAGCTGTGGTGCACGCGTTCGAAATAGCTAGAAGTCAGAGGTATAGCTGGCCTTGCCGCACCGGAAGGTAATTAAACCAAAGGCTGTTTGTGGTCTCGGTGACTTTCGAGTGGACTGCGGCTGAGTCCGGGAAGCATGCGACCCCACACAGGCGCCCAACGATCTTGGGCTCGACGGCTGGCCCGGAGGGATGACATCGGGGATGGTTCGCGAACTCAAAAGGAAACAGGAAAGGAAAAAAAAAATGGCAGTGGCTTAGCTCGGCTATGCCAGGATATACTTAGCGAAAGCTAAGGCATAGCATGGTTAGCCTTGATTAATCTTGATTGCAAGTCCAGGTTAGTCTGGTTGTCTAGCTATATTGCGGCGTTCAGCCAGTCGTCGAGGCGCTGTTCGTCTGTTTCCTGGGCGATTCGTTTCCTCTTCATCTCGTTCCGATGTCGATTCCAGGCCTCCTCCTGCTTGTCAGAATTGTCGCCATCCATACTGCCGCCTTAACTGTGGTTGCGGCGCACGCAAGCTCTCCTTTTCAATCCTCCGACATGTTATCGGGCATGCGACGCAGCTGACGAAGCGAGCGGAGGTGAGCGCAACGACGAGGAACACGTGTGACGTCATGTGCCTCCTCGGAGCACGGCCACGGCGAAATCGCAAGTTTGCTGCCAGTAAAGCTTTCGTTTTACAATTGTCATCCACCCAAATGTATCACGAAGCTACAAATCATTCGGCATTTCAGAAAGAACGCTTTGCAGTTGAGGAAATTCGTCCTGCTCCGGCATCTCATATACAATCCTTACAGCCTAAAAATGCTTTTACATTGCATAAGAAGCGCGTTCGTCCACATTGTTTCGTGTCTCAGACGTTCATGGCATCAATCGCGAGACATTTAGGCGTAGCGACGGGCCACGGTCGTACTTGCCTGTACGAACGTCGGTCGCCTCGAGTCGCAATCGGTTGCACGACCTCCTCAACTACAGCCGGTGTCCATGAGCTAAAGAGTGGCTTTTTCAGTATTGTAGCAGCGTATGGTACTAATAGAACTTCAAATGCAGTATTTCCCTTGTCATCCAAGGAAGGTCTAGATTATTCTTTTTTGTTTTTAATGGCACATAGCGCTCTATGCAAGTATGGACAATGTTTTCAAAATGGGATACTATAGCATTGATATCACTGGTAGTGCATAACTGGGAGAAACTGTCGAATGAAATACATTAAGCATTTCATTCGACAGTTTCTCCCAGTTATGCACTACCAGTGATATCAATGCTATAGTATCCCATTTTGAAAACATTGTCCATACTTGCATAGAGCGCTATGTGCCATTAAAAACAAAAAAGAATAATCTAGACCTTCCTTGGATGACAAGGGAAATACTGCATTTGAAGCGTCGAGTAGCCAGAGCACGTGGGAAGCGCCACATGAATGCAGAAACAAATGACCAGTTCCGCTTTATGAAGGAAGAACTCCGTCAAAAAATGGACGCAGCTAAGAACTTTTATTATCAGTTCACTCTACCTAATTTAGTTAAAAATAACCCACGAAAATTTTGGAGCTCAATTTCGCCAATGAAGAACACCACCCAGACATTTCTATTAGGCGATTCCGAAATAAGCGATCCTGGACCAATTGCTAAAGCATTCAATGAATACTTTCAGTCTGTATTCACACAGGACAATGGCGTAATTCCTCCCTACTCCACGACAACTAACATGTCCTGTGCAATTAACAATGTTACAATATGTAAGCAAGGAGTCCTGAACCTTATTTTAAATCTTGACACCAAAAAAGGCTGCAGTCCAGACAATGTTAACAATGTGTTCCTTCATCGTTATGCGCTTTGGACGTGTCAATACCTCACATTGATTTTTGAGAAATCTGTATCTACTTGTACAGTTCCTTGTTCATGGAAACGGGCTAGAGTCATTCCATTGTTCAAATCTGGGCAGAAACAATCTCTTCTAAATTATAGACCCATTTCGTTAACTTCTCATGCATGCAAACGTCTTGAACACATAATTTATAAACACATTATCACTTTTCTCGAGTCTAATAACATTTTATGCAGCGCTCAGCATGGATTTCGTAGCGGTTTTAGCACAGTGACTCAATTAACTGAATTTACACATGACATCGCTTTTGCTCTTGATTTAGGTCATCAATTAGATGCACTCTTCATTGATTTCTCGAAAGCATTTGATACTGTACCACATCCTAAACTATTACATAAACTAAACTTTATCCTTAATAACCCGCTTCTCATTGACTGGATCCGTAGTTTTCTTTATGATCGTTCACAGTATGTTTCTTTTAATTCATTCAACTCTCCTGACGCATCAGTATCTTCCGGTGTGCCCCAGGGTTCTATTTTAGGGCCATTGCTTTTTTTGCTTTATATTAACGACATTCCAAGCTCTGTTTCAGTAAAAATTCGGCTTTACGCTGACGACTGCGTTCTCTACAATGTCATTTCTTCACCTAACGATCATAACACTCTGAATCAATCTTTTATAAGTTTTTGTGAATGGTGCGAACTCTGGCAAATGAACATTAACTTCAAGAAAACAGTCGCCATGTCCTTTCACAAGCATGCTAATTGCTCATATTTCAATTATTCCTATAAATCCACTTTTCTGCAGCGCGCATACGAATATAAGTATTTAGGCCTCCTTTTCACTCCAAGATTATCCTGGTCAGAACATATTCTAACAACTTGCAACAAAGGACTAAAAAAACTTGGTTATCTAACCCGAACTCTACGTGCTGCCCCCAAAGAAACTAAACTTATTACATACAAAACACTTGTAAGACCTATTCTTGAATATGCGTCTACCATATGGAACCCTTACAAAATTTCGGACATCCACAAAATTGAATCTGTTCAGAAAAAGGCGGTTCGTTTCATATACAGCCGTTATGATAGAATGTTTTCACCGTCATCTCATCTGAATATGCTTGGTTTAACCCCTCTTTCCCACCGTCGTCACATTAATTCTCTGAAACTTCTACACTCTCTATTTTACTCTCCACATTATGCTTCCCCTAACACATATCTGACCCGTGCAAAGCCCCTAATCACGAGAAGCAGCAATGACTTAAACTTATCCGTCTTTTTTGCTCGCACCAACACTTTTAAATACAGTTTTTTTCCTCGGACAATTGAACTCTGGAATGACCTGCCTGGTTCCATCCGTTCTTTACCACATAGAGAATTTGGGGATGCCATTGAATGCTCCCCTTAGTCATGTTACTCACGCATGCTTCTTTGTATAGTGATTTTCTTTCTCGCATTTGTATTCACCCACTCCTGCAATAGCCCTTCTGGGCTGCAGTATTTGTAAATAAATAAATAAATAAAATAAAAGTAGTTTCATCTGTAGGCTCCTTTTAAGGCTGTAGTTTGATCGGCCACATGCAATATTTTACGCGTCAAGCAGTTCTGAAACCACCTTCTATCGGCGCGGGCAGTCTCTCGGCCAAAATTTTTCACTTTCGACTTTAATCGAAGCGGGTGCACTACAGACCGGAACATACGGTAAAGGCATCGTTTCTGACAAAATAAAAAGCAGCTTCTTCGCTGTCCTTGCAGAAAAGAGAGAGAGAGAGAAACGGTAGCAAGGAGTATGCGCAACGCTGGGAATCTTCGTGCCTTCGATATCGCTGCGGCAGAAGCTGGTGCCCCGAAGTCGTTTCAACCTTGCTAATGATATTCGTGCTTCACTCGAGTGGCTCACGTAAGCCCTTTTATACCGGCTGTCACTTTCAAAAAAAAAAAAAAAAGAGCGAACCGGCACGGAGTACGTAAGCGTCCGTGCGTGAGGCTGTGAATGCGGCACTAGGCGCCTCGAAGGAGGCGGCGATGTCCGGCACAAAAGCCGCTCTGGTGATTGGTTAGCGTTTGCATAGCGCGAGCGGTGCGGTCGGCCGGCTAGCTCGGTGAAACGCTTCGCTGCCAGCACCACTCACACGCGGCTCTCTCTCTCTCTCTCTCTCTCTGACAGCGTAAATTATCCCTTTAATTACGCGCGGCCAGAGGGGCTAGCGTGTACCGGACGCGCTCGCGGGACGCGTCCGTCACTGTCAGGTCTCGGCGCGCCCGGCAAAGACAAATGGGGGGCGACGCCGCGCCGACAAACCGCGCCGCTTTCGGTCGCGTCGGCGTCACGCGCTTTTGCGGCCGGAGGCAGGCCGGACTTGCTTCCTGACATCGGTCGCTTAATTGTCCTTTTCCTAGCGTAGCGAAAGAGAGTGTTGCTGTCTTTTATACGCGCTTTTTTCTTTTCAGGTTAGGTCGGTCTGACGAGTTTCTTCTTTCTTTTCTTTTTTTTCTGGTAACGTTGCTGGTCCGCGTGGCAGTCCCAGATGTGTCGCGTTGTAGCGACCGCGTGGAGCAATGTTTGCGTGAGAAAACAGTGTATGAAATGAAGCGGAGCACGCCGCGGTTATGCGGGACTCACTTTGCCAGAAGGGCGCGCACTGAATTTGAATGCGCTTCAAGAGCCACAGTGTTTGCCCGTGGCTCATCGCCTCGCGTTTGAGCGAGAAAGAACGAAGTTCGAGAAAATGAACTCGCGATAGCGACAAGCAGTTAAGCGTAGATGTTGAAGCCTGCTTTTCGTGCGCTATTGCATTAAATGGCTGAATGCTTTGATCGACCTTTCTATATGCGCACGTTTGTGCAAAAAAAAAAAGAAAGAAATCAATAAAGATAGTAAATAAACATAAAAAATATATAAAGAAATGAAAAAGAAACGTGGATGTTCTAGGTTGCACAAGAAATATATGTATAGAAGTTGGTGCGTTATCTTGAAACAACGCAATAATTAATGTCTATAAAGTTGGAACATCGCCGGCTTCCTTTGTGTCGTCTCTGCCCGGTCTTCTGCCCGTCGCGCTCTCTTTAATTACTACAGAGTCTACGCATGCGCAGTACCGTGGTCCCAATCGCTAGGGGGCCCCAAAGCCTTGAGTCCCCCCAATCTAAAAATCTGTATTAACGTATGCAGAATCTCGTTTACCTGACCCTTTGTCGAAATATTAGGCGGACTAGCACCATTTTTGATATAGCCGTCGCCACAGTGGCCTAAATGTGATTGGCGCGCTCCAGTTTGGTTCGTTCTGATGAACTACAGGGAGGGCTCGGGAATGAAAACGTTAATGGAATCCTAAAGCCATTCCGCTGCCCATATCAAGAACGATTTTATCAAAGGCAGATTAGGATTAGTCTTAGGATTTCTGCTGAGCCGACCGGATTTCACTACTGTGATTTCACTACTGTGATTTCACTACTGATTTCACTACAAGGAAGAAAGAAATCACGAAACGTACATAACATAATTTTTCTCTGTATACCTGATGACTTGTATCTCGAATAACTGAATATCTTTAGTTAGGTATATCATAACATTGTGATTTCCCGTGTAGGTAATTTCCACCTGCATTGCGCCACGGAGCTCGAGACTACGGGTTTTATTGTCGGCAGCGGTGGGGGCACGTAAAAACTCTCGGGTACATAGATTTAGAGAGAGAGAGAGAGAGAGAAGGGAAGAAGGAAAGGCAGGGAGGTTAACCAGTCTGAGTCCAGTTTGCTACCCTACACGTGGGGAGGGGAATGGGGAGTGAAAGAGCGAGAGAGAGAGAACTTAGGTGTAGGATGTCTATAGTCGGGCACTCAAGTCTGTTGCCTTCAGGTAGTGAAAAAGCGCTCGAACTGCTTTCTGCGCTAATGAACTGTGAGGCCAGGCTCCCAAGATCTTCGCTTCCGTAAATTGCCTGTTATCCAGTCTATTCAAGGCACACTGGAGAGTCTCACGTTGATTATCGAAGCGAGAACAGTGGCACAGAAGGTGACTGATGGTCTCTTCACACTTGCACTTAGCGCACATTGGTGAATCCGCCATTCCGACACGATAGCTGTAGGAGTTGGTGAATGCTACTCCTACCCACAGCTGACACAGCAGTGTTGCGTCACGTCGTAGAAGATTCGCTGGTAATTTAAGTTTCAGTGATGGGTCGAGGCTGTATAAACGACACTTAGAGTTCTGTGGTGTATGTCAGTAACTTAACGTGATGGTACGAGCGAGACTACGAAGCTCTCTTGCTGCGTCGACTCTCGATAAAGGTATAAGGAGTGTCGGTGAGCCATAGATTTAGGCGCACGTTAAACTATAGAGCTCAAGGTGGTAAACATTATTTCGAAGCCGACCACTACGGCGCGCCTGACGATAAGAGAGTGGTTTTGGCATTTAAAAGCCCAAAATGTGATTTAGTTATTTACAAAATTTTTGTGTTTTCCCGATATCAACATGAAAAAGCGGAACAGTGCCTCTACAGGTGATATGAAAAGGAATATGTCCGAAAAAGATGCGATACACAAAGAAGTGGTTTGTAAAAATTCATGCAGAAATATGAGTGCGTAGCGTTTAGATTGTCTTATGCATGGAGCAAGGCAATGTTACAGTGTTTCGAACTCTTGATTGTGGCCAAAGCGCCCCTGCTTTATTATCCGCGAGTTTACAATGTACGCTGTTAAGAGTACTTGAAGATTGCCATCCTCGTTTAGCCATCCACGATTCGGCAATGAGGAGGCTGCAAGAAAGCTTCAGAGGTGAAGTGAGGTTTCATTGGCGAACTATACACGTAAGTTCGCGCGCTAAGGTTTGCGCTTTATGTCCACCAGAGGCGAGAACTGTACCTTCCAGTTTAAACAATCCAGAGTCCTGCGCTCTAATAGAGACTGCTCTTGGACCACAGTCTTGCACCAACATTGCAAGGAGGGCATCATCGGCTGTGCAAACTTCCATTTTTTCCCCGGGCAACCTAGCCCAAAAGTATCGACAGTGTGCGTGCGCATAGAGTTTCTTTTTCCAACCGAAATCAAGAAAGGGGCTGACAGATGGAATAGCACACTGTGGGATAAATTTTGTAAACAGGGATAAGGTGCCTCAGAAAGGATGGCCCACTTTTGGATAGGAGTACCTATCTTCGTCAAAGGCGGCCTTGTAATCCTCGGCATGTTAGTTTTAAAGGGTCAGCACAGTGACGTCACGCGCGTTCGTCGTCGGTGGCGGCTAGGCATTCAAGTGGCATTAGGGCATCCATCATTTAATTATTTGTCATTTTTTTTGTTATTGAGTGTATTTTAGTATTTTAATAGCTTTTGGCATCTCAGCCCATATTCAAGTGAAAAAGGAGCAGCGGAAGCATATTCATTGTAAGCTATTTTACTGATCGCAAAGTGTTGTCTGTCCGTCTGTCTGTCTGTCTGTCTGTCTGTCTGTCTGTCTGTCTGTCTGTCTGTCTGTCTGTCTGTCTGTCTGTCTGTCTCTGTGTGTGTGCGTGTGTGCGTGCGCGTGCGTGAATGTGTGTGTGTATGTCTGTGTGTGTGTCCGTCCTTCCGTCTGTCTGTCTGTCTGTCTGTCTGTCTGTCTGTCTGTCTGTCTGTCTGTCTGTCTGTCTGTCTGTCTGTCTGTCTGTCTGTCTGTCTGTCTGTCTGTCTGTCTGTCTGTCTGTCTGTTTTATGTGAACTGCAGTTTACCCAATGCAGGACATAAAGAGATCGTTACAATTTCAGTGAGTAAAAAAAACTAGAACGAGAACTTTATTGATTACAATGACAAAAATTACGAAACAAACATGTGCAAACGTTTTCACAGCTGCAGCCTTTCTCAGTAGCTGGACACTGTTAGCCGTCATAAGCGTAGGCCTCCGCTACTGCCGGTGGTGAGACGTTAACTGCACGCATGAAAGGCAAGCCTGTTTTCAGTGGGTACCATTGTGCGGGCTCGTTCGTCTTGGGCGGGCGAATGAATTGACGTCCGTACAATGGCTGCCTTCCTTCGTGCCGGCACGTTCTCAGTGACAACGGGGTCTGCAGTCTTTAGAAATCGGCACTTTGTATATCGCCTACGTAACTGGCGCTGTAGTCTGGTGCATAACAATGCGCGCGGCGTCGACTGGGAGGAAGTTCTGTTGAATAAAGCTGACCTACGAAACTACTTTGTATGAATTGGATCCGGGACGGCGTCCACCCAACTAGGTGACTCCGCAGTCACAGAGCTCGGCTGGCGAAATTCATGTGGCGGATTCGATTGTCTTATACCCCTGTCACAACAGGCATTCAAATGTAATTAGATTCGATTGATATTCGCTGCAACGAATGCTATTCGACCCGTGGTAGTGCTACACAGGAGAAATTATTGTCATTCGGTCATGATATCAACGGCGATCATTGCAAAAAAAAAAAAATGCCGAGAAAAGCAGAGCAAGGCATGTGTAGAATATCTGAACAGTCCATTTAATTATTTTATTATAGATATGGGACGTCGCTTCATTGAAGTAACACGCGTACAAAATTTCTAATTCCAGAATGTCTGGCCGCTATAAGCAAAAACGAGGCTGATCAAGTTTAGTAGCCATAGCCGATAACTTACACACAAACATTACTGACATGGCCGCACTGAAGGACGACGCTCAGTTGCAGTAGGTGAAGCGGTTAGTTGATGCGTGCTTTGCATCGCGAGCAACGCATAGTTATCAGAGGAAGAGGCTCGGTCATCAAATAGACGCAGATGCCATTCGAGACGCTGAAAACACGCACATACAGACGCCCGATTGTTTGAAGTATGGCATTTGCATATGGCCGACTAGAAAAGCGACGGCCGCCACACGCCACTGATGTCGAGCGGGGGGGAGGGGGGAATAAACTTTTATTGTAGAACTAGCACTTTATTATGGCCGGGCCTAAGCCTTCCATGACGGGCCTAAGCCTCCTATCGGGGCACGTCGAGGGCTTGCCTCGCCGCTGCCTCGCGGGCGTGGTGGGTCGCCCAGGTTTGGTCGTCGAGGGCGGAGCTCCGCAGAGCCTCATGCAACCTCGACGATAGGGGCGTGGTGTTAATGTGTGTGTACTGTGCTGGGCACTCGCACAGCATATGGGGAAGCGTAACCGGGTGAATGCCACCGCACGGGCAGTTGGCGGTAGTGTAAACGTCTGGGAATATAAGGTGGAGGCGGGCGGGTGAAGGGCACGTGTTTGTGTGTAGCAGCCGCAGGGTGGCAGCCTGCGCCCGGCTGGACTTGGGGTGAGGTGGAGGGAAAGTTCGGCGACTGAAGTAAAAGGCCTTAACGAGATCGTTATAAGTGGTCAGATGGTCCCTGGTGTCCAACTCGTCTCCAGTGACTCCGGCGCGGTTGACTAGACCTCGCGCAATGAAGTGGGTGACCTCGTTGAGATTGGGGAGGTGTGAGTGGACAAGGCCAGCACGGACCGGGATGCATGTCAAGGAGATCATGCTGTCTTTAGAGTGTGGTGACTGGCAGATGATGCGAAGAGCTTGGGGAGAAATACGGCCTTTGCTGAAGTTAGTGACGGCTTAGCGAGAGTCACATACGATGGTGTGACAGGTGGGATCTAGAGTGGCCCGGGCGATGGCCACTTCATCAGCCGTCTCGGCAGGGGGGGGGGGGCGAAGTGACCCTGGAGGCGTGGTGTAGGACTCCATCGCGTGTGGCAACGGCCACAAATTGTGTTCCATGGGAATATTGGGCTGCATCAACAAATGTGACGCCAGGTACGTGAGCAAGGGCTTTGATGATAGCTCCGGCCCGAGCTTGGTGCCGGGCCCTGTTATATTCAGGGTGCATGTTTCTAGGGATAGGTTCTATGTTGATCCAGCTACGGATGTCAGTCGGTATCGATTGTTTTGGGCCCTCTTGCTGATGTCAAGTGAAGCCAAGCGGGGATAGTATAAAGCGTCCCATTTCACTGAGGGTGAGCCGTTCAAGCTGAGAGCGTTGTTGGGCTTCAATGAGTTCGGCAAGGGTGTTGTGAACTCCCAGTTTCTTGAAGAGCTCAGTGCCGGTGTAATGCGGGAGGCCAAGTGCTTGCTTGTAGACCCCTCGTATGAGGGTGTCGAGGTTGGTTTGCTCAGCCCGGTACCAGTGGAGGTACGCAGCAACGTAGGTAATGTGACATATGACAAAGGACTGCACGAGGAGGAGAAGGCTTTCTTCTTTGAGTCCCCCTCGTCGGTTAGAGATACGTTTAAGAAGGCGTAGGGTGTTTTGAGATTGGGCACAGATGTTGCTGAAAGCCAAGGCGTTGGAGCCGTTGGTAGAGATGGTGAGACCGAGGACCCGGAAACTAGGGACGTGTGGGATAGGACTGCCATCTTGAAGGTGTAGGGTGATGGCGTCACAAGGTCGGTGATCAGATTGGTGTTTGGGACGGCGACCCCGCTGAATGGGCGCGTGGAGAAGAAGCTCCGATTTAGCCTGTGAACAGCGCAGTCCGGTTCCTTGGAGGTAGGCTTCAACCGTGTCAGTTGCCGTTTGGAGGGCTGACTCCACTTGACCAACACTGCCTCGGTACGCCCAGATGGTGATGTCGTCGGCTTAGATGGTATGGCTGATATTGTCGACTTGCTGTAGTTGCTGGGCAAGGCTAATCATGACTAAGTTAAAGAGCATGGGAGAGATAACTGAACCTTGCGGGGTGTCTTTGCTGCCAAAGGGAAGCTGGTCCGATTGTAAATCCCCGGCCTAGAGGGTGGCCGTGCGATTGCGGAGAAAGTCACGAATGTAATTGTAGGCTCACTCTCCCAGGTGGCGGTGGGAGACCTGGTCAAGGATAGCTGTATGGCAAATGTTGTCGAAGGCTTGAATGAGGTCGAGTCCGAGGATGACTTTCATGTTACGGTCGTTTAGCACTTGATGTTTGAGCAGCAACATAGCATCTTGAGTTGAAAGGTGAGGTCGAAATCCAATGATGGTGTGGGGATAGAGAGAGTTGTCTTCGAAGTGATTGTTGATTCGTGCTAAGAAGGCGTGTTCCATTACCTTGCCTACGCATGAAGTCAGGGAGATGGGCCTTAGGTGATTGAGGCTAGATGGTTTGCCAGGCTTTGGGATTAGGACTGATTTGGGATTTGGACTGATCTCGAGAGTAAAAACATTTTGTGACAGCTTGCTGTACAGCTTGTCTCCAGTTGAAATAACGGATGCCTTACTTAAACCACGCAAAATTACGTATCTCTTTGCTAGAATGCTTCTCAAGTGACGAAACTCGATGTCATATTTTGCCTTGTCTCTGGGTAAGAGGGTATAAATTCGCTTCGAGTGCGAAGCCGAACGAGTTTCTCGAAATCAATCGATTGCAGAAGTCATTCGGTTCTAATGGCATTAAACATCGCTTTGAAGCAACCGAATAATGTCATTCGATGCAAATGCCACTCGATTCGAATGACATTAAAACGTCATTCATGCAAAGTACAACGAGCGTCCAGTCGCGCGCCAATTTTTCGTGTGTTCGCAAGTTTCTTTCACGCTCGGAAAAACCTTTATGTTATGTAGCACGTATTCAGCAACAGAAAGCTATATCGGGATATTTTCATGTTGCGCTACAATTTTCTCATCGACACTTTTCGCCTAATTATGATATATGAAAAGCTGATTATTTACCTAAGACTAATTAATTACTTAAGACTAATTATGTAATTTGGTGGAATGCAAGTAATAATCTGAGTATCTCCAAGCGACGGCAAGCAACATTACCTTGGTACTGTCCAGCTACGGGGCATTTGCATATTTTAATATTGGTGCACGACAGTTGGGACACTCTGTATATACCCAGAATATATAGGAAAAGCAAGAAAGTGGTGAACCTTCACATTTAAAAAATGTGCCAAAATAGCGGGCTTTCGCACGCACATAATTTTGTAAAAGTGCAGAGATCAAACTGATCGTGACGTAACAGAAGAGTTTTGTGATTAGCTAGTACACAAGCGTATGCATCAGCCGAAAATCGCCAGCCTCACGTTATGCTTAATATGCTTACGATGATAAATCGCTCCAAGCAAAGGCTGCTTAACATTGTGTCACGTCTGATTTTATTGACCTTTTCGCTGCGTTTTAAATTATTGTTGTTCTTGTTATTCTTCGGTAGTATGTGAATATATTATGGCTAGATTCGATTAAAATTTCAGTTTTGAGACCGCGCTCATCTAGTACACTGCTTTCCTTATCCTTCTTCACAGCGTTGATTATCGTTTTTTACCACTAATACAATAAAACGTTTTTTCCTTCACACGTCAACGTAGGCCACTTTAGACACTCCGTCCGACCATTCGTCCCAAGACCGTTTCAATAGCGCAAGTGTATGAAGCTGTGGAACGTGAACGCCGGGCGCAAGAACTCGACAGTTTGTTCACGTTGTGCTGAGCGCCATGCTGCAGACAGCTGTGCAGCCATAGTCCTCAAATGCCCTATTGCTTCGGGTCTGATGACGCTTCATCGAAGGTTTGTGTTACGTCTCAACAGCACAAAGGCGTTCATTAGACGTTCGCCATGAGGCAAACCCCCACTCATCTATCAGCGCCTATCCACGTACTGCACAAGCTCTAGCCCAAATACCCAAGGTGGACCCTGAGGACATCACCAGCCAAACCATCATCTGGTAGCGGGCCACACTGGCATCCCGAGTAACATGCAGGCCGACAGAGCTGCTCGAGGATTCGTGCATAACCGAGCACTCATCACCCCGGCTGCAGAAGACCCGGACCCTGTCGATCCCGAGTATTCAGCCATTGTAATCTACCCCAGAGGGAGTCACTTGCGATATCCACCACCCCATCGAAATCTGAAGAGAGAGTATGCCACTTCCTGGCGGAGGCTCCAGACAGGCACTTTCACGAGCCTGCACATATTACATCGCATACACCCCACAAGGCCTTCAGGCACGAATGCCCGTGGTGTGGGGCCACACCAACCCTTTGCCACATTACGCGGGAGTGCGCGCTACACAACATAGAACACCACGACGCGAACGCCACGAGGGGGCCGTGGGAGGCACTGCTGTCCATTCTGCCCCTCGACGACCAGCTCAAGCTGATACAGAGAGCTGAGAAAATAGCAACAGCCAGGGGAGCCCCGGACTAGGGGCCCCGACCATTAGCGACTATTCGGATTATTCTTTTAATATTGTTCATCGCTCTCTCTCTCTCTCTCTCTGGACGCCGACTGTTGACGGGTCCAGAACAGGCCACGACCCCCACCACTACCTGACTGCCTGAACTAATGTTGAGGGAGCCAACACGAAATGCTACCGAAGAACGACGGCGACCTTGGATTCGCAGGTTTGCATCCTGCCACACATTCCATACAATCGGGCTTCGGAGGCGGGGTTACCGTGGATCGTTGTGATAGCATGGGCGTGGTATCGCAACGGATTCAATGATTGTGATTTGCTGCTAGACAGTCTTCAGATACCTTCGCCGACTCGTTCAGGGAAGACGACGGTATTAAAAGCGGAGACTTTTCATGGAGTGGGGTCGAGAGTCCTGATGCGTATGAGAGAGAGAGACATCGACCCAATCGTAGCAATTGTTACAAAGGAAAGCTATACGGGTTCCTCGAAAGAAAAGATTCGCCGTTGAAGAAAAATTCGTCCTGGTCCAGGTTTCGAACCGGGGACCACCACCTTTCCGGCGCAGCCGCACCACTATCTAAGCTAACCTGGCGGCTACCAGACCGCGCGGTGAAGTCGAATTCATCAACAACGTATGCGTTTCCTTTGTAGCAATTGCTACGATTGGGTGGATGTCTAATTCTCCCTTTATTAGTTTTCTAATACGCTTACAGGAGCCTTGACCGTTCCGACAGCAGCGACAACAGCTGAAGGTGGCCGCGCGCGCACCGGCTCCTTGCCTGAAGCGCCGCAAAGTCCTGCCTCATAAGCGCGAAAATTGCGAGAAACTGTGGGGGTGGCGCCGTCGCGCGGTGTGTGGAATGTGAACCACTGCACACTTTTTCGGTGAACGAATCCGCTCGCTGTTCGCGGCCACTGCCGAAGCACACATGTCGAAGCCGTTCTGGCGCAGTGTGGCGCAATTTCGGTCAATTCTGTGGGTTTGGCGCAATTTGGCGCAGGAATTTGCGTGTGTATCAAACTGGCGCAATCGGCTCAGGAGGCCCACCTCTGCCATGTTGTCACCCTTGGACTTTTAACGGAACATGACGGTGACGGCGGGAATGCACCTTGAGTGTCCATATATTTGTTATCGCAATAATATAATTAGAGCATCCGGCAACTGAAAAGTCCCGTGACCCATTGCCTTCCGCAAAAGAAGTAGCAAAATCGAAATTTAGCCATGCGAATTCGGTGCGCCGCAACAATGTATTTTTATTTGTTTTGTGGGGGTGAGGCCACAAAATTGAAAAAAAAAAAACGCGAAGGAAAGCATGTTGGCCATAATCTAATGCCTATGTTGGGCACCTGCTGTAGCTACCGATGAGATACCGAAGAAAATGTGAGACCCTTGGTGCAAAGAGAACCATACGCATACTGCTCGGTATCCTACACCGGCGAAACAAAAGATTTTCCGGAGATGTTGCGGTAACATCCAAGTGATGGGGATACCCTCAAGTAAACGCGTTGGAATCCGTCGAGTCCCAGAAGTGATGACTGCGGGTAACCGTTTTTTTTTTTTTCTTGTCTGGTGTCCAGAAAGCGTCCAAAACTCTGCCAGGCCAAAATCGACTCGGCCAGAGAAAAACGAACGTGCTCTAAAGTGCGCCGCGTGGTGGTCCAGGCAACACGACAGAAATGCATGCGCTCTGGCTGGCTCTGCTAGCGCGCGCGTAGCGAGAACAAGAAAATTGAAAAGGCTCAATGTGTGCTCGCGAATAAAGGTCCAATGAAAAAAAATGAGAACGTAGTTACTTTTGCTGGATTAAGTGCCTTCACATGGTTGCTTAATTTGGCCCAGGTGAAATAAATGTGGATATTCTTTGCTGTGACATGACTGCACAAATGAATCACCACAACGGTTCGTCTCATCGGACCTCACTGCGTGCTTTCTCATGTTGTCTGATAGTGTGTTGATTTCGCTTATCACGTTGTATGGTCTGACGTAGGGCTTCAGAAAAGTAAATGCACTTTTGGCATCAAATGTTTGTAAGAACATTCAAACCATAAAGTTCCGAAATCGAAAATCTGAAGTACGACTTTGGAAATGTCGAGGCACCGTTCGCATCAAAAGTTTCTGAGAACTTTATACCCATAAAGCTTTCGGAATTGAAATCAATGCACTGTGTAGGTTCCGCGCCCTCCGCGAGATGTCACGACGAACCCGATCGCTACCGTATCGTCCTTGATGCTTAGTGCTAGGATGGGGCTCCTTGCATCATGCGACTCCCGGTGTATGGGCGTTGCCACGAAATCGAGCCCGAGTTCTCAATGTTCATGCCAAAATATCTTTTTGAGCATGGATAAGGCATTCCAGCAAAATCCACAATGATTTCCGGGGCCAGGGGTTGTTTTGGTTGGTAATGCATGACACCACGACAAAATTTCGGGTGTTGCTGAAGCCCCATAACCCCCCCCCCCCCCCCGCCCCTTGGCTACGCCCCTGCCCATGGTCTAACCCCACCTGCGAGCTCGGCAGCCACGTTCGTCGTTCCAGCGATTACATTTCAACGGAAAGTGGCACACATGACTATATCTGCGGCGGGATAACTTGCAACCCTACTGGCCGCTTTTAACTGCGTCACAGATGAAGCGGCACAGAAATGAGTCATATTTTGTGACTTTAAAGCAGCTCTTCACACCCTCCACTCTGCCTTACGTCAGAGAACATACGAGCTAATGGCATTCGGCATTAGCGAAAAACACCATCATGCAGTGGAAACAGCATACAGCCTTGAGCCTTGAGTACCTCCCGGCTCACTCTGGCATCGTCGGCAACGGCCGACAAGGCTTACTGGTCTGCCCATGAAGACACCTGGAAGCTTCCAATGCCTTTGGCGAGGACGGACGCTACCAGGGAACTTCGTCCTGTTTGCCTGTGAAAGGACACAAGTTTTCTGGAGTTGCCTCAGTATCTTTAATTGCCGACTACGAAAACTGGGCTGGCTACTACTGCCGTCTAGCCATTCCCGCTGCCACGCAACATTACTGCACCGCTTGTGGCGTTTACGAATGCTTACTCCTACCGCACTGGAAGAGCCGATAAGCCAACGTGCGACTACTGTAGGTGCGTGGAAACTATTGAGCACCTGTTTTGCATCTGCCATCGCTACGACGTCCGCCGCCTTTCTCTCCAGACAGCTTTAAACCAACTGGACTCGAGACCCTTCTCGCGAGTCAAAGGTACTCGGACTGTGGCCTCAGTGGCAGAAAAAATGATTCGTGCACTAGTGTAGTACTTGAAGTGCACAGCATGAGTGACTGCTTATAGTGCTCCAGGGCATCCTCCTGCGTGCACTCAGCACTACTCTCTTCCTCTTTATATTTCTCCCTTTTCCCCCTTCTCTATTCCTCCCGCGTACGTAACAAACAGGACGGTCGTCTGGTTGACCTCCCTGCATTTCGTCTCCTTGCTTTCTCTCTCTATTGTTTTCCTTGTCATTCTCTTTTCACCTTTACGCATTTGTAGTAATTCAATTCGTCCTTGCCACAACTACAAAGAACTGAAGAAAGCAAGTCAGCTGTGAAATAAGGCAAATACTGCCATTAAAAGGATGGGCTTTCTCAAAACATTTTTTACGCAATAACAACATAACTGGGCCGTTTCCCCCGAAGAAGGAATCATTGCTAGTGATGGCAAGTTTCAGCTCTTGGTCTAATTTTGCCCTGAAACTCCCAAACGTCATCGTAAGAACCAGCCTTATTGACATGTCGACGCGAAGCAGTACGCGAGGAAACTGCTGCTGAGCCGCAGAAACACTGCTCTCGATGGCAGCTATTACGCGCTTCGCAACGGTGTCGTGATGAGAACCGCCGCCACCCATATCGTAGTGGTAACACTTAGACGGCGCGCGAGATGATACCAAACAAAACCGTCAGCGTTTGTAGCGTGAAGTGCGTTGACTGTTACGCTCAGACCATTGTGTACACCACAGTGTGATATGCGGTGTGATTTATTCTCAGAAAACTGGAAACGTTCGCAACTGTTGTGTCGGCGACTTCTCCAAAACGAATAATTGTCTTATTAGCAAAGGGTTATAACTTCATGATATGAAAAACAACAACGTTCCCGCAGTAAATCACATTTCATAAACATGCCTAAACAGTGAAAACAGTAAAAGAAAGTGGCGCATTCTGCACTTTCTGCAATTAAACCCAAATTATTCTATAACTCGCAAAGGTGCTCCGACGTAAAAATAACGTACAATGTCAAGTACAGAAAGCTTCAATAGAAATATACAATGCAACTTTCAGTAAAGAAACTTACAAACGTGATATATAGCAGAAACGGGCACGGGCAAGACAACACAAGAGATGAAGACAGCGACAATCGCTGTGTTCATCCTGCATGTCCATTTGCGCTACACTTCATGTTATGGAGCACCAACCAGCCCACCAGTCTGTTCTTCTGGAGGTTATTCAAGCTTTCAGAGCTCATCGCTGTTATGATGCGTTATCCCATAGCCCACGTAACTTTTCGATGCTGAAAGCGCAATTATCAAGGGCCATCATTATCCTCTTCGACGCAATTTTCGCCATTCAAGCTTAGGACGTCTTAGTTGAACCGTGTAGCGTTAATTGTAGTGTTTGTTCGCGAAACGCTCATGCCAGTCGTGGGAGGCCAGAACGCTGCCATAGATCAATTTAGAAGGTTAGCTCAGATTATGGAGCGGCTGCCCCGGAAAGGCGGTGGTCCCGTGTTCGAGTCCCGGAGCAGGACGAATTTTTCTTCAACTATGAGACTTTTCTTTCGAGGAACCCGTACGGGTTTCCTTTGTAGCAATTGCTACGAACGGGTGGATGTCTGATTTTCCCTTTATTCAATTTCGAATCCGACTAAGCGGTACGTGGCGGTGCGTGCTCTAGGCTTCTTCGTTTTTGCAGCCAAGGAGAGTGCGCCTCTCTCGGGCCTCTAGAGACCTTATAGACCTACAACTTCAGGCTGCGCATGCACCATTGGTAGCTTGACACAACTGCGTCGAAAACGTGCCTCGAGTGTGCATAATATTTTTATGCAACAAAGAAGACACAAAAAAACCCTGAAACTACATTGATAACAAAAAAAAAAAAAAGAAACATAACGCTAGCAGAGCAATTCTATGGTTCACGCAGAAAACGCAGCGAAACCAAGGTTATACGAATACAGGAACAACACAAGCTTCAACAGGTCATGAGAGCGAGTGAGGGAAGAACATTTATTTGAGAGACCAAGCTGCTGATGTCCGGAGGTGCACGGGCGGCCACCCTACTCCAGGTAGGCGTGTCCCTGCGCTGATAGCTTATACCTGTTCGAACGAAATAATTCTTGGGTTTTACGCGCGAAAACCATTATTTCGAAATGAGGCACGGCGTATAGTGGCGGGCTCCGGATCAATTTCGACCACCTGGGGATCTTTAACGTGCCCACAATTCACGGGACACGGGCATTCTTACGTTTCGCCCCCATCGAAGTGCGGCCGCCGGGGCCAGCATTTGATCCCAGGAGCTCGTGCTTAGCAGCGCAACACCATACCTGCTAAGCCACCGCGGCGGGTTTAGCAGCCGTAGGACTTGTGCTTCTCAGCTGGGCCTCCCCCTGGTCTTCTGTTGGTGCTTGGACGAGCGCTGTCCGCGGGCTGGTTTTGCATGCCCGTAGCGTGTGGAAAAGGGTGTTTCGCGTATTGCAGAATTGGCAGTCTCTTGCATATAGTGTGTGTAGGTGCCTTGGATTTAACGACCCATGCTAAGTTGGCGCAGTGTGACGACTTCTCTTCCAAGCTTGCAGTGTGGTGGCGGGCATTCCCTGCTGTTCATCATATAATCTTCTACAGTGTTGCAGTATTTGATTTGCATTCTTTCGTTTTGGTTTGGTGGTAGACCGTGTCTTGGAGGGGTTGCCTGCAGTAGGTGTTATCGGGTGGTGGCTTGAGCAGCCTGGTTTCCCACCAAAGCTTCGTGCCCCGGGGTCCAGAGAGTGCACGTTTTAGGGATAGCTTGCTTCTTGGTCATGTTTAGTGCGGTCTTGCCAATTCTTCCGGCCCAAAAATGGCGACAGGCCACCTGCGAGTCTGTGATAACGATGACCTGCACGTTCCATCGGCATGGCCATGTGGCTAAAGCTACGGTGACCTGTTCAGCCACCTCAACGCCCCTAGCAACTAATGATGCAGCTACTTTCTTTTCTTTTTGATTTTTGATTACGTAGTTGAGATATCTCCCGGCCTTATATCTGGGGGTGCTCGTCTACGTTATTTATTCTTTGTTGCTTTTGTTGTTTAGCATTTTTTATCGTGCGGTGGCTCTCCCTTGTATTCTTTCTGTTGTATTCTGGGTGCATGCTTCTTTGTATGGATCCTACGTATATCCTAGGTCTCAGAGTCGGGGGTACGCGTTGTGGACCATTGTGTTCCTCCACGAGAGGATATCCAGGTCGTCTGAGTTCTACCGGCACTGATAAGTTTTAGTCTTTCAATTTGGCTGGTCCTGTAAGCCTCCGCCAATTGTTCCGAAGAATTATGTACTCCTAGCTCCAGCAGTTTTTCTGTTGACGCAGTGGATCGTACTGCCAATTTGAATGTCTTTCTTATTAAGAAACGTAGAGAAAACTCAAAATGTCCACATACTACTGGTAATACAATATTGATCTAGTCAATGTACACGTGAAAATTATGTAGCAACTTAACTAATCTGAGTTTGTTGTGGCACGACTAGGCTCTCAGCTCTTGCAGGCACGGAGAAAGGACGCCTATCTAAAGCGTCAAGACGACTGCGAAGGATCTCTCGCTACTGGTCATGTTCACTGCGACAGAGAAGATACAAATGACTGTGTTAATAAAGAACTCAGTTAACCATAGACATGCTCTGGAGAGAGAGAAAGCAAAATCCACATTGGCTACCCCTCTTATCTTTGTTCTACAACAAAGAATACATAGATAAATGACAACTAATAAAATTACCAAACCTTGCCCTGCCGGGAAATGGAGGCAAGCCAAACTTATCCTGCATGCACCTGATCTTTGGGATGGTTAGGTAATCCACAAGTAACGGTGCCGGATTGCTTCGGCCTGCCACACCGTCGACAGTATGCTGCAGTCGTGCCACCCCAATGCTAGTGTCGCTGGAGGCAATCCACCGAAGTTGCTACTGCGCAAGGGCCTCGGTCGCCGTGAACGAGCGCTACTACCCCGCTACCGCATCTGCTTCCACCACACCGCGGAAAGCATACATGGCCTCCAAGGTACAGGCAGCCCCTTTTGCGTCAAGTATGTCGATGTGGAGACCCTCGAGCACGTACTCTTGTCGTGCCCCGCGTACGCTGCTGGACGTGACCTGCTCACGGCCGCCTGCCCCCGTCTCGGCCTCCCGTGCGTCAGCACGGAGGCACTACTATTCCCGTCTGCGCATTCCTCGGTGGTCGGGCGCGCCTTCTCGACGTTGCTCGATTACTTGGACGGCGCCGACCTGCGCGAACGGCTGTAGCCGCCCCGCCCTCCTTGACGTGCCTTACCGCTCGGCTCCTCTCCCCTCTCCCCACCACTCTTGCTCTCCTACTCTGTTTATTCCTTCCCCACGGCGCTGTACTTTTCTCTTCAGTTTCGCCTTTAAAAACACACACACACACATACACGCACACACACACACACACACACACACACACACACACACACACGCACGCACACGCACGCACGCACGCACGCACACACACGCGCACACGCGCGCACGCACGCACGCACGCACCCCCTATTCAATGGAGCGATTAACTTTAACCAGCGAAGTTCCTTTGCTATGGGGAACCAGCTCTCGACAGATGGCGCCCCAAAAATAACGGGATAGCGCCGTCTGTAGTGACGGAAATGCATTTTTCAGTAACACACACTGTGCGAGCAATGCTGTCATATCCGCTGCCCGCCACGGCGACGTAAGTGTTGTGGGCCTCACCGCGAGCACGTTTTTGTCGCTTGTTTCTGTTGTTGTGTCGTGGTGCGTTGCAACATTTTCACAAGTTTCAAAAACTACGACGCCACCTCCGCGGCTGCAGCATGGCACCCGTAGTGCTGCGCTACGGTTTTAGAAAAGTGGCCGGGATCGACGAATATTTCCGTGCTAGTGCGCTTGAGAAGGGCCGAAAGTTGTGCGCTGCGAAGTACGCTTACGACGTCGAGGAGACCCTGGAACGCTTTGATGGCGATTCACAAGTGGCGGCGAAATGTCACTCGCAAGTGCGTCAAGCTACGTACGACGTCAACATTCAGGTAAGCGTGCATATTCGTTAAGCTTTTTCTTATTTCACCATGACCGCGAAGATAGGTGTCTTGCGTAGTTTGACCAGCGTTTACGGACTTCATATCCTTATTAATTTTAAGTTTTATGCGGCGTAGCGAAGCCTCACAAACTAAACAATTTCGAGCGCTGCTTATCTCGTGTATGCCTAGCGCAAATTTCGCTATGTCCGTGCGCGGTAAGAATCACGTTTTCAGTTGTTTGACTAAAAAATCATATTTTTGCGTCGGCAGCTGTCATCGCAGCGGCGAATACTGGGTGCGCAGTGCACGTGCAAGGCCGGCCTTGGTGGCGGTTGCAAACATGTAGCTGCCGTCGTCCTGTTTGTCAACGAGGCCGACGCGCCGTCTTCGACTGATCGCCCTCAAGGGTGGGGTCGGCCGTCCTCTAAGCCGGACACTTCTCGAAGGGAGTCCATCGAAGAGCTTTTTGGAGGTACACTGTACATTCTGTCTTGCAAAGATGTGGCTTGGAGAACTACTGGTTCTCGGTACAGCGGAAATTGAAAGCCTTTTGGAAACACGATTTCATATTCGTATTTATATGCCTGTTTGACAAGTCGACATTAACGTGGTCAAAGTGGTGTCTAGCTGGTTTTGGGCATGCTGATGTTAAGCATATGTGGAAGGAAGCTATGTGCATGTGGAAGCTTGTGTATGTGTGGGTATGCAGGAAGGGGGGGGGGGGGGGGGTCAGCAGCACTAAGCTGCTGGTCCTGTCGCTTGCGTAGGGACGCCCCTGCATTGACAATGCAACAGTGCCATATCTAATTAGCATGCATTTTCTGAGCATGGAGTCGGTATGTGTGTATGCCTAGCACAAGTTTGGCTATGTCTGTACTCAATCACAATCATGTTTTATATTGTTGCACTAAATACTGATCATACTTTTGCATCTGCAGCTGTCGTCACTGCAATTTCTTTGCTTTTAGTTTATTGAACATGTAGTTCACAGCTGTTATCTCTTGCAGAGTACAAGCCCCTGTATGTTGGTGGCAAGTGCCCAAAAGAAGAACCACCATCCTATGTTCTGCACCATTTCCCCGACATAAACTGTGTAATGAATTCAGCTTTGATAAGTGAGGAGCAAGGGCGAAATGAACGAGACGTGCAAGACGTCTTAGAAGACCTTATTTCAAAGGCAGCACTCCATGCTGACGTATTATCTGTAGAAGAGGTGTTGATCTGGGAATGTAGTCTACCTCACTATACAGCAGGACAGTGTGCCTCACTTACTGCAATTGAGCAGCAATTTATTGCCACAAAAGTGGCATGTACAGGCTCCCAGGCAACCGCGACAGCTGCTGAAACTATAATGCAGGGAAAATGCCCCCGGTTTGTAGCAAAGCACTGCACATTTCTGAAATTTCGCATGTTTTCCTTTTCTTACCTTTTCTGCTGCATGAGAACATGTAGTACACTATACTCTTTCTTGGTGCATGCATGGATGCATGCTTTCAGAATGTGCCCTACGTTTTATTACTGGCCATGAAATTTAACTGATCCTTTTTGTGTTGCAGTTGGCACAAAGAAAGGTCGGTAAGGATATCCAGCTCCATTGCACACCGCATCCTGACTAGGCAAAAGGCCTTCGAGTCCCTGGCCGAGCAGCTGCAGAACTCCAAAACACCACTTGTTCCGGCGCTGATGTATGGTAGGCACCCAATTTTTTTTATAAATGACTTGATGGACTTAAGACATGTAATAGAAATTAATAAATTTTGGTTTAAAGCAGCAGCCCTGAGCCAGTGACGGCACTAAGCACTTAATCCACTGTAATATACCACTTTACATCACTTAGGAACACCTCAATCATGCAACTGAACAAATGTTTACATATGCACTGCTAAAGATTGGTCTTTGCTTGAATACTCCTGCAACGTGGATAAGGTTATCAGTGACAGTAAAATTTGTAGCTCTGTGTTCCGATAAGTGCATGAGTGAGGAACAGTTCCTCTAGAAATGCACATTTTAACAAGGGAACATACAGCAAGGATTATGACAGCCGTAGATTCTTGTGCAGGTATTTGAACTTGAATGCCATGTGCCTACATACACCCTGTGAGCCTGTAAGCATCTAGGCAACCAACATATTGGTGTCTGTTGTATTCACACACGGAGACGTTGGCTTCAAGAAATTGTTTTATTTTTCGTGCTGCATACTGGCAGCATGAAAGCAACAATTGATGATAGTGCAGTACACAAACAACAATATATATACACCAAGATACAGTCATACATGGAACATCATGGTGACATTCATTAGCCAGGTCATTGTCCTGAATACCAGCTAAGGAGGCATGCAATGTCGCATTTCTCTGCTGGTGGGGCCGATTATCAGTGCACCACAAGGCATGTGGCTGCTGTAGTGAATTAAAATATGTTCATTACTCGGGCGTGCTAAGGAAAAGAAGCAACTAGAGGTTGAAGTGGCAGCAATGCTTGGGTTGGGGCTTGGATGTCCGTGTTAGCATGCCATCGTTTCACTGACAGAAAAATAAAGTCTTGAGAAGCAGATATGGCCCTTTGGGCATGCGCAATACACAGTTTTTGCGAATTATTTTTCTTGTATATCTGATGCTGGCTTTGCATGTAGTGTTTGATTACCATGTTCGCAAGAGTGATTATGGCTGGCCTTGTGCATGCACTGTACTCCACTGGGTTTTCATCAAATTTTGAGTTGTAAGCCAATGCTTGTGTATCATGTAGTATTCCTTCAGTCCTGTCTGTATAATTGTATTTCACCTGGAATGAAAAGTAGCTGTGGTGTACTGGTAGGGCACTTGTTTCAGAGTTTTGCTAATGTGTAGATGTGCTTAGTAGACGACAAAAGAAAGAATGAGATGCGCACAGCTGGTGTGTTACGCGTGTCTCGTCATCTCTTCTGTAATGTCTGGTAAGCACATGAACATGCACGATTGCAATTCTCAACTCGCCCAACTAGCTGTGTTGACCTGCTTGGCAGTCATGAGGTTCTTTGTTCGAGCCAACGAAAATTCATGAACCTTTTCTTCCTTTTCACTTCTGACACTTCCAAGTTTGATGTTACCAGGGGCCATGATGTAAATGGGATACACTCATAACTGCTTAGCACACTAAAAATGTTCAACACTGCTACTGACAAGTGATTTATGGAAGGATTTCAGAGCAAAATCCATGATATCATTAATGAGCATGAGGCTCTCCAAGTATTTCTACATTGAACTCGTGCGATGGAAGCTTGTGCACATAGCATCTGCATTTTTTTTTTCTACTTTTCTGAAGGTACTGCTATGGAACCAACAGCAAGGGCAACATTCGAGAAAAAAATTGGTGCCAAAGTAACCCAGGTTTGTAACAACGTTCATCATCATCATCAGCCTACTTTATGTCCACAGCAGGCCGAAAGCCTCTCCCTGCGATCTCCAATTACCTCTGTCCTGCGCCAACAGATTCCTACTAGCACCTGCAAATTTCCAAATTTCGTCGCACCACCTAGTCTTCTACCGTCCCCTACTACTGCGCTTCCCTTCTCTTGGGACCTATTCTGTCACCCTAATGGTCCAACGGTTATCTAATCTGCGCATTACGTGACCTGCCCAGCGCCATTTTTTTCTCTTAATGTCTATTAGAATATTGTCTATACCTATTTCCTCTCTGATCCAAACCAATCTCTTTCTGTCTCTTAAAGTTATGCCTAGCATTCTTCATTGCATCGCTCTTTGCGCGTTGCTTACCTTGTTCTCAAGCTTCTTTGTCAGTCTCCATGTCTCTGCCCCATATGTCAGCACCGGTAAAATGTGCTGATTGTATACTTTTCTTTTCAGTGATAACAGTAAGCTCCCAGTCAGGAGCTCATGATGTCTGCTGTATGCGATCCAACCCATTTTTATTCTGTGAATTTCCTTCTCATGGTTAGGGTTCCCTGTGATTAGTTGACCTAGGTAAACGTACTCCTTCACAGACTGTAGAGGCTGAATGGCGAACCTGAACTCTTGTTCCCTTGCTCGGCTGCATATTTACAATTGCTCGTAGGTATAGCGGGGCGTGGCACTTGCGCAGATGACGGATGTTTGCACGCATGTGCGAGTAAGAGCGGTTACAAGAGAGGAAATGCGGGGACTTTTGCTTCTTGAAAATGCGACTCTGCCTAGGCACTACGGAGGAGTTTCTTAGCGCGTGTTCTATGTTTGTCCCTAGGCATGCCGGCAGAAGTTGCGGGGTGTGGTAGTGCTGAACTTAGCGTCGCAAATTGGTGACTGGACGTAATTACATTTATTCAATCGTCTTTTGTACTAATTGAAACAACGTGCCATTATTTTGCATTATTGGCTGCACCTCCAGGACACCAAAGCGGCAACGAGGACATCAAAGCTGGAACCCAGACTGGTCTGTGGGTTGGGGCTCGCCGAGTTATCCATGGGCCACCCTGCTTCCAGCTTTGATCCCCCCGCTACCCCTTGGGTGCCCTGGAGACCTGTGCCGCCTGCTTTATTGTAACCTCAGGTGCTCTCCTGAGGCCTCCGTTTGCCAGTTACATGTGCCCTCCTGGAGCAGTGCTTGTAAAAAATGCAATCTATCGTCCTGACGAAAAAACACCATGACTCATACAACACCAGTCAGAACCTTTCCCCTTCAGACACAGCGATCACCAAATGGGGCGTCCGTGTCCACTGCCTCACCGTGCCAGCAGCCAGCGGCGGAGCGTAAACAAACTGGACCGCATTTCTTAATGCCGGCATGCCTAGGGGACAAACGCATACAACACACGCTAAGAAACCTCCTCCGTAGTGCCTAGGCAGACTCACATATTCAAGGAGCAAAGGCCCCCAGATTTTCTCTCGCACCTGCTCATACTCGCGCCTGCGCAGAAACGTCCAGCACCACTGCAACTACTAGCAATTGTAATAACGCTGTCCAGCTATTCATCATTATCTTTGTCTTCTACGTATTAACCTTAAACCCCACTCTTACACTCTCTCTTTTACGGTCCTTCCAGTTTTCTGGGACTCTTGCAGTCGATAGACACTTCATATTGAGAGCCGCCATTTTTCCAAGCATTATGTCTCCTCCATCTTTTATTAAATAGACTGTTATTTCATCTTCTCCTGCCGCTTTTCTGCATTTCATGCCTTGCAAGGCCCTTCTGACCTCATCTCTAGATATAGGAGTTTCTGTATACTGTTCAGTATTGTTTCGAGTAGAGTACTCCTGAGTCTTCTGGGTACTGTACAGGTCAGTATAGAATTCTTACGCTGCTTTCATTATACCTTCGAGATTGCTGATGATATTACCCTACTTATCTTTCAGTGCATACATCTTGGTCTGTGCTATGCCAAGTTTCTTTCTCACTGATTTCAGGCTGTGTCCATTTTTTACGGCTTCTTCAGTCTTTCTCACGTTATAATTTCAAATATCACTTATTTTCGTTTTGTTGATCAGTTTTGACAGTCCCACGAATTCTATCTGATCTCTTGAGTTGGACACTTTCATTCTTTGTCGTTTCTTTATTCGGTCCTTTGTTACTTGGGAGAACTTGCCTATTGGTTGCCTTGGTGCCTTGCCTCCCACTTTAATTCCTGCCTCTGGCGCCAGCTTCGTTACGGTTTCATTCATTGCCTCTATGTCATCATCATCATCTCTGTTCTAAGGCAGCATATTTCTTTGCAAGTACCAGCCTAAATTTGTCTGCTTTTACCCTTCCTGCCTCTAAGTTGACCTGTTTTTTCTTGAGCGATTGTACTCTTTTTTTCTGTTCAAACTGAGGTGAATCCTAGCCCTCACTAACCTATGATTATTGCACTTTACCCTACCTATCACATCTACATTCTGCAGTATGCTGGGATCGGCAGAAAGTATGCAATCAATTTCATTTCTTGTTTCACCATTATGGCTTTTCCAGGTCCACTTTTTGTTGCTACGTTTCCTGAAAAAGGTGTTCATTATTCTCAGCTTATTGCTTTCGGCGAAGTCTACCAGCACCTCTCCTCTAGCGTTTCTAGAATCGACGCCGTAGTTGCCAATTGCCTGCTCACCTGCCTGCTTTTCCCCCACTTTTGCATTGAAGTCACCCATTACTACTGTATACCGAGTCTACACTTTTCTCATCGCTCATTCAACATCTTCATAAAACTGATCTACTTCCTCATCGTCGTGGCTGGATGCTGGAGTGTAGGCTTGTGCTACCTTTAATCTATACCTCTACTGCTACGACTACTGCTACCCTCTTCATTAAAACTTCTTTCTGGGTGAGTTGGTGCATACTTGACATAAAAATTGTAACAGCGCCAATGCATGCATCCGCTAAGTAACAAGCGCTTGTGTCTCGTCCATTGTGGATGCATGTGTTGGTGCTGTTACAATTTTTATGTCAAGTGTGCTACCCTCTCGTTAATGCTGTAGAATTCGTCAGTGTTGCCCGCTATGTCCTTGTGGATTAGGAATCCTACCCCATATTGCTTCTTATCAGGGAGACCTTTATAGCAGAGGACATGGCCGGTATTTAGCAATGTATAAGCCTCAACAGTTCTTCTAATTTTGCTAAGGCCGATAATATCCCTAACAACGTCTGATAGTTCCTCAAAGAGTTTTGCTAAGCTAGCCTCGCTCGACAGAGTTCGGCTGTTAAAGGTTGACAGGGTCAGTTTCCATTGGCAGCCTGTTCGGACCCAGAGATTCTTAGCACCCTCTGCTGCGTTACAGGTCTGACCGCCGCCTTGGTCAGGTGCTCCGCAGCTGTTGGGGACTGAGGGCTATTAATTGTAGATATCATCAGTGAGGTTGTGGCCGAATACTGCACCAGGGAGGCCAATTGCTGCTCTGGTGGTAACTACGTTGTCACATAATGCATTTTAATATTGTACAACTAACTAATCTATCAGTTTACTAATACAGACATCAAGTTGTTTTTTGTAGTGCTTTTATAGGAACTGCTAAGCGAGTTCATAATGGATAAGGGCAAGTTTGAATTTCATCCACAAGTGCACGTTACTCAGCACAGCTGAAAGAATATACACTGCAAGAGTGGGTCATTAGTAGAGCTTGGCAGCGTTGCCCTTGTCTCTCTATCTCCCTCTCCACTATGCATTACTGGAATAAAAGTAAAACTGATTATTTTTCCCCTGAGCACATTTATAGATCAGCGTAATGCATTTTCATCGAAGTGCTTGTACACTGAGGCTGGCTCACACATACTGAAACTGTCACAGCCACTGCTGCACACACGGTGATTGCTACTGATATTTGAAAGCATGACTGTTGGACAAAACATATTGAATATGGTGTTCGTGCATGTTGTACATATTATTTGCTAACTTTACAAAATATGCTTTGCAGGTTGGCGTTGTGATTCACCCCTGTCAGCCATGGCTTTGTGCAAGTCCCGATGGGCTTTTCCAAACAACCAGTGGTGTCGTTTTGCTTGAAATCAAGTGCCCCTACAGTCGTAAAGATGACATAATCATAGATCATGCTCTGTGCCAAAGCTACGTTAGCTATGTGACATATCATGATGGAATTCTTCAGTTGCCTCGCAGCCACCCATATTATTCACAGGTTCAGGTTGCCATGTATGTCACTAACACTACAGAATGTTTCTTTTTTGTTTATACAAGCAAGCAAGATATTACTATAGTTGTTGACAGAGATGAAGACTTCCTTGCTCGAAACATTCCTCGGTTGGAGGCGTTTTATTATTCATACTACATTAAGCAGCTCATGCGTTAGACCAGATTCCTGCTTGCAGGAAGTAAGTTTGCTCTTAAAGGTACATACAGCCGCTCAGCACATGAAATCAGATAACCCTGCTTATGGAATGATTCCCTATCATAGTGGCTAAAACAAGCCATGTTTTTCTCATTAAATTTGGAAATTTAGTTTTTAATCCATTACTAAAAGTCGCGAAAAATGACCTTTCGCGCACCACGTGGCACACACATGAAGCTGCATAAGAGCTCTGCCACGTGACCATCTACTAGTGTACGCGGTTACTGGTCTTTTTATTAGTACTGAAATGCAGTATAGTTTCTATTACACGTTTTTCCTGACTTACAGTGTGCAGATTTACAGATTACAGTGTGCAGAGTTGGCCCACTTGTGGCATAGTTGATGTCATATTGTATCTCATAGGGGGGACCACAGAACTTGGGTTACTTGCATGCAAATTCGCCTGTGTACAAAAGCATCCATGTGTACCATTATGCATGCCTTTTTTACCTTGTAATACTCACAGATTAAAGCGCCTGTGATTTTAAGGCAGGTAAAGCACAAATATAAAACAGACAGCGGAAAGAATGAGAAAATACATTGTGATTGCCATACCTGCCTTACCAAAACATGTTACTGTCTCGATCTTCCACTGTACCAGCTAGCTTGGATACAGACCCTAGGTCTGTGTGATATAAAGGCTGATTTGTAAATTATGCTGCACTTATTAACAGCTCAATTACCTACAGTATGTTGGTATCAAGGTTTCACCTCCAGTGAGTGACAAAGTGTTTTTTGATTTCTGTGCCAATTTAAAATTATAATTGCTACTTAAAACATGTACAGCATCCTTGTTTCTATCAATATAAATCATGGTCTTTTCCTTTGCACCATTTCATGACACATTCTTTGCACTTGTTGGCCCTTTAAGGAAGTTGCTGGAGTGTTAAACACTGTTGAGCTACCTGATGGCAAAAGCTGGTTTTAGTCTGAAATCTTCCTCTGAAATTGCCTGGCTTTCAGGAACTTGCAAGTGAACAGCAATGCTTTATTACCACCAATTTCTTTGCTTATTGTCGCTTTATAACTGCAACATGAAAGACTGCATCAAAAAGATCCCGAACGTCTGCCATGGCTTTTACATGTCCATTCTGTCACTGAAGGAGTTGCAGTGATTCTTTCAGTTGCATCTGTAAGCTTGCACTGTATTTCCTTATTGAGAGCCTCTGCTGTTGCACAGTTAAGGCTAGTTCACAGTTGCAGTGTTTAAGCCATTTTTGATGCCTGTAGTGAATGTAGCCTTGAGGCCCATCCATTCAAGGCATCTATATCAGACCAGAGGTCTGATCACCGTCGACCTGATCACGTCTCCTTTAATTTTAATTGATGTCTCCCATTTTTTTTTGTGTGTGTATGGTGGTTGAGAGCCGCACCATAGCTTCTTAGATATGTTTGCAAATTTGTTCAGCCTAGTGCTGTCCCCTTGCTTTACAATTTCTCATCCAAGTTTATAATTTCAGAGTCGCAGATAAAGCTGCTAGCTTTCCTGGTGACCTGGGCACTACTATGTTAGCTGGCTAAAATATCACTGCTACGAGCAGTTTCTTCAGTGTCATACTGCGCTTAATGTTCTAAAAATAAAGCATAGTAATTTGTTTCTGTATGGTGCTTGCCTGCAAAACAGCAGTATTGTGTTTACAAGCTGGGCACATAAGTCTACACATGTTTACACGAATGGATTGGTCCACTTTTTATTATTGCCAAAAATGATGAAAAACATACATGACCGGAATATTTTTCAAAATCTCTGTGGGGAAGTTGGCCTTTAAATATTACAATTTTGTAAAAGGTGGTAGCAGTGCTTATGCCAAAAATATGTTTGATACTCTGTGCTTGTGTATCACAGTGAAAATAAAGCACCTTACTTTGTGTTGTTTTGAATTATTGGACTTTGCAGATTTGCCAAAATGCAGCACATATGAAAAATCTCACTCATGGCAGGAATCAAACTGACAGGAATACGGTGCTCCAAAATTCCATGAGTTTTTATGCGCTGTATCACTCTCTCTACATGCACGCGCACTTGAGCAACATTGTATGTTTCTTGCAGTTCTGCAGGTGAGAAAGGCTGGTTGCCAGTTGAGAATGGTGGCATAATCAGTACGGCACTTTTACCTGCTACACCTGCTAGTATTCCAGGAAAACCCTTATCAGCAAGAATAACATCATGCTGACCAATTATTTCAAGGAATCCTGATTCTAGCACGATTTGTGTGTCTGAGCAACGCCCACCATAGGATTTGGACTTGAATACAATGAGGCCAGAGGGGGCAATCGCAACTAAAAATTTCAATGTAAAGCCACTTTTGTACGTGGAGTAGAGGACATGTTGTTGCCTCACCTCTGATGGTGTTTCTGTGCGCACCTCAGTGCAATCGACAATGAGTGTGCAGTCAGGATAGTTGACCTTAAAACACTCTGGACGTGTATCCCGTATCACTTGCATATGTGGCTTATATATCCACTTTCTTGTAGCACCCGCAAGCGTGCCCAGAACTGCATGAAACGTTCGTGCTGCTGTTGTTTCATGAATGCCAAAAATTACTGCAATTGCACTAAAAGGCACTCCGTGCTTCATTTTGAATAGAAATATTAAAAGTTTGTTCGGAAGACTGACATCAGTACCCTTATCTCTCGTGTGAGGCAGGAGACTTAACAGGAGCGAGAAAACATTGTCAGAAACGCCACAGAGGTCTCTCACTGCGCCAGGTGTTAAGGAAACTGTGTCGAATCCCCCAAAAAAGCAAACCCTAGAGTCTGGTCCTGCGGCACGGTGCAATAGGCATGGCAAATTTCCTGCTGGTGTTGTGAAGCATGGTGTGGCTGATTCTTCTTTCTGGCACACCTTTTGCACTGTAAGGTCTAATGCCTCAATGTGCTCCTCTTCAAGATTGTATTCAACCTGAAAGTCGCAAATGAGAGAGAATATGAATCGAGCTCCAGCAAACGGTGAACGTACCAGCTCCAGGCTACTGTGTCCATTTGGCGGTTCAAGGCATGACTGCTGCTGATACAAGCCTCCAGCCAAACTGTGAATGTCATTGTCCTGTATAAATGGAAAAAGTCAATTAACTGCTGCTGATTGGAGCCTCCAACCAAACTGTGAGTGTCCTTGTCCTGTGTAAACGGAAAAAGTAAATTTTTCTATGATTTCTGAACCAAAATGCAACATTGTTTTCCACTTGCCCTCCTTTCACTTTGTTGTGATGGCTCCTGGCAATTCGTAGGTGATTTCGCACGTACTCGAGCTCGCTCTGCCCATCTGGTAAGAAAAAAAAAACATAGAATCGGTGCACTTGTATGTACGGTTTTTAACGACATCCCCCACTGCATCAACGCGACATTAATGTGATAGGTTGATGAAGAAGACGTTTAAGATTAGTCGGAAGGCGACTCTTGGACTTTGAAAGCTAACTAACACCTCGTCAGCCGCTACAGTCTTTGCACCGTTGAAACCAATAAACTATAAAATGGAGTTTGGTGTCGCGATAGCCCGGTAACAAAACCGTCGGCTGCGTACAATTAAGCGACTGGGGTATGCGAACGTACCAAGCAGCAGTGGTGTATTGAGATGTCGAAGCGTACATGGAGGCTTTTACTATAAATCAACAGTTTGCATCGTTTCTACTGCAATGCAGAAATAGCCCAAGAAATAATGAAGGCGGCCGCGATCGTTCGTGGCCCGGGCGACGTCCGATCGTCCGCGTTATCAACGGGATCAGCCGGCCTTGAACGGTGGATGACGAGTGGCATAAAACGAACAGTTTGGCCTTTATGGTTGTCAAACACCTGCTCACTGGCACAGTAGCCGAACACAGCGCAAATTTCCAACCGCCCGACGGGCCCTTACGCGCGCGTCGTGTAAGTTCCGCTCCTCTCGGCAACAAGTTGACGGAGCGGCTTTCTCGAGGCGCGATCGCTCGATGCCTAATTTAACACAACCCACAACGATGACACGTAGTTTTGCTTTAAAAAACCTTACCGGTGGTAACGCTCTGTTGGTGCTGAAGGGTCGCATGGAACCGTGCAGCGGTATGCTGAAGGAAAAATTGTTGGCACGTAAGCGGGATGGTGCATGCAATTACTCTTTGCATTGCCGAAGAAGTGCCGGCTGCATATTCTGGTGTTCGCATTCGGCTGCCATGGCTTGCCGTCAGGCCTGTCGAACAAATTAAGCATATAAGTTCAAGCGTAGTCCCACCTGTTTAAGTGTCGCGCTTTAAAATTCAGCACACTCACCCAGCACGTCGAACAGCTTGTATCCAACGTTGCCGCCGCTCTAACTCGTACGGCTTTGAAGGGAATGTGTAAAAAGACACGCTGCTATCATAGCCTTCTTGGTTGTGGCACTTAAAAACACAGCAATACCGCCGGCCTCGAAGTTTCTTTTTCCGCGTTTCACCTATGGTTTCACTTTCACGCACCGCGGTGTCGTTGACGTTTGCTGCCATTTCTATTTGTTTGTATTACTGAAAACTTCCGGCCGCGTCCAAGAGGGCGGCGCTGCATGTTTGTCGAAACTCCAGCGCTGGTTCCCCATTGGGCAAAGTTGTAACGGGACATACTGTAACGGCTTGTTGGCGGAGTCGAAACAATCAGTCGTCCTACCATGGTCGCCGTGGCGTTCGTCTTCCTTGCCACCGTCGTCAAGACTTGTTGTCCAGGTGATGATCCGTGTTATGCTCAGTTAAGTTCGTATCACTGCAAACACTGCAAGTCTTTCTCATTGAGCTTTGGCTGGGAAACGATAGACTTCACCTGTACATAAAAGACCGTTGTTTTTCAGACGTGTTGATAAAGGATGCCCTGTCACGGTAACTCCTGCAAATATCTTTTTTCTATAGAATCGTCCAAGATGCATCGTACTGGCTCATTATTACACCGTACGTCGATAATGCTTTTATTGAAGCATAGCATTCACATTTCGGGTACTGTCTGCATATATCTCTGTGCTTTTCTTCAAAGTCAGGAAAGAACAGTACTTTCTCTGCTTTCCTATTTATTTATTTATTTATTTATTTATGTATTTGGTCATACTGTTAACCCTCTATGAGGGTCGTTACAGGGAGGGAAGAAGAACATATACATTTCATAAGCACTTCAATGAGCAATCATGAATCAGAATTCCAAATTTGTGCACCATTTCTCAAAAACATATCAACACCCAGCTCAAATTGTTGCACGTTCGCACTCTCCACAACATCACTTGGCAGTTTGTTGCATAGTTCAATTACATCAGGAAAAAAGGAATAGCGATATACATCCGTACGTGTGTTAATGGGTTGTAGTACCCTGCTGTGGTTTTTTCGTGAACCACGTTTTAGAGGCGCTTTCACATAATGTTCTTTATTTATTTTTAATGCACCTTGCAGCATCTGGAAAAAAAGTTTGAGTCGATGTTTTATTCTTCTCATTTCCAGCGTTTCTAATTCACACTGCTGCATCATCTCTGTAACCGAGTCAGTACGGCGATACTTGGAGCATATAAAGCGTGCTGAAATCCGCTGAATCCTTCCTACCTTCTTTTTTAAGCATTTTTGGTGAGGGCTCCACACAGCATTCGCATATTCCTGAACTGGTCGTATAATTAAACGTTTTGTAGGTGACCAATTTAATTTCTTTAGTCGCATCTGGAAGCTTTCTCCTAAGAAAGCAGAGCTTTTGGTAAGCCTTCGAACAGATATTCTCAATGTGAATACGCCAGTCTAGATTATGCGTCACTGTCACCCCTAAATATCGGAAACTCTGTACCTCGACCAAGGCATTTTCTCCTATATTATATTCAAATCTGATAAAGTTCTGTTTTTTACTTACGTGAGTGTATGTAGATTTCTAAAAATTAATTACCATGCCCCAACTTTGGCACCACGAGTTTAACGATTCCAGGCATCTGTTTAGTTTAATCTTATCTTCCACGCAGGTTACACGCGTGTAAATTAAACAATCCTGGGCAAATAGTTTAATTTTTACAGGCGGATCAACATTAGAAGGAATATCATTAATATACAATAAAAACAATAGCGGACCTAAAACAGACCCCTGCGGCACTCCAGACACAACTTCACACTTCCCCGATTCACTTTTACCGACTCTGACCCTTTGTTAACGGTTTGTTAAATATGCCTGAATCCACAATACTATATTTTCACTAATTCCTAGGCTTCTCAATTTGGAAAGCAGTTTATGATGTGCAACTTTATCAAATGCCTTCGCAAAGTCCATACATACAACATCTATCTGTTGGCATTCATCTATAGCTTTACAAAGGCCATGTACAGTTTCGATTAACTGTGTCACTGTCGAAAGGCCAGATCGGAAACCGTGCTGAACTGGGCTTAATAAATAGTTTTTTTTTTCTAAAAAATACAGAATATGTCTGGCTATTGCATGCTCTAGGACTTTACAGCACACAGATGTGAGCGAGACTGGTCTATAGTTGTTTGCACATAGCCTATTGCCACCTTTAAATATCGGAATGACGGTGGCATCGCGCCAGTCTTGGGGTACTGAATGATCCCGCAAAGATTTTTCGAATAAAAGCTGCAAATAATACGACATCCATTCAGCGTACCGTTGGACAAATGCCGTCGGTATTTCATCCGGGCCACATGTTTTTTTTTTTTTGCGTCGAACGTAAGCAAATGTTGGAACACGCCCTCCCTTGTGACGCGTTGGTCTTCCATTGGGTATTGTATTGCGCAGACTAAAGGATCATCGTCACTATCACATCTATCCTTGGTGAAAACTGATTGGAAGAACTGATTAAGTACGTTTGCAATATCTTTTTTTTCTGTCACGACTACGTCGCCATCCGCTACCTGTTCTATTTCATCCTTTCTGTCTGTGAAATATCGCCTAAACTTTTGTGGCGAGCATTTGAGGAACTTTGTAAGCGTTTTATTGAAGAATGTTTTCTTAGACTCCACCAATGCAGATTTCAGCATTTGTTTGGTTAATAAAAGTTCTGTTGCCCTGTTTTTTTTCTTCCTTAATCTTTTTATCTTACGATTAAGATGTATGATGTTCCTAGTAATCCATGGATTTCTTTGCTTTGATTTCTTTATACGTGTGGGGACAAAATGATCTATGCCGTATTTGATTATGCCTTTAAGTCGGTCCCATCGTTCTTCTACCATTTCGCGGTTGGATGCTATTGCAAATTCACTAAACTTTTCTTCCAAAACGTCTAAGATAGACGTGTCATTCGCACGGCCATAATCCTTAACATGCATCACGACATATGCTTGCTTACAGATTCTTGTGTGCAGCGGTACATTCAAGCAAACCATCTTATGATCTGACAAACCATTCTCAACTGATACAGTATAGTCAGGTATTCTACTGAATATGAAAACGACGTCCAACAATGACTGGGACTTTGGTGTAACTCTTGTGAAGTCTAACTATTTGCTTAAGGTTATGTGCAAACATGATCTGGATCATTTTATTGGCGCTCCTTATTTCTACATTACCCGTTGATAGATTTTCCCAGTTAATATGCCGTAAATTAAAGTCACCAGCCATCATTAGTCTTGTGTTTTCATTTACATGGGAGCGAAGAAATTCATTCAAGCCATCCAAAAATTCTGGCGGAGTGGCTGGTGGTCCGTACACAGTCCCTAATATATACCACATGTCTGCACAGCGTATCTTGCACCAAGCCATTTCAGGGAGACTTCAATCAAGAGCGACTGTGTTTATAGTACTTTTCACAACAATAGCCACGCCACCACCTCTGGAATCCCTGTCGCATCTAAATACCTTGTAGTCAGGAGGAAAAATACTACTGTCACTAATTGCACTATGAAGCCATGTTTCAGTCAACATCAATACATCAGGATTCTGAGAAATGAGTAGATACTCTAAACGAGTTACTTTATTTGCTATGCTGCGGGCGTTTACAAGTACGATTTTGAGCTATGACCGAGAAGAATCGCTATCCGTGTCAGAAGCCTTGTATAAAGTTTGCAACTGAAGCAATGTCTGGCCAGCAGTATTTCCCCTCTTTTTGAATTGAGGAACCTTATCTTGCTCAGTACGATACAGACACCGTTTATTCTTTTCACGATCCCAGACGTAGATATGATTATTGATCTTAAGCTTGTCATGTACCAGTTTTACCTTTTTGCCGTTTGCTCGTTCCTTTTCACTGCTTTGCCATAGTTTTTTTCCGTACTTCTACAGTTTCTTTAGCGTAGTCTTGACTTATGCTTATGGAGCTGCCTTTCAGATTGATGCAGTTCTGCATCACAGACTGTTTTTCTTGTGAATCATAAAAATGCATGATTGCCGGCCGATTACTACCGTCTTTTTTCTTGCCAATGCGATGAATTTTGTCGATCGTGTTCACTTGCACTCCAAGGCTTCCTTTAAAGACATTCTGAATAACAGCTTGTTTCAGGTCGCTGTCTGATTCACCCTTGTCCTCATCGATACCGAAAACCGAGAGATTATTGGATCGGCTTCTATTTTCATATTCTACTAACTTCTCCGCCTGATGACGAACAAGGGATTCTAGGGTTTGTACTCGCTTGTTCAATTCTGCAATCACGTTAAGTGCAGTGGTCATTTTTTCGCATTTTTCATTCATTTCGGTCATTTCAGCTCTTAATGCATCTATTTTAGCATCTGATGAAGCCTGATTATCAATGATTAATTGCAACATTTCTACGGTTTCGGGCCCAGGATTTTCTTCAACATCTCCTGAAACCAACAGTGTCATCATCATAGACCAAGAGTCAACCAAAAAATTCAGGTAACTGCGAGGGCACGGCAGTGCTAACAAAAAGCGGTTGTCGCTTCTAAAAGTTATAGCATTAAGCAAATAACGAACCTGCAACAGTAGTAACGTCCGCTTAGGCATGTTGTCGCTAGGCCAGGTGCCGTGCCCTCTGGAGCCTCCCTCGCTGCTTGGCTCCTTTTGTAGCCGGTCCACTGGTGACGTCACCGTCATCGACGAAAGACGATCCACGAGCCGAATGCCATCAATCCCAAAGTCCTGATAAGGCGTGAAGAAAAGCGGTGCCTCGTGCGGACTGCAAACCGATGTAGCGTTCACGAAAATCCATGGCAAAACCTGCAACAGCAGTAACGTCCGCTTAGGCATGTTGTCGCTAGGCCAGGTGCCGTGCCCTCTGGAGCCTCCCTCGCTGCTTGGTTCCTTTTATAGCCGGTCTACTGATGACGTCACCGTCATCGACGAAAGACGATCCACGAGCCGGATGCCATCAATCCCAAAGTCCTGATAAGGCGTGAAGAAAAGCGGTGCCTCGTGCGGACTGCAGACCGATGTAGCGTTCACGAAAATCCATGGCAAAACCTGCAACAGCAGTAACGTCCGCTTAGGCATGTTGTCGCTAGGCCAGGTGCCGTGCCCTCTCAATTATTCCCTCTCAGATATTCAAGATTTTTGCATTTCCGGACTCAGGATTTGAGAATCTCAGGATTTTGTGTGCGTCGCGCATCACCGAGTAGGTGCGAAAGAGACGATGAACGGCTGAAAGAGAACTCTTGTTATTCATATCAGCGCGCGCGGGCTGCACTTGCATAGTTTCTTAGAAGCGGACTATTCTCTTGTTTAGGTTTGCATATTTTCGGTAGCGAGGCCTTTGTGCTTCGAACGTCCCGTCAAACTAGGGCACAAAACTCTTTTACAAGCTTTTGCTTCTTCCACACGATTTGACTGGATTTCCATGGCACCGGCTCCTCCCCTAGGGTAACTACCCGCTGGTCGGGGCATGTCCACGGTTATTTGTGTAATCGGTGGGTAAACGGCGGCAGAGTGGTTTTGTACCCACGTCCTCCGGCAGCCGAGGAGGCATTGTTTCTTTATTTTTTTTGTGGTTATTCAATGTCACAGTGCTTGTCACATTGAATCAACAGAGCTTGCCAGATAGACCTTGAAGCGTGTTGCTTCTCTTAATTTCTTCTCGCGCCGGGAATTTCTTCTCGGCCGGTTGTTTAAAGCGAAATCTCCAATGTATAGTGGAGCAAATTCACAATGCAAACAGTATTTGTAATACCTCTACGTAGAATGTTGTACGACATAGTGCATACTGGGTATGCGCAGTGCACGTATCTCCAGCGACGTCTTCCCGCTTTTTTTTTTCTGCAATGTTAATAGTCCTGTGGAGTTGGTTCAACACGTGGCCCCCCAGCAAGGTGACAATAGTTAACGTACGTGTATAGGTTTCTAACGTAGTGACTGTTTTTCAATCAAAGTTCCTAATGAGAGCATATTACCTACAGCTGCATTATTTCACTGCAATATCTTATAAATTTGTAAATTTAGTTTTTCAACTAAATAGCAAGGGGGCTCGCTAGTGTGTACCTGATAAGCGACATCCCCTGAAACAGCGGGCAAGATTTCCGCGCTGCCATGGGCCACGTGCATATTTCTTGTTTACGCCTCGTTACGTATGACTGTAATTATTATTCTAACTCGTAACACTGAATCTGCAAGTAACATAAGTGTTATATTGTTTCGACGAAGAGAACGATGAAGGTGTCTCGAGAGAAGAAGGACGAAGTCTCTGGCTGCTGCTTGGGCGCCATTTATATCTCTTGTAAATGCACACCCGTCTGAATCTGTGTACCTGCCTCTTTCCTGTATCATTTTGGTGGAGCTGAGAAGCACAAGCACAGAACTTCGCCGCGGACGTCGCCTGCCTGCCGGCACGATGGCCGACGAAGCGACAACGTCTCAGCAGTCTGTGTCTACAGTCATCCTGGCCCCTTCATGAGACCCGGGAACGTTTTGTGTCACGGATAGTTATGACATCGATGACTGGCTTGAAATGTACGAGCGAGTCTGCAAACACGACACCTGAGATCAGATGGTGATGCTAGTGAACCTCATATTATATCTTCGAGGAACCGCGCGGAAATTGTATGAGACGCATGAAGTTTGCCTAACTAGCTGGGACGTCTGTAAAGAGAAACTGCGAGACCTGTTTGGTTGACCTGTTCGTTGTCAGTTGGCCGCGAAAAAGGAGCTTGGATGCTGCGCTCAGGCGTGTACAGAATCGTATGTTGCATACATACAAGAAGTGATAGCGCTCCGCCGCAACGCCGACAGCAACACGATAGAGGCACAAAAACTTGGCTACATCTTAAAAGGCATAGCAGATGCTGCCTTCAATCTTCTCATGTGCAGGAACTGTGCGACAGTGGATACACTTATCAAAAACTGTCACTGCTTTGAACAAGCGAAGGGTCGCCAAATGGTACAAGCGTTCGACAGACTTCCCAATACCGCCTCGACAATATCGTGCGAAGACCCACCACGGTTAACACCGTTACCGGAGTCGCAAGACAAACACGCATTCTTCGCCGCGAGCTAGAGGCCATGTCTCCGGCTCCAGTTTGGTCTGACCTATCGGAGAGCCTGTCCTCCATCGCATTAATGTAAGCGGTTGTTCGCGAGGAGATATTAAGTTTTGGGCTACCATATCTCTGCCCGGTTCGCTCATCCAATGCTTATCAGGTTCCTCCGGCTGCTTGTTTTCACACGCAAACCTATCTCCCACTCCGTCCCAACCTGGCTGATTGGCGAATAGAGGATGATAAGCCCATATGTCTTCATTCTTCCCGAATTGGACATATCGTCCGTCACTGCCGCAGCCACTGGTCGTCGTCTCCTCGGTGACCATCACAGAGCGACTACTGTCAAGCACTAGGCCCTCGTACTCCCTCGCCTTACATGCCACCTCATAACACCGACAGCGCTTGGCCAAGACCCAGCCACTCCAAATCTCCGAAAAGTCGATGGTCCCGTTCGCCGCTCTTCGTACACATCTGCAACTGGTGGCTACACTTCAGGAAGCTAGGCGGAGCAGCTCTCGCAGGTGAGGCTGCAACTACGACCCGACCTACAAATCCTCTTTTGTCCCTGCCTACACGTGGAAGCCTACTGGACGTCGAAGTAGATAGTGTTCCCGTTGCATCTCTCGTTGACATCGGAACGCAGCTGTTAGTTATGAGTGCCGCTCTTTGCCGAAGACTCAGGAAAGTTCTGACACCAGCCGTGCTCTGCACAGTACGAGCCGCCGACGGCAGCACTTCACGTGTCATGGGGATGTGCACTGCACGTGTGACCATTGGAGACCACTACACTATTGTTTTATTTATTGTACTCAAGCAGTGCCCGCATCACTTGATTCTCGGCCTTAATTTTCTTTCGAAACACTCACCCAAATTGAGCATTCCTCTGGTATTGTACACTTGGATCCCGTTTTCTACCGACGCCGCTTCTAGTATGGCACACCGCTTATGTTCTGCTGAGTTCACCCATTTGTCTCCACAGGCCGCTACAATTATTCTCCCGACCACTTGTACTTCAGTAACTGATGGCGAACACGTCGTATCCCCCATCAATAACGTGTTTTTTTTACGCAATACTGCGCTCCCGAACACCATCATCCGAATCCTCGAGAATTGTACTTGCTTATACCCATCCTCAATTTTTTATTTTCAACGCACGTTCTACCCCACGACATTGTCTTGGCGCACATGACGCCAAGAGAAAAATTCCAGATTTCTTCTTTGTCCCCTGAAGCAGCCCTTCCCCGCACCAGCGGGCCCCTGCCATTCGCTCTTTCATTGTCTTCGCCGACTGAGGACATTGCTCCTGATCTTCTTCTGAGCACACAAAAGCTCTTTCTCGCCTTTTCACGTCTTGTAAATATATTTTTGACTTGGATGACCACCTTCTCGGACAGACATCTGTATTCACCCATCGCATCAACACCGGTGTTGCCAGCTCCATTCATAGGCGACCTTATCGCGTGTCCGCAGCGGAATGGGCCATCGTACAGAAAGAGGTCGACAAGCTGATGCACATGGACATTATTGAGCCTTCTAGCAGTCCGTGGCCATCCTCGGTTGTCTTAGTAAGGAAAAAAGACAACTCTTGGCGCTTCTGCGTTGACTCCCGTCACCTTAACAACATAACAAAAAAAGAACGATGGGTACCCACTGCCTCGCATAGGCGATGCCCTTGACTGTCTTCGCGGATCACAATTATTTTCGTCAATTGACCTCCGTTCTGGCTATTGGCAGATTGGCGTAGATGAGATGGACCGTGAAAAGACCGCCTTCATTACACTAGATGGTCTTTACCAATTCAAGGTCAAGGCCCTTGGTTTATGCAATGCCCCAGCTGCATGCCAGCGCGTGATGGACTCTCTTCCGCGTGGCTTGAAGTGGTCAACACGTCTTTGTTATCTTGACGATGTGATTGTGTTTTCACCGACTTTAAGAGTCACCTTCAACGCCTCCATACTGTCCTCTCTGTCTTTCGCGGTGCTGGCCTTCAGCTGAACTCATCAAAGTGCCATTTTGGCCGCCGCGAAATTACTGTATTTGGACATCTTGTAAACGCTGCGAGAAAGCAACCTGACCCGCAGAAAGTTCGCGCTGTCCGCAATTTTCCTGTCCCATGTTCAGCAAGAGATGTCTGAAGTTTTATGGGATTGTGCTCGTATTTCCGCCGCTTTGTTAAAGGATTTACCGATATCGCTCATCCGCTCATCAACCTTATCAAAAATGATGCGCCTTTTTCTTGGGAACCACAGTAAGCCCACGCCTTTGATACCTTTATTGAGCGGCTAACAACTTCACCGATTCTGACGAATTTGGAACCTTCGCCTCGTACTGAAGTCCGCACAGACGCGAGCAGCCACGGCGTCGGTGCCGTGCTCAGCCAGAGTCAACGGGGTCAAGACTGCGTCATCGCTTACGCCAGCCGCCTTCTTCCTGCGCCCGAACGAAATCACTCAATCACTGAGCGGGAATGCCTAGCGCTCGTATGGGCGGTCGCTAAATTTAGACCATACCTGTTCCTTCGCACTTTCTGCGTTGTAACTGATCATCACGCCCTTTGTTGGCTCTCCTCTTTGAAAGACTCAATAGGACTACTCGCTCGTTGGGCCTTACGTCTGCTGGAATACACCTTCTCCATCGTGTATAAATCTGGACGTCTGCATCAAGACAATGACTGCATGTCCCGCCATCCTGTGAAACCACCGGATGTCGCAGTTGCTGATTCGGACATTTGCATTCTGTCGATCTCCGACATGCTCCATGTCAGTAACGAGTAACGACGCCACCCTGTCCTTCGCACCGTGATGAACCGCCTAACCTCCGCGCCAAGTGTTCGTTGCCTCTGGATATTCACCCTGGACGATGGGTCTTTATATCGTCGCTGCGTCCACCCTCACGGTCCCAAGTTCCTGCTATCGTTCCAAGGCACCTCCGATTCGCCGTGCTCCAACATCTACACGACGCTTCTAGCTTGTGCCCGAGGGGTCAAAATGAGGCAGAATCGAAGAAGTTGTTAACCGCTCAATAAGGGTAGCAAAGGCTTGGGCTTGCTATGCTCCCCAAGAAGAAGACACATCGTTCTTGAGAATCTAGGTGAGCGAGAAACTGGAAACCTAGGTGTCACTCGCACGTATGACCGCGTGAGACGCCGCTTCTTCTGGCATGGGATTTATCGTTGTGCGTGCTGTTATGTCGCTGCTTGCGATCTATGTCAGCGCTGGAACACGACTGCATCACGTCCTACTGGTTTCATTCAACCTATTGACGCCCCCACGGATGTATGTTTTTCGTGTGGGGCTCGACGTGCTTGGCCCTTTTCTTATTTCTAGCACAGGAAACAAGTAGATTGCAGTGCCAGCAAATTCTGCAACAAGATGTGCCATCACGCGAGCAATTCCAACCAGCTGCGCGACAGATGTCGCCAACGTTCTGCTCCACGATGTAATCCTATGCCAATGTGGCCCTCGCCAGTTACTTACGCATCGCGGCCGTTACTTCCTGTTGAATATTGTCGATGATCTGCTACGCTTCTGCGCTACCTAGAACAAAGTCGCTGCCGCGTACCACCCTCAAACGAATGGCCTCACCTAACGCCTCGACCACACGCTAACTGAAATGCTTGCCGTGTACGTTCCCGACGATCACCGTGACTTGGACGTCGCTCAGCCATACATCACCGTTGCTTACAATTCGTCTTGTCATGACACCGCCGGATTTTCACCATTCTACCTTTCGTTTGGATGTGACACTGCATTACGTATGGACACGTACGTCCCTTCCCTACAAGTTACAGACCACAACCGCTCGCCCGTGATGCTATTGCCCTGGCCGCCCAGTCCCGACAAATCGTTCGTGATGGCCTTATTGGCTCGCAAGGTTCCCAAAAGTGCCGTTGCGACCGTTGGTACCGAGAAGCCCATTTTCCCCTGGTGATCTTGTGCTCCTCTGGACACCTTCACGTCGTTTCGGAGTGTGCGTAAAACTCCTATCGCGTTACTGTGGTCCGTACAAGATGTTGCGTCCACTCTCTGGCGTGGCGTGCATGATTGGGCCGCAGTCGAGCCTTCAATGACTCCCGACATAAGCAGTGATTTTGTTCACTTTGCTAGACTCAAGCCCTATGTACCCGCCATAATTGATGCTCGATAAGCTGTGACCGTAAGCAGTGTCTATGATGGCGCAGCTGGGCAGGTTGTCCAAAGCACGTGATGCAACAACAGTCTGCACGTTTTACAGGCCTCCCAACAGCTCAATTGATATTATGCTTGAATTCGCGAAAACAATAGAGACAGTCCGAACAGACTACTTCGTAATTGGCGGGGATTTTAATTTTCCCAGATTCAGTTATAGACAGAGAGTTTGTCAAACTTCTCACCTTTCGGGGCCACCAACAGAAGTGATGAATATAGCAAAAACATTTCATCTAACAAAAATAGTGACTCAGCCACCAAGAAAAAGTAACATTTTGGACTTATTCCTCACAAATCAGCCCGATTGGGTAACATCGAGCGACCATGAAGTGGTGACCATGAAGTGGTGCAATGTGAAATTAACATAAACTATGCCAAAAAAAGCATTCAACACCGACCGAGAGATGTAGCGAAAGAGAGATTACGCACAAGCCAATGTTACAAGCACAGCTTCTGCGCTACAAGAATATAAAACAGAGTTTGAATTGCTTTCAGCAGCTTTCAGTGTGAAGAATTTATGGGTATTATTTAAAACAAAAATTTTGGAACTAACGGACCAATATGTACCCTCATGGGTTCAGACCGCCCGACATTCTAAAAGTAAGCACTGGTTCAATGGAGCATTACGTTTTCTGTTAAATAAACGACAAAGAATATATGCTGAGTTCAAGAAGAAAGAAACTTCCTTATTGAAAGAAAGACTTCACGCTATTACCAAGGAATTACAAAAGAAAACGAGAGAAGCAAAGCGGATCTTTTTTGAGTCTTTTAACACGCGGTTGCAAATAAATTCGAAGGCGCTCTCGAATTATGCCAGATGTAACGGGAAAGATAGGGTCTCTATTCCACCGCTGGATCTAAATGGGTAAATAACAGAAGATAACCTCAATAAAGCCAATTTCTTCAATAACTTCTTTGCCTCAGTTTTTTCCTCAATATTATCGAATGAGCTACCACATTACCCTAAACATGTAAACATACAAGAGATGGAAGACGTAGTGATTGAAGAAAGGGGTACTAGAGCACTGCTAGAACGGTTGGAACCCTCCAAAGCAGCGGTCCAGATGGATTGGATGGAAGCAGCCTGGATGGATGATACGGCTTCCTGAAGCCGTGCGCGCAGTTAATTTATCTATATTTAAGAGTGCTGTATGCGAAATCACTACTCGCAGGTTGCCTTCCAAGTGACTGGAAACAGGCCTGTGTTGTGCCCGTTCATAAATTGGGGCCTCGGCAGGATGTATGCATTCATAGGCCCATATCACTAGCAAGCATATCATGTAAAAGACCCTGGAACACATTTTATACACTAGCACTAAGAAGCACATTAACACTAATTCGTTTATTAACCCTAAACAACATGGTTTTAAGCATGGTGTCTCTTGTGTCACGCAATTATTTGAAATTGCTCACGATGTGTGTGAAGTACTGGATCGAGAGAATTGTGTAGATTCTGTGTTTATTGACTTCAGAAAAGCCTTTGACGTTGTGAATCATGATTTATTAGTTTGCAAACTGCATTGTTTTAACATTAATTCTCAAGCAATCGCTTGGATAAAGGAGTACCTTACACTGCGATCACAATACGGACTGCTGAATGGAGCGACCGCGGATGTTATTGGTGTAACCTCCGGCGTACCTCAGGAGTCGATGCTGGGCCCTTCGTTATATTTAATTTTTATAAATGATGTGTCTACAAATGTTCTTCCCCAATGAGATTATTTGCTGACGATTGTGTTGTGTACTGCGAAATGACTTGTTCCGATGATACTAAAAATATGCAAAATTTTTTAGATAGTATGTATACATGGTGCAAAAATGGCACATGCAACTAAACACTCAGAAGACGGTTCACATGCATTTAACAATAAAAATATTGGATGACGCTTAAGCTTCGCCTTCAAGAGTGGAACGCGATAACGTTACCGTCGACGCGCCAAGGGGTGTAAGACAATGCGCTACGGCGCAGCGATCACTTACGAGGCGCCCCGCATCGGACTTTGCACCCACCAATCACGCGGTGAGCGCCGAGCAACGCAACGTTCGGCGCGGCAACGAAACTTGAGCCTGAGCAAGCAGAACGAACCAAAGAACTCGGTGTCTCGGAGGGAGAAACGACCTACGCGAGCCAAACGTCGTGATCAGCACGGGCAGCCGGGCCGCAACGCGCCATGAAGGCGGACGCGATCATGAGGCGGACGCCTCGATGGGATCGTCCTCTATCTCGCTTGGGGGCACCACGCAGACGCATGACTCCTCGCCAGCAACACGACACACATCGCAGGCTACGCTTTCCCACCAGACGCGCTACGGCGCAGCGATCACGTCAGAGGCGTCCCGCATCGGACGCTGTACCTAGGAATCGCGCTGTGAGCGGAAAGAGGAGCCGCGTCGCCTAAACACGAGGGTTCGAGTGAAGCACGCTAGAAGTTGGAAGGGGAGAGAGCGAGAAAACTTATTAAACCACAAGGGTATCGGGGCATCCTCGCACCGGTCCCCGCACGGCCCCAATGCGCTCGAACGAGACGAACGGGAGAAGCGGGCGAGTGGCGCGCCACCTGTCGGGGCAGCACCGTACATTGCGAGAAGGGGGTCTTCTGTGTTTGCCGCAAGATGGCTCTGCGTGTGCGCCAAGCGCAGAAGAAATGTAGCGGAAACGTACTTCGCTACTCGTTTAACTGCGACGTCTCTAATTTACATGCTCATAATTACCGATATACACCACAGTATAACTTTCTACGGCACGTTTCTAAGGCAACACAACATTCACTGTAGGCGCTTTTGTCACGCTTTGAACCATCGAACTCATGGCTGAGTGGTATCATCTCCGTCTCACACTCCGCAGACCCTCTTTCGATTCCCACCCTGCCCATCTTGCAAGTTGTTTTTATTTATGAATTGCCTTCCGGAATTTTTCGCTCACGGCCAACGCCGCCGACGTGGACGACACCAACGTTTCTGCTACACGAGCTCCTTAACGCTATCGCGTTAATAAAAAACAAACTGTACAGAGCACGACCTACGACATATACGAATTTTGCATGGGCAGTGTTCTAGAATTCAAGTATTTAGGAATATATCCTGCACGGTTCATGTTTTGGGATTATTACATTGACCACATCACGGGGAAAGCATGAAAAACGTTTGGTTTCTTGCGACGGAACACCAAGCTCTTTCCGAAACAAGCTCGTGATATGTTATATAAACTATATATAAGGTCTATCCTAGATTATGGTTGTACAGTATGGGATCCTGCAACAAACACTGACAAGGATAAAATTGTGAAAGTGCAAAATCTCGGAGCCCGATATGTTTTAGATCATAACAGCAGACAGCTTAGCATGACTGTTGCAAAGCATAATAAGCACTGATAATGCCAACCTCGCTGCGGCGCTTTGAGTGTGTACACTCGCTTGTTTTGCATTGAGGGCAAATACTTCCCTCTTACCTATATATGCCATTCTCAAACATTTCTTGTTCGTTATAATATCTATGCAACCCCCCCCCCCCCACCCCTACCGCTGTAATGCTCCCTAGGCGCCGTGGGCAATATGAATAAATAAAAAATTAAATGAATAAGCTGCACCGGGACGGAGCTACCCCGCCGGGAGGCTGGTGTTCCGGAGAAGAGAGCGATGAAGGTGCCTCGATAGAAGAAGGACGAAGACTATGGCTGCTACTCGGGCGCCATTTCTATCTCCTACATATACACACACATTTACATCTGTGCGCCTGCCTCTTTCCTGTATCAATATTGCTACCTATTCGAAATACTCGCCGCGAGTGATTATTCATACAGCGCAGTGTTCCAGATTGGAACTGTAGAATACCACACCAGGTGAACAGAAGATGGCAGTTAATTTCTAAAAAAATCAATTCTGTAGCTTTAAGTGCCACAACCACTATCTTATTATGAGGCACACCGCTGAATGGGGACTGCGGAATAACTTTGACCAGCTTGGGCTCTTTACCATGAACCTAAATTGAAGTCCACCGAGCGTCGTTGTATGGCACAATCTAGGAGATGCGGCCGCCGAGGCCACAATCGAATGCATTCCTTCGAACTCGGCAGCGCAACGCGATTGACACGAAGCTATCGCGGCGGGTAGCCGGAAAGTTTGCGTACCTTAGCAAGCGATATTACTGTTGATAGCTACGACTTTTATTGCTGTTGTGTTTTCGTCGACTGCATTTTACACTCTCGCTAAGCTATATTAGCGCTCAATCAATACTTTTCGTATATATGCTGTTTGTAAACATCTTCCTGTATTCCACTGGCATGCATTTGGGTTGTCATTATTTGTGTGCTTGCGAAAGTACTGATTAAGCACGCTGTACAAGTTTTCTGATAGATGCATTGTTGAGCTGGATACGCTGAAATCAATAAGAATACTTAATTAAAGAGCCCGTACTAACTTGCGATACTGGAGCAACAGTCGTTGTACAACGAGAAGCATACGCAACATCTGCACGAAGTTTAAGCCATTTTTGCATTACGACATCACTGCATCACGGCAAAGACCAATATAAGGTTTCTGGAGGCCGTAAGCACCAAAATAATTAAACGCTTGGAAGTCGTTGGTTATTTTTGTTTGTGTGCGTGTGTGCAAACCCCTGCATGTAATCGCAGGATTTCGACGTTAATGTTTCAAACTTTCGATCGTCGGCCTTTGCGAAAACTGCCGAAGCATTTTCTTCATGCTTCGTCCGGGACGCTGCCTTTCCCGCGAGTTAAATGGTGCGCGGCGCAATTTCCAGACACGCGTTAAGCGTGTAGCTCCAGCGAGATTCGAGAACGTGGTGCTGGAAGCGGTAACAAAAATACTCTTCGAAGTAAAAAAACAAAAACAAAATCAGTTCGAATGACGGATCTTAGAAGTTTCCCTATGAAAAGAAGTAAAGAAGTGATTCGAGCCGACATGCGAGTCTTTCGTCGATCAAACCCTGATAGAGGCTGTGCTTGTTCGAATGCAAGTGAACAGAATTTTAGTAGAAGCGTACGTGTTTGAGCTGGTCGGGTTATGCCTGGAGCAGAATACATCTCACAAACACAACACGCAAGGAAGGAACACACAACGGCACCGGTATTTCTTGTTATTGAAACCACTGGGACATCTCCCTTCCATTTAATGAAGTCTGCGTTATGCTGCTCACGCAAGCATGTGCTGTTGCTCGCTAGAAAGGTAGCTGCTGTTCCTTTTCAGGCACGAGCCTGAGCGTGTTCCCCTCTTGTTCGTATTGGTGTCAGCTGCCATTTATTCTGCCTACTTATGATCAAATGTACGCGAGAAGAGTGCCTGAACGGCGTTAGGCGCACCTAATTATTTACAACAGAAATTTTCCAAAGTAACACAACGTGCTAACAACTTTCGCACGGCCGGTGATTGTTGCCTTTTGTACATAGCACCGAGGAACCAATTTCGCGATGACCGCGATAACTTGATGATAACTTTAGTTTCCAATTAGTGAATGCCCTTCAAGTGAAGGTCATTTGTCAACATGTTTGGAAAGAAGTAGGGTGATGCGGGCAGAGCTGTGATTGTGGATAAACAATCGGCGGTGATTCTGAACGTACGCGAGAAGCCGAAGGCTTCGAGGAAGCTATACTCGGTTTATTAAAGGAATAGTGCGCTCGTCGGTGTGCATTTGTTGGAGTGAGGAGGTTAGGTCGCGTTCACTGTTTCATTGTGCGATTCCGTAGAGAACTGAGACGTTACATTACTAGCAAATATCTAGCGTTAGTATGGGTCGAAAGCGCGTGCATTTGAACGAACTACAATTGTTCGCGTTCGGCAACGAACGCGGACCGCCCCTCTGTTGCACGAGCACGTGCACCCTTTGCGTCAGTGCCTTCGTATCGGCGGTCGAAGTCCGACCTCCGGCTATCAATCACCGATCATGACATCTGGCTAAAAAGCCAAAGAAAGCCAAGAATGAAGAATAAGTCAATAATGAAGCTACGAAAGCTCGTTGAAGAGAACACGTGGGTATTGTCCGCGCACAACAAGCTTCCCGTCGCTCTTGTCATTTTTGTTTTTCTCGTGGCAGGGCTTCCTCTCGCGAGCCTACCCTATAGACCGGCCGTGCACATCTTCTCCTGCTGCTGTTCATACTTTATAGATGACACAGCTGCGCACTTCCCCACGAAAGGTCGAGTACATGTGTATAAACCCACAGCAGAGCGCCTATTACTATACTTAGCTTCTTCTATGCACTAGGTCGTCATTCCAACTACCTGCTGCAGTGGCCCAACGTACACGTAGTGTTCTGCTGCCGAGCAAAAGGCCGTGCGTTCGAATCCCGGCCACGGCGGCCACCCTTCGATGGGGACGAAATGAGAAAACGTTCGTTCGCCTAGATTTGGGCGCACGTTAAAAACCCTCGTTGTCAGCATTTGTGAATCTCATACCCGTCAGCTAGGCTCCATGGAGACTCGGCCAGTCGCAATGCAAGGCTGCAGTGAATGATGACCTTGGCCGCTGAAACCAGGCTGACTCGTCGCATATACTTCTGCCGGCCTGGCTCTCCCTTTTACCGAAGTAGGACTAAGTGCCACTCATTTAATAAATCGCTTACTCACTCACTGAGTCACTCATTCACGCACTCACTCACTCAAATAATCAATCGTAGGTACGCAAAGGGATTTTCTGGAAGCGAGATGTCGTATCTCGGAGAAGCTCTGGTAGTGGTTTACGTGCAACAGAGGAGGTGCTCTTAGCCTTTCCAGTTGACAGTGGTCTCGACAACACACTTTAGTTACTTGTTGCTACGTTTGCTTGTGTATATTGTGTACGTGTATGATATGTATTGTAAGAACCTATGAAAGCAGTGCGCCTTCGATTCTTTAGTAAAGGCAACGTTATTCGCCACGATTTCTGCCCTTTCCTCGTGCTCTCTTATGTCTTGTCTCCTACACCCTCTTGCCTTCTTCGTCTTTGTTACCATTCGGTCTCAGCTCGGCCATGTGCGTGGACTTCTATGTATATGAGTGCGCCACTTAATGGTCCCCCTCGCCATGTAGAGTAGAATGCTATGGGCGGTAAATAGTGGCAACATCCACTCAAAGCAAACTGTTTCTCTCTCTTGCCCACTGTCTGGAAGTTTTTCTACTACGAATGGCATCTTTCGTAGCGAACTCCATCGCTGAGCTGGGCTGTTTTTGAGTGTGTAGTAGTTCTAGACGTCGGCGTGCTCGTTATTTCTAAACCATCGGGGCAGCTCTCCTTCGTGGACGGAGAGCCGGAGCAGCAAGGTTCCGCGTGCGGGAAAAGCATTCGTGACACTCCACATTAAGCCTGACCCCGCATTCTTCAGGATTCTCAACCCGCCGCCGTAGCCCAGAGGATATGGCGTTGCGCCACCGAGTTCGAGGTCGCCAGCTCCATCCTGGGAATGGCGGCCGCGTTACGAAGGAAGCGACACGGACAAACCCTCGTGTGTTTAAACTAGGTGTACGTTAAGAAACCCTAGGTTGTCATAATAATCCGCAGTCCCCCACTACGGCGTGCCTTATAATCACGATGGTTTTTTTTTAGTTCGTAAAAAATGGAATGAAGTTAATTTTGACGATTGTCTTCATCCATGTGCTCGAAATCCCACGTCTTCGACGGAACGCGGACTCTGAGAAGCGTTCACGAGAAGCGAGGTTGCTGCGACACGGAAGGGCATGTACGCATTGAGAGAGAGTGGAGAATGTGATGCGCAGCAGAACTTTTTGAACTCGGCAAATTTTCAATGCCTGATTGAATAACGCGAATGCAGAAATGGAGAAAGATTTTTCCTGTTAAATGCGTAAGCATTTCTATGCCTACCAACAAGAAATTGTTCCTTATCGTAAGACGATGAATGGCTCATAACCCCGTAGAGAGAGTAAGAGAGAGAGCGAGAGAGAAGTTTAATGATACGAAATGCAGAGAGGTCGGCTTGAGGTATATTCCTCTAGCCAGCTACTCTGCGCTGGGGGAAGGGAAGGGGGAACGAAAGAGGGAAGGAAGAGCCGCACGATGGGTGACGATGAGCAAGCAGAAAATACAATGACTCATACCCACGTAAGACAGAGGCTACAAACGTTCAGCAAAATGAAGCGAACAGTGCTTACATTCATTGAAATCACCCATACAACACAGAGAGCAGCATGCGTTTCCATAAAGAACACCTGAACCATCAATAAAGCATTGCATACCCCCTCAGCAAATGCAGTGGTAGTTTTGCAACAGCTTCAATAAATTAATCTTAATTCACCTTATTTAACATCAAAAGTTAGTGGTACGGCTCTCACCAAAAGTCAAGGGTTCGAGGGCCTTCAATCACTCTACCCTAATTAACTGTGGCTAATTAACTTCACCCTATTTAACACCAATGACCGAGGGTTTGAGAACCGCAATGAACTCTACCTTAAGCCTGGCTTACCATTTTAGCCATCGAACATGATAAGCCAGTGACCGATGAGGACTTATAAGGGTTTAGACTAGTCGGATCAAGTTCCTTAACATCGATAATTACACCGGGATGCGTGGAGACGATCGAGTGGCACAATGCTCATGCAAACTTAGACAACTCCCAGATGAGTTTATGAGTGAACTTTTTTTTAATATGGGCAGAATTGCTAATATTCGCCGATACTTTATAGCGCTAATATACACCTCGAGCTGGCGGACACAGTTGCTTCTAAAGAACAAATAAATAAACAAAGAAACAAAGAAACAAACAAACCAGAACACAGTCCCGAAAACTAAGACACGAAAACCAGTCGCACGCATCGAAGCTGTAAATCTAAGACAACACTTTTTCACGGCTGCTTGTTTCGTTAGCTCTAATCTAGGTCAACTGATTGTTGTTATAGTTACACTTCGTTTTAAACAGAAATGACTTGCCAACTCATCATATTAAATGCGTCATGTGCCATAAGTTTGTTGCCTAGGATTTTACTACATATTTTCCTTAGCAGCTAACAATGTGTGAACGTTACGTTGATTTGCTTTAGACTAAATAGAACAAAAAATCGCGTAACATGAATCGCTAATTAGGTTGCGCAGATGAATAGCAGAATTTTGAGTTTAGTGAATCGCTTCTCTTAAGACGTACCTTCGACAAGACGATCAGACTTTTAAGGTAGATTTGCCGGTATTTTATTCGTGTATTTCGTTTTAGGGATACATACTCTGTGGGCGTGTTCAGCGCACACACACTCTCATAAGCTTGGTTTCATACTTCTTACACCTCAGTCACACGGGAACTTTCAAAGTCCTTTAAACCAAGACAGAGAGCAAGAATATAATTGAAAGAAAGCAGGCAGATCAGCGTGAACTAGCGCGCTTTAGACTGCTCCTCTGCAGAGGAAGAGTGCGAAAGGGCGTGATGAGGTGTAATGAGGAAAGACCATGACATAGAAAGAGGGATGCACGACAGTGAAAGCCAGCTCAAATTTATTTTGATAAACATTCCGAAATGTGAACCATGTAGCTACCACCGAGTTTCAGATCTTTGACCCAGAGATCGTTTAGTTCAAGGGAGGACTGGCGCTGTCATACGGGCGCATCGAAGGAGGCGTAGTCAAAGGGAGCGTTGAGTAAAGAAAGTCTGCGTTTGTCGTTAGAAATCAGAAGGTAATAGTGCGCGCCCGACAGAGGACAGAAAAATTCTGCCTAAATGCGGCAGTTCACTTTCTGCCTGTTGAAAACAAGTTACACCGTATTAGAGAAGTTTTTAAGCACTGTACACTTTCGTGACATCCGCAATCTCAATCATGAACGCACCTGTACAGCCGCGCCGGCACAGCCCGTCGCCAGCAACAACGTGGACGTAACATGGGTGCCATGTGCGATTTGGCTATCTATCTATCTATCTATCTATCTGTCTGTCTGTCTGTCTGTCTGTCTGTCTGTCTGTCTGTCTGTCTGTCTGTCTGTCTGTCTGTCTGTCTGTCTGTCTGTCTGTCTGTCTGTCTGTGTGTGTGTCTGTCTGTCTGTCTGTCTGTCTGTCTGTCTGTCTGTCTGTCTGTCTGTCTGTCTGTCTGTCTGTCTGTCTGTCTGTCTGTCTGTCTGTCTGTCTGTCTGTCTGTCTGTCTGTCTTGTGCAAACCCAGTGCCCGAGTTGTCTAACAAATTGGGCTACTAGGTTCACGCGTGCTCGCGTGCTCGTGGTCGTCATGCCGCCATCGTCGTTTCAACGTCGCCAATTCCAGCTTTCTCATCTGACTATCGTCATGCGATCGTCGTCACGCCTTTCACACCGGCCCAGTAGGCCAAGTTGTCTAATAGTATGGGCCACTAGGCATACATATCCTCGTTGTGGTGATGCCATCGAGGTTCTTCTGTCGTCGTCTTTCTAGCTTCGTCAATCACCTTTCGCCATGACGTAATCGGCACCTCATCGTCATCAGCCCATCGTTGTAATATGAGCTTCGTGATACAGTAAGCGGTTTACCATTGTCGTCATAGAGGCGTCGTCATCTGATAGTCATCGTACCGTTGCCGTGCCATCCATCTCATTGTTTTCTTGTCACGTAGTCATCATCATACACTGTAAGAAATTTTTATTGAAAAAAAATTTTCTGGCAGCTGGCCTGCCAGAAAATTTCTGTTATGCTATGTTTTCTGTAGTTCCTTCTTTCTGTCAATTCACAGATTTTTTCTGTTTGCAGCTAACAGATAATTTCTGTGAAATTGACAGAAAGTTTCTTTTACGTCATGCTTTCTGTTTCAACATTTTTCGATTGCACAGGTTTTTCTGTTTGCGACTAACAGAAAATGTCTGTAAAGGTCAGTTTTCTCTGTTTGTTTTTCTGTTATTTCACAAGTTTTTCTGTCGACAAATAACAGAAAAATTCTGTTAAGCTCCGCTTTCCGTCAGCAAGTTTTCTGCCACTTTACACTTTCTTCCACACGACCATTTATTATACATAATGCATAATACAGAATATTATGTAAACATACATAACAGAACATTACAACTGCTTCCATCTTCAACTCTCCCAAACAGAGGTTAAAGACCTAGTGACCTACTCCCAAGAGGCGTGCTGCAACTTTGCTAGCGGCAGAATTCATACCACTACGCTCCAGATCACCAATTAAAAGCCGCCAACGAGATCATTCATGATCATCTGGGCGCCAGCACATCACGACATTCCTGACAACGAGGTCGCCAAACACGCGGCTCGAGATTGGACCCGCTGAGCCGACGCCGAGGAATCTGAACCAGAGCGCATGCACCCTCTAGTCTCGTACCAAGACATCACACAACACTACAAGCTAACCCGCAGAACATATGCACCGCCACACAAGTCACTACCTAGAGAGCTAGAGCGATTGCTCCGCGCTCTACAGGGTAATACATTACACCACCCAACCAGAAATCACCTCATAGCCACTACACAATTCCCTCCGCAATGCCACTTTTGCGCAGAGCAATAGTCCCTCAGGCACATAGTAGGGGGCTACAGAGCGGCACCATTAAATCCTCCGAACCCTCACCACACCAACGAGCTTTGGGAGAGACCCTTGGCCAGCTCCGACCTCGAGGATCAGCAACGGCTGATTGCGAGGGCCCAGGACGCGGCCCGAGCTCAAGGCATTCTGGAATGAGGACGCCTCTAAAAAAAATAAAAAGCTACATTCACTCAATAAAAATGTTTATTCTCTGTCTCTCAACGCAATGAGATATTTCACTGCTTCTATGAGACTGATAGAAATGGCACGTTTAAGTATTGAACAATAGCGTTAAATGCGGATGCAAAATTAAATGCAAAATATCTAGACTAGTAATTTACTGCCTGTCAGCATAATGTAATTAAGGTAAATGGTAGATGCGTGACCGAAGGTAAAAGGCAATGAGATTGCCCTCCCTGCACTGCCTATATGGGACAGCTGCTAAATAAGGTATGCAGTAAAAGCACCCACAATATGCAGTAGTGGTAAGTATACAGGAGTACACATGATTCACTCTAAAATGGCAATACAATACAGTGAATGCAACACAGAAAGTAGTAATACCTGTACAATGAAGATAACCAGTCACTAAAGTGTGATGGCAAGTATATGCATAAGGAGAGTGTCTCGGGCAAATGTGCCTTGCTCGACACTAGTACAGAATGCAGCAGCTAGTGAGATACAATCAACAGAACATGAGGCATCCACGGCATTTTTGCATAATTGCAGTATAATCAAAACATTGGACATACTAAGTAGGGTGAATCAATCTTGTCAAATAAAGTAGTTATACAAATGAAAACAGTACAATACAATGAATATACAACTGGTCAATAAACTGTAACGGCAAGTATATGCATTAGAAACATTGTGCTAATTCGCAAATGATGCCTTCCTTGACACTAGCACTGCATGAAGCAGTGAGATACGAGCAACAAGTGATAAGGCGTTGAACAGGCTGTTCGCCTTATCACAGTGTAACCATAAAGCTACCAACTGGGTCCTAATTGGTAAGTCCAATCTGAAGACTACAGTAAATATAAAAATCAAAATAGCAAACAACAAATACATACGGCCAAGAAACAGTAATGGCAAGCATATGCATAAGGAAAATTGTGCATATCGGCAAAATGTGCCTTGCTTCACACTAACTGCTGAAACAGCGCAAAACAAGATGGGACAAGAAAGAGCCGATGACGACATGAGTGCAGACCTGCAACCTTGATGTTGCCATGTATAAATACACACATAAACTGCCAGCACGAAACTGAAAAGAAGAACAAAGGTGACTGACCCAACGCCGGTACAACTCGGCTCTTTTCTTGATAGTGCCACCGATGACACGATCACACACCTGTTACCTGCATGTGCAATATTCATTGCCTTGGTAGTCGCGCTAACCCTTACTTCTTCTGGCTTAGAACGGCTCCGTCACCTACATTGCGTCCCGCATTGATGGCAGTGCAGGCTGAGGTGGCCCTGGTTGCTCTCATTAATATTGTAATCAATGCAGCCTACCCTGCCGTTAATGCAGGACTCAGTCTAGGCGATGGGGCTGTTCTAGGCCATGCGTGCCTTTGTTTGAACAATCAGATTACCAACCGTCACAAGGAAAAACGAGTTAGGGAGCTTATCGAGGCAATGAATACTGCATATGCAAGTTACGTGTGTGAATATGGTGTCACTGGAACTATGACAAAAGAGGCCATGTTTCGGAGCGTTGGCAATCAGCAAAGGGTTGAGTTGTATGGATTGTGTTTTTCAGTTTCGTGCTGATGGTTCATGCGTGTATTTATAGATGAAAACAGCAAGAAACGAACAGTTGAAAGTGAGTGCTCGTGCTGTGGACTCTTTCTTGTCCCATCTTGTTTCGCTCTGTTTTAGCACGTTCAAACCACCTACTCGCCCAACAAGCATCAATTCTGCCGGCCACTATTACTGCATTAAGCAGTGAGATATAAGCAACAAGACACAAGACATGAAGCATTTTTTGCATATTCAATGTGTAACCATAAAACATTGATTCACTCCACTTAGTTGGTCCAACCCTGCACCTACAATATAAAAAGTAAAATATGAATAGAATAGCGAAAGCGTTACTGCAGTGTATAGAACGAGTCACCAAACTGTAACGGCAAGTATATGCATAGGTAAAGTGTCCTGGGCAAATTGTACCTTGCTTGAGACTAGTACAGTTTTAAGGAGCGAGGTACAAATAAACAAGACATAAGGCATGAAACAGTGTTCGCATTTCCACAGTGTGACCATAAAACATTGATTCACCTCACTTAGTATGTCGAACAACTTTGGGGGGGGGGGGGGGGCGAAATGCGAAAACACCCGTGTACTTAGATTTAGGTACACGTGGTGTACCCCAGGTGGTCGAAGTTTCCGGAGTCCTCCACTACGGCGTGCCTCATAATAAGAAAGTGGTTTTGACACGTAAAACCCCATAATTTAGTATGCCGAACATTGCAACTACAATATAGAAATTTAAATATTGTAAGCACTATTAACGTACTTCGTCGTTTTCATTTGTACATAGCCATCATCATCTTCACTGTTCTTCGACTTCTTCGCGCGTGAGCTGGGGGCGTTGCCTTTGGTGGAATAAACAGCGCTGGACAACTTGATCGGTCTCGGTATTATAAAGTGGTGGAGGTACGTCAAGATCCCGACGTCCTCTCGCGTTCCCGTCCTCCCTGGAGCTCCGTTCCGGTCGCCGCCTGCACCCAACTACCCCTACAACAATGGACACTTCCGACCCCGGCCCTTCCGGCGCCTCAAACCCTACCACACAGACGACCCCACCTGCGGCGCCCTCTTGGACTGTGACGAGCCCTCAGCGCGATCCCCCTGTCTTTGCGGGACTCCGCGGTGATGACGTAGACGATTGGATCGACCACTACGACCGCGTGAGTTCTTGTAACAAGTGGAACGACACCCAGAAATTGAGGCACGTCGCTTTCTACTTGACCGGTGTTGCAAAGACGTGGTATTTCAACCACGAAACCGACATCGCGGATTGGACCACGTTTACCTCGAAGCTGCGGCAAATCTTCGCTTCCTCGTCTGGCCGTGCAGAAGTCGCCAAACAGAAGCTGGGAACGCGCCGCCAACTTCCCCAAGAGTCTTACACCTCATACATAGAGGATGTCTTGGCTCTGTGCCGCCGTGCGAATCCTAGCATGACGGAAGCCGAACGCGTTCGCCACATCTTAAAAGGCATTGGGCCTGTCGCGTTCAACGCCTTAATCGTGCAAAATCCGGCTTCTGTCCAAGACATCACTTCAACGTGTCAACGCCTCGACGAGCTGCAGTCTATTCGTCTTCCACATGAGAGCAGCGATCCTCAGGTTGCTCATTCTCCAGATCTACGTGCTCTTATCCGCACCATCATCCGCGAGGAGCTTCAACTACAAGACCTAAAGCGTCCCCCTGCTGCCTGCGCACCAACCCCCACCTTCGACTTGCGCGAGGTCGTAAAGCAGGAGTTGACAGCGATGACTACACCCACGACGCATCTTGCTCCGGTAGCGCGCTCCACCCCTACCTACGCGGATGTTGTTTCGCTACCCACCCCTACCGTGACTTCCGTGCCTACTGGCGTTTCCTATGACCATTTGGCTTCGATGGGAACCAGAGCACTTGCTGCGCCATCGTACCCTCAGTGGCGTCCACCTCGTCCGGTTTGTTTTTACTGTGGCATACGCGGCCATATATCTCGCTTCTGCCGCCGGCGCCAGCAGGATGAAAGGCGAGGCTATGCTGAGCACGAAAGAGACCGCACTCGCCGATCAGACGACTACTATCCCGGACCGCACTCATTCCCTCAACAGCGTTCTCCGTCTCCACCAGCTGCTCCCAATCTGCCTCATAGTTCCCGTTCGGCCAGACGTCGTTCTCCATCCCCTTACCGGCGCTCTACATCACCACTTCGTCCCACTTCCCATTTTGTCGACCAGCACTCGGAAAACTAACTGTTGCAGTTTTTGGAGGGGAAACTGCTTCTTATCGGTCTTCAAAAATTCCTCCTGTTCGCCCGGCCAACATGCTTTCTGTGACTGTCGAAGGTGTTCCCGCATCAGCTCTCATCGATACCGGTGCCGCCGTTTCTGTTCTTCGGAGTGATCTGTGTTCCCGGCTCCGTAAAGTAAAAACGCCTTATCTTGGACCTATTTTGCGTGGCGCTAATAATGCATTCATTCACCCTGACGGACAGTGTACTGCTCGTGTTCTCATCGACGGCATACGCCACCACATCGAGTTTATCATCCTTCCAACGTGTATCCATGAACTTATACTTGGTTGGGACTTCCTACATTCTGCTTCAGCCGTCATTTCATGTAGAGAAGAAGTTGTCCACATCACAGATACAGAGCTTGAACCTGTTGCGGACTCTTCACTTTCATGCGTGAACTTGGTCCTCGCTTCAGACTACGTCCTGCGTCCTGGTCACGAAGACGTTGTAGCCGTAACGTCCAGTCAGATCGCCGACGGAGACGCCCTAGTCGCCCCTTCTTCCCGCTGTACTTCTCGCGGAATTCTCATTGCCACCTGTCTCGTCCGGTTTTCACGCGGCCGCGCCCTTCTGTCTGCTTGCAACACGACCCCAGATCCTGTGATGCTGCCCAAAGGGATGACTGTGGCAACCCTCGCCGACACTCAACCAATCTCTCTAGTCACGCTTTGCCCTTCTTCATCGCCAGCACCAACCTCAGGTTTGGATGATTCTTTCCCTCCTCCAGCCGTTCTTGGTTCTGACCTAACAGCCGCGCAGTCCGAAGCCTTAATGGTGGTCTTGGCAAAACACAAAGCCTGTTTCGATAGCTGTTCCTCTGTGTTGAGCCAAACTCCTGCGGCTACACACCGTATCGAAACCGAAGGTTCCGCTATAATACGACGACGCCCCTATCGTGTATCGCCGTCCGAACGAAAGGTCATTGAACAACAGGTCGCTGACATGCTTGCGCGGAAGATAATACGACCTTCATCTAGCCCATGGGCGTCTCCCGTGGTCCTGGTAAAGAAGAAAGATGGCTCAGTTCGCTTTTGCGTGGATTATCGAGCGCTCAATAAGATCACACGCAAGGACGTATATCCAATACCTCGAATTGACGACGCTTTGGACACACTACAAGGGGCGGAGTATTTCTCCAGCATTGATCTTCGATCAGGATATTGGCAAATTCCGATGAACGAGACTGACAAAGAAAAGACCGCATTCGCTACACCGGATGGCCTTTATGAATTTAACGTGATGCCTTTTGGCCTTTGCAATGCTCCTGCCACATTTGAGCGCATGATAGACAACGTACTTCGTGGTCTAAAATGGAAGACATGCCTCTGTTATCTGGACGATATTGTCATCTTTTCGTCTGACTTCAGCCAACATCTTCAACGATTAGACGAAGTTCTCAAGTGCCTTGCGAATGCTGGTCTCCAGATCAATACAAAAAAATGCAAATTTGCAACCAAAACAATAAAAGTATTGGGTCACGTCGTCTCAAAAGATGGCATCCAGCCTGACCCCGACAAGATTAGTGCCGTTCTTCAGTTTCCTCGCCCCCAGCAACAGAAAGATCTACGTAGTTTCCTCGGCTTGGCGTCATATTTTCGTAGGTTTATACGCAACTTCGCAGCAATAGCAGCTCCTCTACACAAGCTACTGGTTACCGGTGCCTCTTTCACGTGGACTAGCGACTGCGAGTCGGCTTTTCAAGCTCTTAAGCGGCATCTTACTTCCGGACCAGTGCTTCGCCACTTCGATAATCGTGCCCCCACCATACTCCATACTGACGCAAGCGCACAAGGTATTGGCGCAGTACTTCTGCAACGTAATACAGCATCTAAAGAGCAAGTCATAGCATATGCCAGCCGAACACTTTCTCCAGCTGAGCGGAACTACACCATTACAGAGCAAGAGTGCCTGGCTATCGTTTGGTCGATTCAGAAATTTCGCCCATACCTTTACGGCCGCCACTTCACCATCGTCACCGACCATCATGCTCTGTGTTGGCTGTCATCAATGAAAAACATGTCAGGACGCTTAGGACGCTGGATACTCCGCTTGCAGGAATATGACTTCACTATAACGTACAAGTCTGGAAAACACCATCATGATGCAGACGCATTGTCTCGCTGCCCACTCTCACTCTCTCCAGGTAACGCGCCGTCGTCTTCCCAACCACGTCGTTCCGATGCTACGCCTGCCTCTCACCAACTCTCGATAACATCCCTGGACCAAGTTACGCTTTCATCACGCTCTGATTTCGTCTCGCTTCAGCGGGCCGACTCCTACTGTCGAGCTCTCATGGATCGCCTTAGTGGGTTCGCCGAACCGCCCAACAGCCGCTTGCGACGCCAACTTCGACAATTCCGCCTTCAAGGTGGCGTGCTACACCGCTACATTTACCACCCAACAGGTCACCGGTGGGTCCCAGTTCTACCTCGCTGCCTTCGTTTGCGGGTATTAGAGGCACTTCACGACGATGTATCGGCTGGCCACTTAGGCTTCCACAAGACATACGACCGCATAAAGACCCGCTGCTTCTGGCCTGGCCTATCCTCAACGGTGGCCAAATACATTGCCTCTTGTGCGTCATGTCAGCACCGCAAACGCTCGACATCCCCTCCTGCCGGTTTACTACAACCTCTCCCTTGCCCGGACGCACCTTTTGAATTTGTTGGCATTGATTTATATGGTCCCTTGCCGTTGACACCCTCCGGTCACCGTTGGATTGTCACTTCGGTCGACCATTTAACAAGATATGCCGAGACTGCCCCTCTGCGATCCGGCACCGCTTCTGAGGTCGCCGACTTTTTCTTGCGCGCCATCGTCTTGCGCCATGGGGCTCCTCGCGTTCTTCTCAGTGACCGTGGCAAGGCGTTCATTTCACAAGTCCTCGAGGAAGTTCTTCGAGCCACTAATACCGTCCACAAATCTACGTCCACTTATCATCCGCAAACCAATGGCCTTACTGAGCGCTTCCACCGTACGCTGTCTGACATGATTTCCATGTACATCCGTCCTGACCACACTGACTGGGATAAAATTCTTCCTTTTGTGACATTCGCATATAACACTGCTATTCAACGAACTACCGGCTACAGCCCTTTCTTCCTTGTGTATGGACGATCTCCTTCCACCATATTCGACCGAGAACTATTTTTCGCACCTTCTTCGCCTAACGCGTCGCTTCCGGAAGATTTCGCTGCCCGAGTTGCACATTGCCGTCAAATCGCCCGGCAAAGCACAGAAGCTACCCAAGCTGAGCGCAAGCGTTACTGCGACAACAAACGCCGTGACCTACGTTTTCACCCTGGAGACCAAGTCCTGCTTTGGACTCCAGTCCGCACCCCAGGCCTCTGTGAGAAGTTCCTTCCACGCTACATTGGCCCATACACCGTTGTGCAGCAAACATCTGCAGTGAACTATCTCGTTCGCCCAGTACACTCCGTCACTGACCGGCGCCGCCGGAATGCTGAAATTGTTCACGTCTCGCGGATGAAGCCCTTCACTCCCCGTTTAGATAATCTCTAATCTGCGGCCAGGCTGGCCGCTTCCATGACGGGGGGAAGTTAGTGTAAGCACTATTAACGTACTTCGTCGTTTTCATTTGTACATAGCCATCATCATCTTCACTGTTCTTCGACTTCTTCGCGCGTGAGCTGGGGGCGTTGCCTTTGGTGGAATAAACAGCGCTGGACAACTTGATCGGTCTCGGTATTATAATATTAATAGGATAGAGACAGCAGTACTACAATGTATACAACCAGTCACTAAACTGTAACGGCAAGTATATGTATAAGAAAACTGACTTGGGCAAACTGTGCCTTGCTTGAGACTAGTCCTGCATTAAGCAGCGAGATACAAACAAGGCATAAGGCATGCCACAAGTTGTTGTATTATCACAGTGTAACCATAAAACATAGATGCACTCGACTTAGTATGTTCAATTTGAGACTGTAATAAGAATAAATATCAAAATAGTGTTACAATGCCATAAATACAGTATAGAAAGTATTAATACGATGAATATAACCAGTCACGAAGCTTTAATGCCAAGTATATGCAAAAGAAAATTGTGCAGATTACCAAATTGTGCCTTGCTTGACACTAGTACTGCATGAAGCAGTAAAATACAAGCAACAAGTCAAAAGACATGAAACAGGCTAGTTGCATTATCAATGTGACCATAAAACATTGATATAGAAAGTTTTAATGTTTCAGAACAGTTAAAAGTCGAAGTCTGGCAACGATGTGATGAGGGCAGCAACTTTTGGAGAGAGGCAATACTGCTTTTTCTTGGTGCACTCTATCTTTGTTCCCCTGTCAGTATTCGCACCTGCACTGTTTCTAAAGCAACGATAGAATGTCGTTACACTTGGTGCAGTGAAAATATCTGTATTTTCTTCAAAGAAATAGCAAGATTGCTGCCCGCCAACCACCCCGAAATTTTATTCCTTTACGGCGGGGAGGGACGACGACGAAGTGATCCTATTGCTGAGTGTTTGTTCTCCGTCACCAGTATTTTGTGGTAATTTTCGCTTTCTTCCGGGGAACACTGTTCCCTGCCCGACGGGAATGGAAGTGGAGCCACCCGCACTCCGACCTGATGTAGCGGCGCCCGCGTCGGCAGCCTCAAGGAAGCGGAACAGCCTCTCGAGCGACAGCGAGGCTACCCTGATAGACTCGACCGAGGGCGACGACAGCTCCGACGACAACTACGTGACTGTCCTGAGTAAGAAAGCAAAGCGGCGGATGCTTGGGGCCTCTGTGGACACATCTACTATGAGGACTCCGCAAAGTTCGCCAAAGTACACCATCCTTTTCTTACCTGTGCTACCCTCCGACAACATGAGGTTCCTCAACAGGCAAGTTGCATCGGTTGAACTCGAGAGACTGTTGCCAAATGGCATTGAGGACGTACGAGTCAACCCTCGGAAGAATATTGTCGCGGTAGACGTCGCCCAAGCGTCGGCGTTAGATTCTCTGCGAGCTGTCACTGTTCTCGGTGGCATGAACGTCCGTACCATCATCCCAATGGGAAAAGAGACTACTACAGGCGTCATATATGACATTGATGCGGCCATTTCAGGCGAGGATTTACCACTTTTGATAAAGCCTGCCAATCATGGGACCCACATACTACAGGTGGCCCGTCTCGGAACTTCCAGATGCGTGAAAATTGTCTTTAAAGGTGACTGCCTTCCATCGCATGTGAAGGTAGGTCATTTTCGACATGCTGTCCGGCCCTTTGTTCCCAAGCCGCTTCAGTGCAGAAACTGTCAGAAATTCGGCCACGTGAGCGCCGTCTGTGGAAAGTCTGCTATATGTTCCCGCTGTGCAGCACAACACTCTGCAGGCAACTGCCAGGCAAAAACTTATAAGTGTCCGAACTGTCAAGGGCCCCACGATGCCTCATCAAAGGATTGTCCTAGAGTTAGGCGAGAACTCTCCATCTTGAAGAAAATGGTTAGGGACCGGTCGACCCATCGTGAAGCAGCTGCTGACGTCAGGCGACGTCGTTCTCGTCGCAGACGCTCATCAAGGAATTCTGCTCTCCGCACAAAGAATACGCGTGCCGCACACCCTCTTGCTGTTGAATCTGCTCCGACCTCAGTGCAGAATGTTTCCAAACCGTGTATAGATAACGGAGCATCTGAAAAGACTGCTGTGAATGAGGAATGGCCACCACTGCCAAGGATAAGCCCTGTGGAAAAACCCCAACAAGGAAAGGCACCACGATGCTCCACCCCTCACTCAGATGAGCTGACAGAGCATGACCGCCGAATTGTAACAATGCTCAAGTCTTTGATAAATGCGATTCGCACGCTTGTGGGCAACTCGAATACGCCAACAGCTCGAAGCGCAGTTCAAGTGTTGGATGCCCTGAGCCCAGTGCTTGCAAATCTTGCATAAGCACAATGGCTCTTCCACTGCCTTCACTCCGTGATGAAGTGCGTAGCGCGACAATTTTCCAGTGGAATGCCAGAGGACTTAAATCACGGATTTCATGTTTCCGCCAATACGTTTTCACGAACCGATTTCCTGTAGTGGTAATATGTGAACCGAACGTGTCGAAAGCGCTAAGACTCTCTGGATACGAAGCCTTCATGGCGTCAACGTGCGGGCAACCCAGCAAAGTAATTGTTTACATCCGTACAGAACTTACTTACATCCCCCACTCAGTGCAGCCTCATGATGGAAACCAATACGTGTGTCTCCGCATTACAAAGAATAAAGTGGCCTTCACCCTTATCGGCGCCTACATATCCCCATATAGTCGGTTCGACGGCGACCGATTGCGAGACATCCTGACGGCAACTACTGGACCCTGGATTATCACAGGAGATTTTAATGCTCATCACTTGGCTTGGGGAAGCTCCAGAATAGATTCCAGGGGCCGGAAACTTGTGGAATTTGCTTCCGACCATGAACTTTGCATTATGAACGATGGCAGTCCGACGTACTTGCGTGGTGCGAACTATAGCAGTTGCCTAGACTTGACCTTGGTGTCACGGCAACTTGGTCAAAATGTTCGATGGTTCTCTGACATCGAGACTCATGGTAGTGACCATATTCCCACCTACTTAATTATCAATGGATTTGGAAGCTTCTCCTCTTGTACTTCCCGACAAGCATGTATAAGGTGGTCAACGTATAAGACAAAGGTGGAAGAGGCATGCAAAGAAGGATTTACCGGCACCATTGAAAACCTTATTACAAGTGTACTGGAATCGTCTAAGTACACATTTACATCTGCGAAAAAACGTACGGATTTTGACATGGAACTTGAGCGACTTCGAACGATTCGCAGAAGAGCCGAGAGGCGATACAGGCGCACGAAGTCAATTAATGACCTTAGAGTCGCTCGACGTATACAGAAGAAAATCCAACGTCGTATGGACAGGTTGGAGGAACAACGGTGGAAGACGTTCTGCGAATCACTTGACCCCCGCAAGCCTCTGTCTATCATATGGAGGACGGTGCGCGGCCTTGGCTCGTCTCCACAGCAACGACACCCATTCTCAGCCCTAGCCCTCCATCAAGGCCGCTCACAGGTCGATATAGCCGAAGATTTCTGTGTGAAGATTGCGGGCAGTGTGGTCACCATCAATAGTGAAATTCTGGGTGAAGTTCCTGCGACACGCTTCCCAGAATTGAATGTCTCCTTCTCACTTGAGGAATTGGACGCTGCTCTGGCCTCATGCAGGCGCTCATCGTCGCCAGGACCAGATGGCATCACCTACGCTGCTTTATGCCACCTAGGTGAAGATGGCCGAAGCAGACTGCTGGAATGTTATAACCAGTCATGGAATGATGGCGTCGTTCCTGAGCGGTGGAAGTCCAGCCGCTTGATACCACTCCTGAAGCCTGGAAAGTCGCCACTTGACCTAGCGTCCTACCGACCCATTGCGCTGTCCAGCTGTGTTGGGAAGGTCATGGAAAGAATGATTCTCACCCGCCTAGAATGGTATCTTGAGCGCCACAACGTATTCCCCGATGCCATGGCTGGTTTTAGAAGAGGCCGTTCCTCTATTGACAACGTCATCGACCTAGTCTCGTCTGTACAACAGGAAAAACACCACAAGCGTATATCGATTGCACTATTCCTCGACGTGAAAAGCGCCTATGATAATGTAACGCATGAAGCCATCCTTGATGCCCTGGAAAATAATGGAATAGGTGGACGCATGTTTCGGTGGATTCGGAGCTATCTATTCAAAAGATCCTTCTTTGTGCACAGTGCAGATGGCCGAACTGCTGACCATTACACTTACCGTGGCGTCCCTCAGGGTGGGGTTCTTAGCCCCACTTTGTTCAACCTTGCAATCCTTGGCCTTGCCGACGTTCTACCACATACAGTAAACCTTTCTATATATGCTGACGACATATGCATATGGGCCTCGGCAGTTACACGTCTCCAGGTGCGTGCACGGCTCCAAAAAGCAGTGACCCTAACATCATCGTACCTGCGTGCGCAAGGCCTCAGCATTTCGACCGAGAAGTGCGCCTTAGTCGCCTTTACCCACAAGCCCATGACCTGGTACCCCCATTTCTATTGACCACCAACCAATTTCCTACGCAAAAACTCACCGATTCCTAGGCGTTATTATAGACAGAGACCTTTCATGGAGCCCCCACATCACATATTTGAAGAAGAGGCTTACTTCTATCTCCCACATACTAAGGTTTCTCGCCGGTAAAACGTGGGGCACATCCGTGGCATCTATGCTTCAACTATACAGGACGCTCTTCCTGGGATACTTGCGATACAGCACACCAGTGCTGTCCAATGCTAACAAAACTAACATCCATGTCCTACAGAGCATTCAAGGCCAAGCCCTTCGAACATGTCTGGGGCTACCTCGAAGTGCTTCAACCGTGGCAACAATTGCCACCGCTAGAGACCACCCAATAAGGACCTATATAGATATCGACGCGCTCCGGGTGCATGTTCGCCATATATCCCGAGTCCCTGACCACCATCTCGCTCGATTGCCTGAGAAAAGACCCAGGGCAGCGTTCTCCAGATCAATTGCGGCTAACCGGCACTCTTTGTCTTTGAGGCACTCACCCGCAACAAGAACGCCATCCCCTATGTGGTGCTTGAAGAAGCCTCCTGTGTACCTTGCTGTTCCAGGAATAGTGAAGAAAGCTAGCCTGACCACCGCGGCTCTCAAGCAGATCACACTGGAACTTCTGCATTGTTCATACTCTAACCGAATTCATGTTTACACGGATGGTTCCGTCTCGGAAAATTCTACGGGCGCCGTTGTTCTACCATCTCAATCGGTCGTCATCAAGTTTACGACATCACACGTAACGACATCTACAGGCTCTGAACTGGCCGCTCTTCGCGCTGCTGTCGAATACATTGAAAAAGAACCGCCCAACAAATGGGCAATATTTTGTGACTCGAAAGCAGCCCTCCAGAGCTTGAGAAGTTTACGACGTGGCAATTATGAACAGCTGGTGTCACAAATCCACGAAACCTGCCATTGCGCTTCTGAAAGAGGACATAATATCATATTTCAGTGGCTGCCGGGACATTGTGGCATCGTTGGTAATCACCTCGCCGATGACGCTGCCCGACGTGCCCAGGCTGGCTCACCGACACTCCTTATACCTTTATCCAGAGTCGACGCTGCAAGAGAGCTTCGCAGTCTCGCTCGTACAATCACGTTAGGTTGCTGGCATACACCTCAGAACTCTAAGTGTCGTTTACACAGCCTCGACCCATCACTGAAACTTACATTACCAGTGAACCTTCCACGACGTGACGCAACACTGCTGTGTCGGCTGTGGGTAGGAGTAGCATTCACCAACTCCTACAGCTATCGTATTGGAATGGCGGATTCACCAATGTGCGCGAAGTGCAAGTGTGAAGAGACTATCAGTCACCTTCTGTGCCACTGTTCTCGCTTCGATAATCAACGCGAGACTCTCCAGTGTGCCTTAAATAGACTGGATGACAGGCCATTTACGGAAGCGAAGATCTTGGGGGCCTGGCCTCATAGTTCAATGGCCCAGAAAGCAGTTCGAGCGCTTTTTCGCTACCTGAGGGAAACAGACTTGAGTGCCAGACTGTAGACATCCTATACCTAAGTTCTCTCTCTCCCTCTTTCACTCCCCATTCCCCTCCCCACGTGTAGGGTAGCAAACTGGACTCAGTCTAGTTAACCTCCCTGCCTTTCTGTCTTCCCTTCTCTCTCTCTCTCTCTCTATTCCTTTACGGCCCGCATTTCAGTGATCTTCAGTGCATGTTCAGTGCAAAGCAAGCAACTACCAAGCCTTTTCTAAATGATCACATGTATCAGGTTTTAACAAGCCTAGTGTTTTGTTACTTGGATGAAAACTTCACTGAACCCAATCACAGGGTGTTAAAGGGATACTGAAATCAACTCCATCCATATTGTTGTTCTCAGGAGAAGCCCATTTTGTGGCACATTCCCAATTCATTGACGTTTGTGTGGCAGCAAAAGATACATTCATTGCTGAGAAAATTAATTTTAAAAAATGCCTGTCCCTTAATTCAAACTTGTGACACACTGAAAAGAACTTCATGAGAAGCATTTTCAAGTGACTTGAGGAGCAGTTTAAGGCCTCTGTGAACCCCACCCACAAATCTGACAGGAAAATGCACTGCAGTGCGCTTTGCTGAAATGTTAGTTGAAACTGTTCTGAGACCTTCCATCATGCAAACCAAATATCTTTGCTATGGCACTGATTGGCTAGCTGCCATTATGGAATTCAAGAAATAGTTACTTTCGTTAACATTCAGGCAAGCAATTTCTTTTCATGGCTCGAAATCAGGAGTTCCATAGAAACCCGTCTTGTAAGGAAGGTATATGGTGGCAAATGAAACAGCTCCTACTAAAGAACAACTGAAATGGCGTTTCAGCTCTCAAAAAGCAGCCCACAATGGGGGAAATGTAGTGGTATTGCTTTAAGGACAATTCACATAGAACCCAGACACTTTGCACAGCCTGGCGGTAAATTTCAACCTTTGTGATTAAGCATATGCACCATCGCCCGCGTGACAGAACTCCCTGGCGGCACCTGCTTCGTTGACGCGGCCCAGTATGGCAACAGCAACAATTTCACGGTAGCGTCGATCAACCACAGGGGTTCGACCATTAACGCCGCTTCGGTACGAAGCACGTCGTCGCGTGCGGCCGAGCAAGTGGCCATTGCCTTGGCCCTCCTGGACGACAAACATGTCAATATCTTCAGCGACTCCAGGGCAGCCATCCGCGCCTTCAGCGTCGGCGCAGTGTGTAAGGAAGCTTGTCGTATCCTCGACGGCAAAAGCATCGCCACCCACACTCTAACGTGTTTCCCCGCTCACATGGGATCCATCATGGGAGGCCCCACAAGCCTCAACGAGCTGGCTCCAAGGCGCGAGTTCTCGCTTTCCGCGACCACGGAGAACTCCAACGCCGGTCCGCAGTGGTGGAGAACATAGATCAACTGATCACATACAATGAAATGACGCACCACTTTTATTTCGGCAAGAAAGACTTTCCCCTTCCTCACGAGAAGTTAAATAGAGCGCAGGCACTGACTCTCCGATTATTGCAAACAGACGCGTATCCCAGCCCGGCATTGTTCCACAAGCTTTATCCCGATGCTTATGCCACTAGTTCTTGCAGGCACTGCAATGACTTCGCTAGCCTAGACCATATGCTGTGGCGTTGTCCCTCGTTACGAGGCACAGAACAAATCGATGAGGACAAGTGGTTCTCCGCTATCAAGAGCCCCGATGCCGGGGCGCAACTATGGGATGTGCAGAGGGCCCACGATGCGGCGGTCGGGCATGGCCTGACTGTCCCAACGTGGGGGCCGCCCGCAGCGCGCTAAGTCGCGTACCTCAGGGCTTTCACTGCAGTTTTGCATCCATCTATCCAGGAGAAAAAAAATTAAGGTGGCGCCCGTGACGTATGCGTCACCGGATCCTCGAGGTCCGGTGTGGGAGAACGCAGGGAAAGAATTTCGCCTGCAGAGGCTCGAAGGGGCAAGGGGTGAGAGTGTCTTGCTGGGCAGTGGAGCACGCCTTCTGAAATCATGGGTACGTGGCACTGAAATATTTCTATCTCGGCTATTATTGAGCCAATTTGAAAATTTTTTGTAGCAGAACGCTCCCTAGAGGATAGGTAACAACTTCCAGCTTATAACCAAAATTTGTTATGGGCCTGCTGAGGGGCCCATTAAGAGGAAACTATATAACAGCTGTACCTTGTCTACTAAGCTGGTGCAGAAACCGAACGAAAATGATTGAAATAATACTCAGGACAGCACAGCGAACAATTAAACAAAAATTATTGTTGTAACGTTAGGAGGCGAGAAGAGAGCTACTGGGTAAGAGAACGAATAAGCCAGTGATATCCTAGCTGAAAGCGAGAAGAAATGAGCATGGGTAGGGCATACGATTCGAGCCAAGATCACCGATGGTCTGTCAAGACAATGAATTGGTTTCCAAGAGAAAGAAGATGTAACAGGGGGTGTCAGAGAACTAGGTGGGCGGATAAAATGAGGAAGTTTGCAGGTTTGAGCTGGGAGCAGCTGGCACAGGACAGAAATAATTCGACAAATATTGGATAGGCCTTTGTTCTGCAGTGGACATAGTTGGGCTGATGATGATGAGGAAGTGTTGAGTAAAGGAACACATTGTTTAAGATAGAAAAGCCATCATTCAAGTACGTCCCTGTGCCATGCAGTATGAGGTACATGAAAAACTACTGCATTATGAATAAATAACCATTGGGTCCTTTGCTAAATACCTGAACAACCTCGTATTGTGAGAGAGAAATCTGGGCACTGCGCCTAGATACTACGGAGGACTACGCGCTTTGCTCCATTCGTCACCAGTCGATGGCAATGCTCACTACACGAGAACCGGCGCATATTTTCCGTTCAGGTGGGATCACAGCGGCCGACACACAATCCGTCACGGGGAAGCATACAAAACAACAGATTAGTGGTAATAATGTGTCATTACTCATTGTTCTACAGCCGCTAGAGAGGCATCTACCTAAGTTCCCACCCCGGCACTTGACGCCGTGTCGCTTCGCTCTCCATGGCAGGAAGGAACCTTATACGTGTTAGACCTGCTGGTGAAGCGTAGGCAAATAACTATAATAGCGTGCCACAATGCATTGCTCTGTGGCCGCTAAAGCGGCATGCACCTAAGGCCTGCCCTCGCGCCAGGTCCCTTTGCTCCCTTTGGCAGGAACCCTCCGTGTCAGGCCTAGTGGTGAAGCATACGCAAAAAACTACTGCAGAATTGAAAGGGCGAAATGATATAATAAACAGGTTTTTCTACAAAAAGGAAAGAAAGCGGGAAGAAAGCAGGCCCACGGGTGTAAAATAACGTATATTTACAAATGATGGATATGGCGTTCAGGCCACTGGCAGACTTCGTCTTTCTCTAGTCCAATTGAACTTCTTCCTTCACTTCACCGTAACATCACCCTCCCGGCGGGGTAGCTCCGTCCCGGTGCAAGTTATACAGCCTCACTTAATGGGGGGACATAGGGCTTGAGCCTGGTGGCGTGAACAACATCGCTGGTTACGTTGGGAGGCACTGAAGGCTGACCGACTGGGGCGATCTCGTATGTCACGTCGGACAGTTGGCGTAAGATCTGGTGCGGACCAGAAAAACGGGACAGTAGTTTTTCCGACAAGCCGACGCGACGTGAAGGCGTCCAGAGAAGGACAAGGGAACCAGGTGAAAAATGGTAATCTCGGTGCCGAAGGTCCTAGCGTCGCTTTTGAGAACCTTGCGAGACTTTGAGGCGATGACGGGCGACATCTCGGGCCTGGGCGGCTAAGTCAATAGCATCGCGAGCGTAACCAGTGCTGGGTGACTCTACTTCGGAAGGTAGCAACGTGTCAAAAGGCAAGGTGGGGTCGCGGCCATACAAAAGGAAAAATGGTGAAAATCCGGCAGTGTCGTGACGGGACGAGTTGTATGCGAAAGTGACGTATGGTAAAGCGACGTCCCAGTCGCGGTGATCGTTGGAAACGTACATGGCGAGTATTTCAGTGAGTGTGCGGTTGAGTCGCTCGGTGAGGCCGTTCGTTTGAGGGTGGTACGCGGTAGCAATCTGATGTTCTGTAGAACAGGAGCGGAGCAGATCATCCACGCCCTCCGATAGAAAGTAGCGGCCGCGATCCGTCAGCAACTGGCGAGGGGCGCCGTGGTGCAGGATGACGTCTTTTAGTAAGAAGCCGGCGACATCTGTAGCGCAGCTGGTTGGCAGCGCTCGTGCGATGGCATATCTAGTGGCATAATCGGTTGCTACAGCAATCCATTTGTTCCCTTTGATGGAAATTGGAAACGGGCCAAGGAGGTCGAGGCCCACACGGAAGAAGGGCTCTGTAGGTATATCAATTGGTTGAAGCAAACCAGCGGGAGGCATAGCAGGCGTCTTCCGGCGCTGACACAGGTCGCAAGAAGCGACATAACGGCGCACAGAGCGATAAATGCCGGGCCAGAAGAAGCGGCGCCGCAGGTGGTCGTACGTACGAGTGACGCCCAGATGTCCAGTAGTAGGAGCGTCATGAAGTTGCTGGAGCACGGCGAGTCGAAGGTGCTTGGGGACGACTAGGAGGAGCTCCGGGCCGTCAGGACGAAAGCTGCGACGGTATAAAGTTCCATCGCGCAAGGTGAACATCCGAAGGAACGGGTCATTGGGCGAGGAGCTTAGACGTTCCATAAGTGTTCGAAGAACAGGATCCTTGCGCTACTCGTCGCCAATATGGAGGAAGCCGGAGAGGGACAGAACACTGATGTCCGAGTCTGCATCGGTATCGTCCGGTTGATCCACGGGATTGCGGGACAGGCAGTCAGCGTCTTTATGCAGGCGCCCTGACTTATATATAATAGAAAATGTATATTCTTGTAGGCGCAATGCCCAACGTGCAAGTCGTCTAGTTGGGTCCTTCAAAGAGGAGAGCCAGCAGAGGGCGTGATGATCGGTTACAACGCAGAAGCTCTGACCGAAAAGGTACGGTCGAAATTTCGCGACCGCCCATACGAGCGCGAGACATTCTCTCTCAGTAATGGAGTAATATCGCTCCGGCGTGGAAAGAAGGGGGCTAGCGTAAGCGATGACACGGTCTTGGCCCTCTTGACGCTGAGCGAGGACAGCGCCGATGCCATGACCACTCGCGTCAGTTCGTACTTCAGTGGGCGCAGAAGGGTCAAAGTGTGAGCGAATCGGGGAAGTTGTAAGCCGCTCAATCAGGGTAGAGAAGGCTTTCTCCTGTAGTGGTCCCCAAGAGAAAGAGGCGTCTTTCTTAAGAAGGTCAGTGAGAGGGTGAGCGATGTCGGCAAAAGTTTTCACAAATCGCCGGAAATAAGAGCATAAGCCCAGAAAACTACGGACATCGTTCGTTGAACAAGGTACAGGAAAATTTCGCACGGCGTGAACTTTCTGTGGATCAGGTTGGATTCCGGCGGCGTTTACAAGATGACCAAGCATGTTAATTTCACGGCGACCGAAATGGCACTTGGAGGAGTTTAGCTGAAGGCCAGCCCTGCGAAACACGGAGAGTATGGTTGTGAGGCGCCGCAGGTGGCTCTCAAAGTTCGGCGAAAACACAATCACATCGTCGAGGTAACACAGGCATGTAGACCACTTCAAGCCGCGCAAGAGAGAGTCCATCATGCGCTCGAATGTAGCTGGCGCATTGCATAATCCAAAGGGCATGACTTTAAATTGGTACAGACCGTCCGGTGTGACGAAGGCGGTTTTCTCGCGGTCCATCTCATCGACGCTAATCTGCCAATAGCCGGAGCGGAGGTCAAGTGATGAAAAGTATTGGGATCCGTGAAGGCAGTCAAGAGCGTCATCAATGCGAGGCAGGGGATAAACATCCTTCTTTGTTATCCGGTTGAGGTGAGGGTAGTCAACGCAGAAGCGCCACGAGTTGTCTTTTTTCTTTACTAAGACAACCGGTGATGCCCACGGGCTACTGGAAGTTTCAATGATGTCCTTGTCCATCATCCGGTCTACCTCTTTCTGTATGATGGCCCTTTCTGCTGCCGAGACACGATATGGCCGCCTATGAATGGGGCTGGCGTCACCGGTGTTGATGCGATGAGTGACAACAGATGTCTGGCCAAATGGACGGTCGTCCAAATCAAAGATGTCCCGATAAGATGACAGGAGGTGACGAAGAGCTGTTGTTTGCACGGAAGGAAGGTCGGGGGCGATCATCTTAGAAACATCGTCCGCAGGCGTCGAGTACGAAGGAGTGGATGACAAAGGTCCGTTCGTACTGAGGAAGGATTCAGAGGTCAAAAAGAAATCTGAAAGTCTTCCAAAGGAGTGATATGCGCTATGGCGATACCGTGTGGCAACACATGTGTCGAAAACCCAAAATTGAGGATGGGCACGCGAGCGCAGTTTTCGCGGATCCGAATTAAGGTGCTCGGTAGGGCGATATTACGCGACAAAACCACGTCAGTAAGCGGCGACACGACGTACTCGCCTGTGGAGACAGCCTTGCAAATTCAGCAGAACATAAGCGGTGTGGAGCACAAGTGGTTGCGTCGGCAGGAAGCGGCAGATCCAACTTTACAACATCTGCGGAGCAGTCAATTTGGGCAGAGTGTTTCGAAAGGAAGTCGAGGCCGAGAATTAGGTCGTGCTGACAGTGTTCAAGGACGATAAATTGAACAACGGTATAATGGTCCCCAATGGTCACACGTGCTGTTCACATTCCAAGGACAGGTGACGTACTCCCATCGGCGACTCGCACGGTGCATGGTACGGCGGGGGTCAGAACCTTTTTGAGCATTCGGCGGAGAGCAGCGCTCATAACTGAAAGCTGCGCTCCTGTATCGACGAGAGATCTAACAGGAACGCCATCAACTTCAATGTCCAGTAGGTTTCCACATGTAGGCAGGGTCAACAGAGGATTTGTGGGCCGGGTCGGAGTTGCAGCTTCACCTCCGGGAGCTGCACCGCCTAGTTTCCCGAAGCGAAGCGACCGGTTGCAGAAGGGGACGAAGAGCGGTGAACGAGAGGCGAACGGGACCTACGACCTTGCGGAGACGGGCAGCGGCTGGATCTTGGTGGAGCACTGTCGGCGTTGATGTTCCTAGTCGGCGTATAGGGCGAGAAAATACGATTGTCTGGTACTTGGCGGTAGTGACTCGGAGATGACCACCGAGGAGGCGACGACGAGTGGTTGCGGCAATGACGGGCGATGTGTCCAATACCGGAACAATTAAAACAGATGGGTTTCTCATCCACTGTGCGCCATTCAGCTGGGTTGCGACGGAGTGGTGGAAAGCTTTGCGTCTGGGAACGAGCGGTCGGAGAAATTTGGTAGGTGTTTGTATGGCGGACCGAGCAGAGAGATGGAATGCCCAAACTTGCTATTTCCTCCCGAACGACCGCTTGTATAAGGGAGATAGCGGGTACGCTTTCCCGACAGTCTGAACGAACTGGAGCCGGGGCTATGGCCTCAAGCTCACGGTGAACGATGCGCGTTATTTCTTCCGGTCCTGTGGGCTGAACGAACCGCGGCGGGTCTTCGCAAGAAGATGTCGCGGCGGTATTGGGCAATCGGTCGAAAGTTTGAGTGACGCGGCGGCCCTTCGCTTGTTCGAAGCGCCGGCACTCCTTAATAATTGCATCCACAGTGGCACAATCCTTACACATCAAGAGATTGAAGGCATCGTCTGCAATACCTTTCAATATATTGACACGTGTACTTATCTTTATCGGGCGACCACGTTTCGCCGCTTAACAACTGTAATCGCACAGCGAGGGACGCGCCTGCATGTATCCGACGTTTCTGGAAAGTTATCGATGCTTCTACCCGGCTGTGTGTTGTCGCCGAACCTTGTGTTATCTGATTTCATCGCGTAACGCGAATGGTGTAGAGCTTTGTGGAAGGCACGGGGGTCCGAACGATTAGTCTGGAACATTCGACGACTGCTCTATAAAAGCCGACGCGCTTGACCCGCTGATCAGATTTCCGACGATCGCCGACCGTGTTCGCCGCTGTCGTTGTGCTATAAGTGCAGCCTGTTTTTGTGTGCACAGGTTCGCCCAATAAAAGCTAGTTTTGCATTCCACCGTATTGCTGCTTTCTTCACCATCACTACCACGTGACATCTGGTGGAGGTGCTTGTGCGTTCATGTACCGAACGCCCCCGCAAAGCCGCAATACAAGCCCAAAACCCGAGGACAGAACCAACATCGCTCAAGACCAGCGTGCTAGCCGCAGACTGCAAGGACTGCCCCCAGAGCACGGACTTCTACCTGAGACGACAAAGAAGATCGTGGTCAAGACAACCCCAATGGCTGCCCCAGCGTCCCCAGTTATCCTACAAAAACCTCGGGACCTACCAACCTTCCATGGAGCAGCGACTGAAGACCCGGAATCATGGCTGGAGACCTACGAACGAATCGCGACATTCAACAACTGGGACTCCGACGACAAGCTGCGGCATGTCTACTTCGCCTTAGAAGACGCCGCCAGAACATGGTTTGAGAACAGCGAGTCGACCTTGATAACGTGGGACCTGTTCCGTAGCGGCTTCCTGCGCACCTTTACAAGCGTCGTGCGCAAGGAAAGAGCCGAAACTATGCTGGACGCCCGAGTGCAGCTACCAAACGAGAACGTTGCCGTCTTCAAGGAAGAAATGAGCCGTTTGTTCCGCCACGCCGACCCGGATATGGCCGAGGAGAAGAAAGTCCGCCTACTGATGCGTGGTGTAAAGGAGGAACTTTTCGCCGGAATGGTAAGAAGCCCACCGAAGACCGTCGAAGAGTTTCTTCGCGAGGCCACCAGCATCGAGAAGACACTCGAGATGCGAAACCGGCAATTCGACCGCCGCCCGAACTCGACAAGCTACGCGGGATTTCAGTCCCTGGCCACCGACGACCTGCGCGAGACTATCCGAGCGGTCGTGCGGGAGGAGCTACAGAAGCTGTTCCCGTCATCACAGCCTCAAGTGACTTCGATTGCCGACGCCGTGCATGAGGAGCTCCAACAACAACTCGGAGTAGCCCCTGAATCGCCGCAGCCTCAGCCGCAAGCGATGACATACGCCGCTGTAGCCCGCCGTCACGTTCCCCCTCCACGCCCACGGCAGGGCCCAGTGACGGCACAGTTCCGTCGTCCACCACCAACCCCGCCGCCAGCACGCCAACCCGTCACCCCACGCGGCATTCCAAGGAAGACTGACGTTTGGCGCGCCGCTGACCATCGCCCGCTTTGCTATCACTGCGGAGAAGCCGGGCACATCTACCGCCGATGCCCATACCGGGAGATGGGACTCCGAGGGTTCGCCGTGAACGCGCCGCGACCACAGATTGGCGAACGACCTCGCGATATAGCCGACTACCTCGCCGCCACTCAGTGGAGCCCTCGACGACCTTCCCGTTCACCGTCACCAGGCCGCTATCTGTCGCCGCAGCGCCTACCATACACTGGTCCAGTCCGAGGCCGGTCCGTCAGCCCATATCCGGAAAACTAAAAGCAGCAACCGATGGAGGTGCGGTTGCTGTTCGTCGAACTGACGAAGATCCTCCGCCGCCGACGAAGACGACGAAGAGACCATCTAGACGACATAATAACGACACGCCACCGTCCCGACGAAATCGGGAAGCCAAGACTACACCGACGAAAGACGACTTGACGACGCGACGTTCCATCTTCAGTTCAACAGGACGCAGCCGTGATCCGACGCCAAGACCTAACTGTAACGCAAGACAAAGAACCACCGACCTCGACGTACTTCTTCACGGTCACGAGTCACCGCCTTAGTAGACACAGGAGCCGATTACTCCGTCATGAGCGGACCCATCGCCGCCCAGTTGAGGAAAGTTAAGACTGCATGGGAAGGCCCTGAAATTCGGACCGCTGGAGGACATCTCATCACGCCGACTGGAATCTGCACCGCAAGAATTACTGTTCATGACCGGACTTACCCTGCCACCTTCGTTATCCTCCAACAGTGTTCACGAGACGTCATTCTCGGCATGGACTTCCTGAATCAACATGGCGCAGTCATCGACCTGAAGTCGAAATCGATAACGCTGTCGCAAGATCAAGCTATGCCGCCGGAGAGCTGTCGTAGTCACCACGCCTTAAGTGTACCCGAAGATCAAGTGAGCATCCCGCCTCACTCCAGCATTGTTATTTCGGTCGGCACCAAAACACCCGCTGACGTAGAAGGCGTCATCGAAGGCGACCAACGTCTACTGCTAGACCGTGAAATTTGCGTCGCAAGAGGGATCGCTCGACTGCATGGAGGGAAAGCCGAAGTGTTGCTGACAATCTTCAGCCGGGAGTTCAAGCACATCAACAAGGGCACGACGATCGCGTACATCGAGAAAATTCTGGAAACCAGTAATGCGTTTGTCCTCTCGGATTCCGCCGCATCTGCCCCGACGACCATGGTTCCCGAACCAAACTACGACATTAATCCAAGTCTCCCCATGGGCAAGCAGCAACAGCTCAGAAGTCTGCACCGACGATACAAAGCCTGCTTTTCGACATCATCGAGGATTCGACAAACACCAGTTGCCAAGCATCGCATAATCACCGAGGAGTGCACTCGACCACTCCGCCAGAGCCCTTACCGTGTTTCGCCGCGAGAACGTGAAGCTATAAGAGAACAAGTCGACGAAATGCTGCGCGACGACATCATCCAGCCGTCGAAAAGCCCGTGGGCGTCCCCTGTTGTCCTGGTGAAGAAAAAGGACGGAACTCTACGTTTCTGCGTCGATTATCGTCGTCTGAACAAGATCACGAAGAAGGATGTATACCCCCTCCCACGCATAGACGACGCATTGGATCGGCTCTGCAACGCTAAATACTTCTCGTCGATGGACCTCAAGTCTGGCTATTGGCAAATAGAAGTCGACGAAAGAGATCGCGAAAAGACCGCCTTCATCACCCCGGACGGCCTCTACGAGTTCAAGGTTATGCCATTTGGACTGTGCTCGGCGCCCGCAACGTTCCAACGGGTGATGGACACGGTTTTAGCAGGATTGAAGTGGCAGACCTGTCTCGTTTACTTGGATGACGTCGTTGTCTTCGCCGGCAATTTCGACGATCACCTTAGGCGGCTTGCAACAGTACTAGAGGCCATCATGTCATCAGGACTTACTCTGAAGCCGGAAAAGTGCCACTTCGCTTACCAGGAGCTTCTATTTTTAGGCCACGTCATCAGCAAATCTGGAGTCCGCCCCGACCCGCAGAAGACAGCTGCCATCGCAAAGATCCCGCAGCCCATCGACAAGAAGGCAGTGCGTAGATTCCTTGGCATGTGTGCCTACTACAGGCGCTTTGTCAAGGACTTTTCACGCATCGCGGAGCCGCTAACACATCTAACCAAATGTGATGTCGAGTTCAAGTGGGAAACGCCGCAGGCCGACGCATTTCAAGAACTCAAACGACGCATGCAGTCGCCGCCCGTACTTGCGCACTTCGACGAGCACGCCGATACCGAAATTCACACTGACGCCAGTAGCCTAGGCCTCGGTGCCATCCTAGTCCAGAGAAAAGATGGACATGAACACGTGATAGCTTACGCTAGCCGGTCGTTGTCAAAAGCGGAAGGCAATTATTCTACAACCGAAAAGGAATGCCTCGCCATCGTTTGGGCTACAGCGAAATTTCGCCCTTACCTATATGGCAGGCCATTCAAAGTGGTCAGCGACCATCACGCGTTGTGTTGGCTAGCTAACTTAAAGGACACTTCAGGACGGCTGGCACGGTGGAGCCTCAGACTACAAGAATATGACATCACTGTAACATACAAGTCCGGACGAAAACACTCAGATGCCGATTGCCTATCACGCGCCCCCATTGACGCGCCGCCGCAAGATGACGAGGATGACGACGCCTTCCTTGGCATAATAAGCGCGGAAGACTTCGCCGAACAACAACGAGGGGACCCGGAGCTAAAAGCCCTAGTCGAGTATTTGGAAGGGCACACCGACGTTGTCCCTAGGGCATTTAAGCGTGGATTATCTTCGTTCACGCTTCAAAACAACCTACTCGTGAAGAAGAACTTCTCACCAGTCCGCGCCAACTACCTTCTTGTTGTTCCGTCGGCGCTGCGTCCAGAAGTACTGCACGCCCTACATGATGATCCGACCGCTGGGCACCTCGGTTTCTCCAGAACGCTATCGAGGATACAAGAAAAGTATTACTGGCCGCACCTAACCGCCGATGTCGCCGGTTACGTCAGGACATGCCGAGACTGTCAGCGACGCAAGACACCACCGACAAGGCCAGCGGGATTACTACAGCCGATCAAGCCTCCTCACCGACCTTTTCAGCAGATCGGGATGGACTTGTTGGGACCGTTTCCGACATCGACTACCGGAAATAAGTGGATCGTCGTGGCGACGGACTATCTCACCCGCTTCGCTGAAACTAAAGCTCTACCGAAAGGCAGCGCAGCCGAAGTGGCGAAATTTTTCGTCGAGAACATCCTGCTGCGACATGGTGCTCCAGAAGTCCTCATCACCGACAGAGGAACGGCTTTTACAGCGGAGCTCACACAAGCCATTCTGAACTACAGTCAGACAAGGCACAGGAGGACAACGGCCTACCATCCGCAGACGAATGGTCTTACGGAGCGGCTGAATAAGACCCTCGCCGACATGCTAGCGATGTACGTCGACGTCGAACACAAGACGTGGGATGCCGTCCTGCCGTACGTAACATTCGCTTACAACACGGCGGTGCAAGAAACAACACAGATCACGCCGTTCAAGCTGGTTTACGGCAGGAACCCGACGACGACGCTCGACGCCATGTTGCCGCACGTCACTGACGAAGAGAATCTTGACGTCGCTACCTATCTCCAGCGCGCCGAAGAAGCCCGACAACTCGCCCGCCTACGGATCAAAAACCAACAGCGTACCGACAGCCGACACTACAACCTCCGACGACGCTTCGTCGAGTACCAGCCCGGCGACCGTGTTTGGGTATGGACCCCGATACGCCGACGAGGACTGAGTGAGAAACTACTGCGACGCTATTTCGGACCCTACAAGGTCATCCGACGTATTGGCGCTCTGGACTATGAGGTCGTGCCAGACGGCATTTCGCATTCACAGCGGCGCCGCGCACGATCTGAAGTGGTCCACGTGGTGCGCCTTAAACCCTTTTACGGACGCTGACGAACTTCATCATTTTTGTTCTTTTCTTTGCTACGAGTGCTTTTGTTTATTACCTTCGTTTGTTTGCAGCATCGGGTCGATGCTTTTTAAGAGGGGGGTATTGACACGTGTACTTATCTTTATCGGGCGACCACGTTTCGCCGCTTAACAACTGTAATCGAACAGCGAGGGACGCGCCTGCATGTATCCGACGTTTCTGGAAAGTTATCGATGCTTCTACCCGGCTGTGTGTTGTCGCCGAACCTTGTGTTATCTGATTTCATCGCGTAACGCGAATGGTGTAGAGCTTTGTGGAAGGCACGGGGGTCCGAACGATTAGTCTGGAACATTCGACGACTGCTCTATAAAAGCCGACGCGCTTGACCCGCTGATCAGATTTCCGACGATCGCCGACCGTGTTCGCCGCTGTCGTTGTGCTATAAGTGCAGCCTGTTTTTGTGGGCACAGGTTCGCCCAATAAAAGCTAGTTTTGCATTCCACCGTATTGCTGCTTTCTTCACCATCACTACCACGTGACAATATGGCCAATCTTGTCTGCCTCGGTCATGTTGTCATCAGCCTTGCGACAGAGGGCCAGCACATCCTGTATGTACACGACATAGGATTCTGTGGACGTCTGAGCGCGGCACGCAAGTACCTTTTTTTGCTGCCAGCTGACGACCGACAGGTCTGCCAAACGGGTCTCGCATTTTTTCTTTGCAGACATCCCAGCTCGTTAGGTCAGCTTCATGTGTGCCATACCATTGCTTCGCAGTTCCCCTCAGATAAAATATTACGTTTGCAAGCATCATTGTAGGATCCCACCTGTTGTTGTCGCACACTCGCTCGTACATCGTAAGCCAGTCCTCGACGTCGGCGTTGTCCGTGCCACAAAATGTTCCCGGGTCCCGTGGGTGAGTGAGGATGACCGTTGGCACGGGCTGCCGAGGCGTTGTCGCTTGTGTCGGTTGATTTGCCATTGTAGCGGCAGACAGATGACGTCCGCTGCGAAGTTCCGTGGTTGTACCCCGCACCTCCACCAAAATGTTGCGGGAAGAAAGCAGGCCAACGAGTGTAATATAACGTATATTTACAAATGATGGATATGGCGTTAAGGCCACTGGCCGACTTCGTCTTTCTCTAGTCCAATTGAACTTCTTCCTTCACTTCACCGTAACAATATTCATGCAGAAACTCATATGGGAGATAGATATATAAATATGCGTATGCATTGTGCCACTTGCTTATGTCTACGCCGTTAGTGTCAGTATCGATGTTATGAAAGTTCATCCGAACAGTATAAACGACAAAGCTGCGGCGACGTGAACTGTTGTGGACGGCGGCGCAATGTGAATTGATGATCACGCAAGCAAACTACTGCAAGTGGTGGCACCAGGCTCACTGATGACGCTCCGATCGCTATAAGCCGTTATCGCTATATACCACCGATTTCAACCGTGATCAACCGCACTCCCGCGGCGGCTGCGTATGGCGCGGTCGCGCCCTATATTGAAAGCGATCTGCGATGGGGGAAAAGCGCGCCTAATGCTGATAGCTTCATGTGCGTTGTGTTCTCGCCGTTTATTTCGCCCTGAAGCGAAAAACAGCACATAGGGAAACTCGCTCCCTGTTGCGGGGCCTATCTTGAAAGCGAGCGCCTTACGTGACGGACGGACGGATTTCCTCGTTAGGTAGGCATAGAATTGCTTAAGCATTTGAAGATCTTTTAACATGCATCCGAACGACGGACCTCAAAATTAAGAGCGCGGCACTGTGACCGCTCCCCCACGATAGGCGAATGAAGGGAGAGCTCATTCCGGAGCATGTCATCGCGGTCGCGTAGTGAAGCTCGGCTAGGGACAAACGGGCGTAAGCGTGCCTGCGGCCGTGGTACCAGGCGCAGTAGCGCTTGTGCTTCAGGAAAATACCGCGCATTTCTTTGGTGTATGCGCCCTTGAAAAAAGTGGAACACACGAGAGGCGTAGCAACATGTTGTAATACCGAATTATGTCACACACAGTCAAAGCAACGGCAGTGTGAGAGTGACGACTACAGATGATGAATGAAGTAGGCTTCAAAATTACAAGGTGTCTCTACGTCGCTCGAATACTGATCTCATTATCACCGCTAGGCTTCGTCAGATGAGTTCTGCTGTAATTCTTTCTCGGCGCGTCGTCAGCTTTCTTCATTCCTCGTTATTTGCGTTTTAGGATACCTTGCGATTCCGGTTAAAAGCTACAGCGGAGACCATCCGAAGACAGTGTAGCACAGACACATATTCCTTCACCTATGTTCTTTCGAAAGCTCTATACTTCTTAACTTCAAAGAACCATTGGTACGCCCGCGTGACTGGGGTATTTGTTAAAGGTGCTCCCAAATACTGCAACGCTTCTCGTAGCGCGATGGTGAGACGAAGTATACAGGCTACTCATTTCTTATGCCTTTATTTCTTTTAACTACTGATTTCACAATTCACATAGTTACATGAGACAGACACCGCGTTTCATTTCTTTGCATTGTGCTTTCACGTCATAACATTTGCTTAAGACTTCACCTCGTTTAACAAAGAATCAAATCACCACGATGTGTTTCTGTAGAGGTTCATTTCTGATAGCACATTTTACGACATTCCCTATTCGTTCCCATTAGCATGTCTCAAAACCTGTGAAATAAATGATTCGTGAAGTGCTGCTGACGCGACACTAAACCTGGGGCGGGGGGATAGCACGCATTTTTATACAGCCTTCCCCTGAGCGTACGCATCTTCAGAGACACATACACACTTTATTAGAGATGACTTAAGAGGCAGCATGCGAGGAGCAACAAACTTGGAACAGCAGATACTGTAGAGCAGTATACTGCTTTTTCAGCGACTGCTCCAGGAACGTTTTCTAATAGACTTGCTTGAACATGGCATGCCTCTCGCATCTTATCACGATGAGACAACTTTCAACGGATGGTTCGGGAACCAACTACCGATTTATTTCCGCGAAGAAAACATATTTTTTCGTAAAAATTGAGCATTCATGCGATTATAAAGCAAGTCCAAAATGGCAAACCTAACAGGAAATTGGCGGGAATTGGCAGGTATGCCTATCAAAGCAGGCGCTCGAAGTGCACTTATAAGCGAGTGCTGATGTGACAATTAAATATCTTTTTTTGAGTGAAAGGTAAGGCTTGGACCACAAATCTCAAGAAAGAATACAGGAAAGTATCAGAACCTACTACATACTTTGCTATGACACATTTCTTTAAGAACCACTTTCGGCATTGTTTCCCAGGATGCGTTGTAGCGTCATGACGCAAAGGGTGGTGCCGTGAAAATAGAAAGTGGTCAGGTGGTGAAATCTCAGCTAACAACATCTCACACTAGGCAGTCACTAGGCAGTTTCGACATCGGACTCGCGAACATGAAAGTTATCAAGCTACCTGCAGTTACCTTTCGAACTACAGAAATTACCGCGAATCCCACTCCTGCCGCTCTAGTGGCGATGATACAGTTAAGAAATGTACAGAAACCCAATTGAAATTAGACAGCTTTAGTTGGTCCGCAAAGCCCTTGCCATTTGCGGTTTACCGGGTTACCGGAGCCGTGTACCTGCAGTAGCAAACCTGGTAGCGACACCTTGTGACGGTTTGTCCAACTACGATGTAATAAAAAAACTTTGTGTCGCGCGAGTGTTGTCTTCGAAAGAAAAATTATAGAACGATTGCAAGCTAACGATTATGTCGCTGCCAGCAATTTACACCGGCTGTTAATTAAAATATGGTTCATCACTGTAATATTAGGTTCGCGTCCTCTCTGGCTAAACTCTGCGTCACATGATGTCGCTACCAGCATCTTTGCTGCCGTGCACGCTAAGAAGCTTGCGGACAAGCTAAAACTCCATCTTCCACGCACGGTCTCTGAAAGGTGTGAGTCATGAAGAGCGATACCATTTGTTTAATCACTTCGAAACTAGTGAACGGATGCGCCTTGCGCCAATTTAGATATGTTCGAAATGTGGCTTCTGGAAGTTCGGTAACTGCCGCACTTTCCAGTCAGATAGGATGCGAGCTCCCGTGCCGACACCAGGCGCCTGCTTTCAGATGTTGCTGGCTGGCATTTTGCCACGTGCTCCCGTGGCCCCCAACAAATTTGCACCTCCCCCCCCCCCCCCCCCCCCCCCCCACACCCCGCTGTACTTGTTCTTCGTCGCCCAGGTCATTACAGCCGTAAATTTAGAGCAAAAAGATAATGATTTTAATGTAGAGAAACAACATAATATAGACTAGGCGAAATTCTAGATCGCAATAGATGTAGTAAAACTTGAATCAGCCGAAACAGTCTTGGCCGCTATTTCTGGCAACTCCGTTTCAAAGTTCAAAGGGTATGCCATTAAAAATTGCACATCGTCATCATCACCACCACCACCATGTGCTTCCCTCTTGGACAGTATATTGTCCGCGCGTGTACACGACAGCCGCTGTAACTGGCCACAGTGTGGAACAGAGTTAAAAGTCTGGTTCTTAGTTTAAAACACTGAATGAAGAAACCGTCCCTGCCAACGGACTCTTTAAGTTGTGACGATCCCGTAGACACCCGACTCTTGAAGGTGGGTGGCCTTGTTGCGATATTATCGGCCTTTTCCGTCCAGACCACGCCGCTGCGACGCTAACCCTAGCCGCGCTTGTGTTAGCGCGGCGAAGTGCTGCTGCGGCGCCAGCTTTTCTCGTCAGTGTCTGCAGTGATGGAATGTGAAGTGGAAGGGGAGCTTCTGACTCCCGAGGAATTTTCCAAGGATCCCGGATGGCAAACAGTTGCTGCCAGGCGCTCCGGAGCCAAATCGGCGCCCGTCGAGCGAGTTGGTGCCATTTCTACCGGCGCTAAGCCAAATGACAACGCGACCGCAAAGGGTCGCCGAGACCGCAGCAGCGCTAAAGCCAAAATTATTCGGGGTGGAAGGATGCCTCCGCTGCCCAAAGAAGACGCGAAGATCATCGTCAGGCCGAAGGGAGGTCTGAACATCAGCAAGGTGGGGCCGACAGTTGTGGCCGAGGCCATATGGAACGCAGTCGGTTTCGACCAGGCGAAGCGGGACTCGGACACGATGTGCCCGAATTTCCAACAAAATATCATGGTCATCAGCACCCCCAGCAGAGAAAATGCGACCCTCTACGTCAGGGTCGAGTGCATCGCTGTTGGCGGCCAGCAGCACGAGGTGAACGCGTACGAGGCAGCGCCCAACTCTACGTGCAAAGGCGTGATCCGCGGCATCGCACCAAGTGAAGGCCCGGAGGAGCTCGATCGCAAGATTGTCAACTCAAAGAACCCGCTGGCCTTGGGAGCCAAACGAATCAAGAGCACGGGCACCGTGGTTGTGGTCTTCGACGGCTACAAGGTGCCAAACTACGTGTCGTACGGCGGCACACTTGTCAGGTGTGCATTATATAGGAAGCAAGTGGAGGTGTGCTACGCCTGTGGCCGCCTCGGGCATCGAGCGGACGTCTGCCCCTCGCCGGACGAAACTATGTGCAGGGGATGCGGCATCGCCAACCCGGACGAACAACACAAGTGCGACCCCAAATGCAGGCTGTGCGGAGGCCGACACTTCACCGCTGCCAAGGAGTGCAAGCAGAGGTACCAGACGCCGTACCTCGTCAGACGCAGGCGCCGGGACCGATCCCGAGCCAACAGAAGCAAGTCTCCGGCCCTCGCCATGGGCGAGCGACAACTCCCGGCCGCCGCCGGTCACTCCGCGACTCGCGGGAGCTCTAGATCCAGGAGCCCCTCTCCACCTTCCGGACGCCGTTCCAGGTCCAGGGGCAGATCCCGGTCCAGGGGCAGATCTATGTCCAGGGGCAGATCCGGAAGCCGCTCCAGGAGCCGCTCTGTCTCATGGGCCCGGTATGGGTCCAGTGCCGGCCAGCAGAGGAAGAGAAAGTCGACGCTATCGTGGGCAGATATGGTTGCTGGCGGCGCCCATGCGAGATCCACCCGGGGCCCACGCGACCCGCTTCCAGAGCAATCCAGGGAGGCAGAGGTAGCGCGCCTTATGAAGGAAAACGCGGACTTAAAAGAAATGATCAGAAAGATGGCTAGCGAAATGATAGAGATTAAGAAATTAGTAATCAGTCAGAGTGTTACATCCAACGCGTCGGCGCCGACCGCCACAGAAGCACCAGTTCCGGCCTGCGACTCGGCTGGCGGCGCCAAGCGTAGGGCAGTTTCCAGTAAGGACGATTCAGATTCGCAAACTTATGAGATCAAAGGCATGCTGGCCACGCTCACTAAGAGCGCGCAGCAGTTACAACAAGGCTTAGCACAGGTGCAAGTCGCCCTAGGAGACCCGAGGAGAGGCCTAGGCGCGCTGGCCGATCGCATGGACGCCCTCGAGCGTCTGGTGATTCCGAATAATACGGCCGTAACTCCGATGCAGGTCGTTGTTCCGAACGCGTCGGGGACTCAAATCAGGGCTACGAGCACATCGGCACGTCAGAGTGGGGGGAACTTCTTGCGTGCACCTCTGCTTACAGCGGGTACCCCGGACAATTTATCTAATCATGGATAGTGCCAAAGAGGAGTTCAAAATTTGGCAGTGGAACTGCAGGGGGTACTCCAATAACAGGGCTCCTTTGCAGCAATATTTAAGGTCGCTACGTAACAAACCACAAGTAATAGCATTACAGGAAACCCTCGTCTCTGCCGCATCCCTCTCTGGTTATCGTGCCGTCTCCGTGCAGGCCGAAGGTCGGGGAGTGTGCACGTTAGTTGACAGGAGGCTTACACACTTGTCTCACGACCTGAAGCTGGCGAGTTGCAAGGTCGAATACGTCATGGCGGAGGTTCTGCTCAATACGAGACAACGCAACCAGCGGAGAAACAGCGTGTTCATACTAAACATCTACAGCAATCCTAGGGACTCGCAACAGCAGTTCAAAACGATACTCAAGAAGTCCGTCGACCTGGCCGGCACCCGTCCCTTGGTCGTCGTCGGAGATTTCAACGCACCGTACGGCGTGTGGGGCTACGTCTACGACACGAGCAAGGGTCGGGGTTTGTGGCAGAACGCCAACGAAATGGACCTCACGCTCATCACGGACAAGGCGTTCCCCACCCGAATCGGCAACTCGGTTAGCCGGGACACCACCCCCGATCTGGCGTTCGTGAAGAACGTCGAGGGAGCCGAGTGGAGCAACACCGCAATAAATTTTGGTAGCGACCATTATGTGCTCGAGACCCGCTTCGAAGTCACCCGAAGTAAATCCAGACAATTCACTGTCACGGACTGGGACCTTTTTCGCAAGCTCCGCGGCAACGACAGCGCACCCGTCCCAAAAGACCTGGAAGATTGGTGCGAGCGAATCAAGAGTGACGCCGAGTCATCCACTAAGAAGATCGTCAGCGACCTGGAGGTAGAAAAGATGGACAGTAGGCTGGCCCATCTGATCGAGGCCAAGCAGGCGCTGCTTTTGAGATGGAAGGGACAAAGGTTTAACCGAAGACTGAGGAAAAAGTTCTCCGAACTTAACAAGGCCATCGAAGATCACTGTCGGACCCTCGGCAAGCAGCAATGGGACGAGGTCTGTGACTCGATCGACGGGCAGATGCGTAACGGCAAGTCCTGGGGCATGCTTAAACATCTTCTCGACGAGGGCAGCACCAGATCCAGTCAGAGACACACGCTCGCCAGAGCCTTTCACGAAGCTACCATATCCTGTTCCGGGGACGAGCTGGTTGCCAAGCTCATGGAGAAATACCTTCCCATAAAGCATAGCGACGAGGAAGACCGGTTTCCCGACTACCTCGGACCAGCCCGTCCGGAATTGGACGAAGACTTCACCGTGGGGGAAATTAGGCAAGCCATTTTCGCGCTCAAGGGGAAGTGTGCGCCAGGTGCCGACAGAATCACCAACAAGATGCTGCGGAACCTTGACGACGGTTCGATCGCATACCTCACCGAGAAGATCAACGAGACGTGGAAAAACGGCAGCGTCCCAGAGCAATGGAAGAGCGCCAACGTCGTCCTGATCCCCAAACCCGGCAAGGCTCCGAACGTGGACAACCTCCGACCGATCTCTCTCACCTCCTGCGTTGGGAAAGTGGCGGAGCACGTCGTCCTCAACAGACTAAACAGATATCTCGAAGAGAACAACATCTATACTTACAACATGATTGGCTTTCGTGCCGGCCTCTCGTCGCAGGACGCCATGAAGATGATCAAACATCAAATCATCGATGGCAGTACCAGAGACACCAGGGCCCTGCTCGGACTCGACCTCGAGAAAGCGTTTGACAACGTTCTCCACGAATACATTCTGGCCTCCGTGGCAGACCTCAAGCTGGGCCCCAGACTATATAACTACGTCCGTTCGTTCCTGACGGGGAGGAAAGCGAGGCTGCGGATCGGCGACTTTGTCTCCGACGAGGTGCTCCTGGGCGCACGGGGCACGCCGCAAGGCTCGGTCATTTCGTCTGCTCTCTTCAACATTTGCATGATCGGCCTCTCGAGGAATCTGGCCCAAGTTGAAGGAATCAAACACACCATCTACGCAGACGACATCACCATCTGGTGCACCGGCGGTAGCGAAGGGCAAGTGGAAAGCGCCATGCAAGAGGCGGTAGACGTCACAGAGCAGTACCTGCTACCCACCGGACTCAGATGTTCCCCGACCAAATCTGAGCTTCTCCTTTATAGAAAAGAAAAAGGCCGCAGACCCAAGGGCTGGAAACCGGTCTCAGAAAGTGACATTCACCTGTTCACTCGGAGCGGTGACCCGATACCCAGGGTCGACACCATCAGAGTCCTGGGTATGTTCATAGAATCACGCGGCGGCAACGGCACTGCGTTACGCAAGATAATTGCGAAAACCGACAATGCTTTTCGCCTCGTCCGAAGGGTCACGAACAGACATCGTGGCCTCAAGGAGGACAACCTGCTTCGGCTCATCAACGCCTTTGTGCTGTGTCACTTTACCTACACGGTGGCCATGCACAACTGGCTCAGAGCCGAGCGGGAAAAGCTTAATGCCCTCATTAGAAAATTCTTCAAGAGAGCCCTCGGGCTGCCCGTCAGAACGCATACAGAGGACCTCCTTCGGCTCGGCATACACAACACCATGGAGGAGATGGCCGAGGCTCAGGAACGGGCCCAGCTAACTCGGCTGTCCACCACGCCAGCCGGCAGGCGTATCCTCGAGGAGATCGGACTCGCACCAACCAAGAACTTGGCTGAAGACACCCAAATCCCCAGAGAAATAGGGGAGAAGATCGTGGTCGCCCCTTTGCCCCGCAACGTTCATCCCGTTCACAACGCAGGTCGTCGCAAGGCAAGAGCACTTAATATACTAAAGCAAATAAACAAAGACAAAATCACAGCAAGCTTCGTGGACGCAGCTGCATACCGAGACGGCAAGGCTTTTGCGGTTTCCGTCATTGACACGCTGGGCAAAGTCATCAACTGTGCTTCCGTCCGGACGACGAACCCAGAGGTGGCCGAGCAAGTGGCCATTGCACTCGCCATGCAAGACTGTCGGAGAGACAGGGTGTATAGCGATTCGAAAGCCGCCATCAGGGCATTCCAGAAAGGCCGGGTAGCCCGGCAGGTAGTTCACATTCTGAAAGGCGCCAAACAGGGCAACACCTCCATGCACTCGATCCTTTGGTTCCCTGCTCATGTCGGGGCGATTGAGGGGGTTCCTCTGAACCTCAACGAGTCTGCCCACGAGGCTGCGCGTGGCTTTACCGACCGCGCTGCCCTCGGATCGGGCGACTCTCTCCCCGGACACAGAGACGCTCCTCTCACACACAACGAAATCACGAAATTCTTTTACTTAGAGAGAAGGGTTTTCCCCCCGCCTCACTCCAAGCTAAGCAGGCCGCAGGCGGTCACACTAAGACTTCTACAAACGAACTCGTACCCAAATCCGGCGTCCCTTAATAGCATATATCCAGAGATTTATCCAAATTGTTCTTGCGTGGCCTGTGGTGAGGTAGCTACGTTGCCTCATATGCTCTGGGAGTGCGGGTCGCTGGGCCCGACGTTCACCAAGGAAGAGTGGGACGCGCTCCTGCGAAGTCCTGTCTTTGAGGATCAAATCCTGGCCGTCCAGCGCGCCCGCGATCGGGCCGGCAGACTAGATCTGTCAGTCCCGTCGTGGGATTAGCCGGGTGCGCGTTTTATCGCGCTTTGCTGGACCAAATAAAAGTTTATTCACTCACTCACTCACTGGGCACGTGAACACTGCAGGTCATGTATCCGAGCTCCGAATCATTGCTGTCTTTCTCATCCAAAAACTGCATTGTTATTCGCAGTGAAACAAAAAAAATTTTAAAAATGACCTATACTGTTAAATATATAAAATCAGAGCAACAATGCCATCACCAGTTAACGAAAAGTTCAAATTTAGTGCGAATATCTCTTTTCCAAATAAATGTGCAGACTAAGCACCGAAACTCCCCTGCCCATAGTAATCTTTGTCGAAAAGGTCGCTAGTACCTTCCTGCTGTTAAGCGTGCTTGTATCTCCGAACGACAACCGGTAATCTCGTTTTTTTTTCTTCTGCCTGCTGCGTCTCTAACAATGGTGCTTGAAAGAGGAGCGTGAACTCAGCACTGGCCTCAGTTGTTGGAGAAGCACCTGTGTCCTCAATTACACACACACACACACACAAAAAAAAAGAGAACGAACTATTCTACACACTGTTCTCCCTGCGGGAACTGTAGAGAGAATTTTCACCGGCAAACTTTTGTCGCAGCTGTTTTTACCAGCCTTCAGATTATGGGCCTTGAGATGGCGCGCTTAAAAGGAAGAAATATTAAGCTTAGAAAAAAATCAGTTTTTGAAGGTGGTATGCAGATTTCAAAGCATTTGCACATGAAAAGAATTTTGCTGGGAAAGTAGAAGAAAAGAAAAGGAACCACACGTGGGCCTGACCCCTTATGAAGATTACGCTGGAGAATGTTTGAGAAGTTGCTCAACTTTATAATTGCAAGGTAATAACAAGGGGTATAGTGCGCAGGCTTCAGGGATAAGAATTAGACAGGCCAGTGGCAAATAAGAAATACGGCGGGTGCAGAGATCAGTCTACGCAATAGTCCACAAAATGTGTAAGGGCATTAATTTATAAGATTGAGGGTACAGTAAATAAATTGTGCCTATAAATCGTCAATAGACAACGGCCAACAAAAGTGTGACGCCATGTCTACAATACTGACCTACAGGAACTAAATATAGTCTATAGACACTTATAGAATAGATATAGTCTATACTTAGAAAAATATATACTATCCTATAGACATCTATAAAATTGGTCTATAGACATTTAATAGATAACACTGATAAAAAGTATGACCATAAGTTCTTTTATTGTTTTTGACTAGTGTATATTATTTGTCTATAACATTTCATAGACAGTATTTACCAATATTTATGCTCTAAAAATGAATTCTTAGTACTTGCTATATAAGCAAGTCGTTGTCATGTACTTAAATGCCACCTTTTCTCTTTCTGACTGCCTTCACTCAGTGTAGCCCTTTGCACTTGTGTATTCTGCGGTCAGTTAGTTAATTGAGAGACGAGATGTGATTGTATGAAGTGCGCTATGATGGTATAAAATTTTTAAAAAAAGTTAATTTTAATTTGTTGAGAAACTTGTGACCTCAACCAGTCATGAAACAAATGTTCAAGAGAAAAAAAAATGAAGGAAACCAAGATTGAATCTACCTTGAATCGAACCCGGGTCACCCGCATGGCAGGTGAGTATTCGGCCAGTGAACCACCGACGCTTGTATTTTTTTTTTTCTTTTATGACGCCGACATCCCAAGCTCGAGCGGCCATATAGACATGGACATAGCCACAGTGCAACTGCCCCGTTTTATAAGTAGGTCCAAGTCATGCTTTGCTTCGTTTATAAAATGGATAAACTACCACGTCGCCGCAGATTTACCGTATCACATTATTGTAATACGACAACGTTCACACGAAGGCGCATATTTCTCTCCGGCAATCCAACGCCAGCTAGTGTTATATTTCAATGTTAGTGCTATATTTTGCGACCGCCTGCTCTTGTTGCCGCTCTGTGAAATGAACCGAAAGTACCCGCCGGGTGCAGGCTGCATTCTGTCAACTTCTTCATTTGTCCGCATACGGAAGCTTAGGCGACGTTTATGTTGCGAAAATGCGCCCGTGCTGCATCAGGATAATGAACTCTCCAAGCGTCTCAGCAACTGTTGCCGTGTCCAATGATAGCCTAAGGCAGCCATCTCCGGCTTCTCTTTTCTCAACATGGACCTGACTACGTTACCGCCGCGAATGAATCAACTCGCCGATGGTAGCCTCATTTATGAATGACAAAGTAAACAGTGCTGCAACGTGCGCAACGTACTCACTAGTAGCAAATAATCCCATGCGGCCTGCGCTGTAAACCACCTGTTCGTCCAGTGCAATGTCATTATAGGAAGGATGGCGGTTGCTCGGGAGACCCTGTCGGCGAGGTGGGCCAGCGCTCTGCGCAGTTCGGACCCCGGCATCCAGACGTGGGCAGTCCGGCAAGCTCCCTGAGGCGGCGTTAAGGCAGGGTCTTGACGTTCCGCAGTGGGAGACCCGAGCCCGAGTTGCGTTAAACCTTGCCTGACGTTCAATAAAGTTGTATCCATCCATCCATCCATCCATGTCCCGCAGTGCGGTCGCAGCCACCGCCCTGGTTGTCATACCGCAACGAATGCGTTCCAAGAATTCCTGATACGATACACTTTTTGCCCACATGTGCCGCTGAAATGCGGAATTCCCATCTCAAGCTCCGCTTGGCGGATTTGCTGCCATCTAGCGAACTACCACGTTTACATGAATGCGATACGCTTGAAAGTCGATGCGACACGTTTCTGTCACATTCGTGAAGACGCGGCTACAAATCAATATTCTTTAAGTCTGTCCTTATCGAGAGTGCCATAAAGAGCTAGCCTGGAACGCGCAAGGTATCGCGATAACAGACCATTCACTAAACTGACGATGCGCTTGTGCGAGAAAGGCTGTTTTCTAACCTAAATATCTCTGCTAGCCTAGACCACAAACCAGCAGAACTAGGTACCATTTCCATTCGTGATCGTCACCTTTACCACCACCAAACCCCCACACGCCCTGACACACATCTCTGGAGGGTTTCCATAGGTAAAGGTTTGTTTTAAGCGGAACAATACATTTTCCATTGTTGACGAGAACACGCCTGGAAAAACTACGACGACACATACTCCTGTGTACAGGGTGTGTGCGCCGCGGCCCTCTCGTTTTACACCTGAAAAAAAAAAAAAAAAACAATGGCTTCACAGTGGGGCCGCAGTTTATAGGAAGTCTGATATTCTGAACCCCAATTTTACATTGCCAGCGGGACAAAACTGTCTGCAGTTGGAAAGCCGCGTTTAGTGAAGCTTTTCTTTCCCTCTCTCTCTCTCTCTCTCTCTCTCTGTGTGTGTGTGTGTGTGCGCGCGAGCTCGTGGCATTCGACGTGCGGCGAAGCCACCGAATACAAAAATGGAACTGTTGCACGTCGCGCCTACTCTAGCGTCCATGACTATGATATACAACACCAATTACAGGGCCTCCCTTGCAATTAGGACGTGCCGCCTAAGAGGGCCTTATGACCTGCCGAGCTAGAAGAAGGGGCCCTCCATATGGACAAATAGTAACAAATCCGAAGCAATGGAAATCTGAGAATGACCACTACAGACTATATACAAGGGTGTCTTCAGCAATGCGGTGTGTTGCCGTGCTGCTTGAATTCTGATCGAATTAACGTTTATTTTATCGCAACGTTTCCGATAAGGCATATTATTTTGAAATGAATGCGCGCAGTCCATCGTCGGTAAGCAGCTGCATAAGTGGCCACTGTAAGTTATCTACCGCTAACTATTCGTAATCAATGTGCTGGTCTGTCCGTATTAAGTTATCTACCGCTAACTATTCGTAATCAATGTGCTGGTCTGTCCGTATCCCAGTACCAGTGAGCATTTATCCTGTGGCTATTGTCGTTGAACACATATAAATTATTTACTAATTAATTACGGAAGGAAATGGGTACAGAAAACAGTTCCAGAAACTCGAAACAAAACGTGTTGTGTGTGTGTGTGTGAGAGAGAGAGAGAGAGAGAAAATATTTATTTGGACTATCGAGGTCGTTGCTCTTGAGGTCGAGTGGATGGTGTCCTCATTCCAGGACTCCACTGGCCATTCCTGCTCGACGTACTTGCTGTACGAAAGCTTCTTGTCCCGCCAGGGTATCGCCGGTCACCTGTACCTCCCACCGCTCACATGACGTGCTAGGAAGCTTTAGCTCGGGTGCTCCTATCTAAATACATGTAAAAGGAGAATTCGTTTTTCTCGGCAACCGCTGCATCAAATTTGACGGGGTTTGCTGCATTTAAAAGAAAAGCTTAAAATCTAGTGACTGTTGGTTTCAAATTTTCGATTTAGGTCGTCAAATGTTTATAAAAATTTGGCAAAAATCGCAAATTTTCAGAAAACGAAACTATCAAGTTTACAACCCCCGTAACTCAGCAAGAAAAAATGATATCGCAATTCTCTGAATTGTACCTGATAGCACATCTAAAGCGGACGAAATTGATATGTTACACATGAACCTCAGTAAATGGAGTAATGTGTAATTACAACTTTTGCAGAACCTTTGTAAACAACGTAACAAATTCACGTGGGATGTAAACTGACATATCAAATTTGTCCGCTTTGAATGGTCTAATGGATGCCGTTTACAGAATCGCGATATCTCTTCTTGATGCAGAGCTATTGGCTTATAAACTTCGTGCTCCTATTTTTTTCAAACGTCTGAATTTTTGAAAATCCTTTTAACAAAATTCAAGCCCTAAATCCAAATTCCGCTTTCAACAGTCACTAGAATTTAACTTTCTCAAGTGCAACAAATTTCATTAAAATCAGTCCAGGGGTTATCTCAGAAAAACGTTTTTGCGTTTTTACATGTATTTGAATAGGCCGCGTCGGAGTTGGGCCCGAGCCCCGCACCCCCACGAAATGTGAGAGTGTAGGGCGTGTGTCGCCGCACCTGGGGCAGATGCCACGATATGTATGTGGCTACATTTTGCTGTATGTGTGTAGGTTTGGGAATGCGTTGGTCTGAATAAGTGTAAGAGCTACTGACTTTTCAGTGCTGAGCTTTCTGTGAGGGGGAGGATAAATCCTGCGGTTGAGTCGCTGGATCTCGAGTCGGTCGCAGTAATTGGATGACAGGGGCACGAAGGTAAAAAGGGTGGGGATTGATGAGACGATTCGGTTGATTAGCTCTCGAGCTAAGGCGTTCGCCCTTTCGTTCGCCTCCAGGCCCGCATGTCCTGGCGTCCACGTGATTTGATGGTATTCTTGCAGCCTCGGGCCTAGAATCTGAGCCGCCAGCGGCGGTGTTCGTCCGTTGGTAAAGTTACGGCAGGCCTGTTGCGAGTAGGTAACGACATGAACTTCCCGGCCTACCCTGTCTTGTTGCTTTATTACTAGCGCCGCGGCTATGGTCTCAGCCGCAGCTGGGGTCTCTGCCTTGATGAACGCCGCGAGGGTCAAAGAGTTGTCTCTCCCGTTCACGGCGGCTACCGCGAAGAAGCCCCCTACAGGGTACGCCACCACGTCCACGTACGTTACGTATGGGTCACCCTTGAATTGTCGGCGCTCTGTCGACGCGAGCCTTGCGTCGTCCTTCATGGAGTTCGTGACTCATGTGCTTCGGTATGGGGTTCGCCTTGATCTTGCCTCTGACCTCAGGAGGGAGTGATCGTTGCCCATCGAGGGCACGGAGCTCCGTTGCCGTTCGAGTCCGGTGGAGGATGGCTCTGCCCGCCGCCGTGTTCTACAGTTTTGCAAAGCCATAACCGCGTCCGATAGCTCAGCGGAGGTGTTGTGGATACCGAGGGACGCTTACTTCTCGCTTGAGGTAGGGAGACAGGGAGACCCAGGGCCGTTGTGTACGCGTTTCTGATGATTGCATCGACTTGTTCTTGGTCGCGTTTGTTTAGCGAGTGGTAGTGATGCGGCATGCTATATGTTACTCTGCTGATCACCAGACCGTGGACTAGGTGAGGCTTGTCCTCTTCTCGCATGCCCTTACGGCTTCTAGTTATTCGTTTGAAAATCCGCGAGATCTGGTTGGTGGCAGACATTAGGGTTTGGATGGTGTCGGCGGCTTTCAGGTTGCTATGCATCCAAAAACCCAGCATCTTAGTCTTATTGCTTTCCGTGATCTTCTGGCCCTCTATATAGGGGTCGATAGGGCCGGGGGACTCGTAGATTCCTCTTCCGTGCATTCCTATGGTTGCCGTCTGGCCCGTTAGCAACGATTTGACGTAATTAAAGATGCGCTCCCCGCAGCTGATGTCGTTCAGTCCCTTGAGAATGGGCTCGTGAGAGATGTTATCGAAGGCCCCTTTCAGCTCGAGTGCGAGCAGGAGGTGTTCTCCTCTTTCCGGGATGCCCGTGCGAACTTCTTCCCTTAGGATTAGGAAAGCATCTTGCGCAGAAAACCCCGGCCTGAAGTCAAACATGGTGCGCGGGAAGAGGTCACTGTCCTCTACGTAGTATTGGAGGCGGGTTTCGATGACCCTCTCGTACAGCTTGCCGTGGCACAAAGTCAGCGAGATGGGACGCAGGGCGTCGATCGCGGGCTTCTTGCCGGTGAAAGAAAATGTCGACTACACGCCAGTGATATATCTCCTAGAAAGGATCACAACCAGAACGAAAAAACAGCTGCAGCAGATGGCGAGCATCCGCTTAAGGCACGGGGTCGCACTTCACAGGGTGTTCAAGTGCTGGGGCCCAGATTACGGAAAGGGATTACTTGACCCGTGTTACGAGGCAGGGGGCAGACACACGAGGCCAGGGATCAGAACACACGTCCCCCTTCGGAGAAGAGATGTTCGGGCAATATACGAAGAATGGAGCGAGAGTCAGAGAGAAGGAAAGTAGGTGGGCTGTAAAGAGAAAGAAAGTGGATGATCATCTAGGGTGCATTATTATAAACTTATTCTGTCTTGTCTGTACGCTATGCACTGGTTCCTGCCGTGCTCTATCTCCGACGCCGATGTACAGTGCACATGAGTTCTTATATTTAGCGATAAAGGTGAACATTAAAAAGACAGGCTGGACCCAAAAGAAAAAGAAACGAAAAATAAAGGAACACGTTCTCGCCCTCAGCACTCTATATTCTTCTCAAGTTGAGGAAAAGTCTCTGTTCCGTAACCTTTGTTGGATGATGTCAGCGTTGTTTTATTTTTCGATGATAAGCTTGAGAACAGATCTTCATAATGAAAAAAAAAAAAATAAACATCTGTGAAAGGAAAAAAAAAACAAAAAAAGGCGAAGGCTCTCGACGGCGGCATGTATATTTTATGAAATACGTATATTTAAAAGAGCTCAGTTAAATAGACGGGGCCCTCGGAATCGCAAGCGCCTCTCGTCCATTGTCTAAAATGCAAATTAGACTTGGGAGATTCGTGCCGCTGCTTACAGTCCCGTTACGTGTGGAACAACACGCCGTTATGCAAGAAAAAAAAAAAAGAAAAACGCCTACACCGACGCCAAATAATAAGCTTGGATTCTCTTTCCAGGCTCAAATGAGAACACTCTCCAAATTATGCGTACGAAGGAAGAACGAAAATAAGCTCTCTTTTTATAGTGTGATGGATATGCCCGGCTTTGATGTTACAGAAGTGCGGAGATTTGGAAGAAAGGTTGTAATTTCGCGGCAATATCCTACAGATAACAAAAACCAATAGTGTTCCTCTACTGAAACTCGGCTAGTCAAAGGAAACGTCGAGCACAAGCAATCACACATATCAAAAAAGAAATAATGAAGAGTCCCTTTATAACGTAGGTCTTGTTGTATAGAAAGGACCTGCAAGGCAGCACTGTCCATTTCCCTCGCGACCCTATTGCAACAATGCCACATTCTTCCATTGCATAAGTTCTAAACACCTTACATGTGCATTTGCTCACGTCGATATGGCCCGCAGCGTCTTGCCTGCGTTTTACGCGATGACTGTGTACGATTGACAATACTGCGCACGCTACGACTTCTGCCTTCTTTGTAAGTTGTAAAGCTACATGTTTTAGATTCATGGTTGAAACAAATCGAATTTTCAATAATTACTTCTTGCTGATTTTTTGAGGTAGCATAGTATTTATGGGTGCCATACGCGTAGTTTGTATGCATTTTTCATTCGTATATACTCATCGCCCAGAGGATAGGCTGTCAGGGGCACCAGAAGTAGGGTACGCACGGCGAGGTGAATAACGGCGAGCGTCGGCGTATGGGCGAGCAGCAGCCAATGAGCTCCAGTACGGCGGCATCCAGGTGGTGCGGCAGTGGCGGGATGCATGACCAACGCGGTGGCAGCGGAAGCAGCGCGGTTTGTCGTCTGGGGTTCGCCATTCAGCAGGACTGCGTGGTCTGGGAGCGAAATACAGGTCGTTACAGGTTGTGGACATGGGAATGGGTGCCGAATCAGGTCGGGAGACAGAGCAGGCGGTAGGGATGCCAAGGTTTGCAATTTCTTGCCGCACAACTGCTTGAACAACGGAAATGGTGGGGGCCGCTTGGTCAAAGGTACCGTCAGGGGGTCGTGGATGAAGGGGGGCCGGACTCGCCGTTTCAAACTCACGCCGAACGATACGTGTGACGTTCTCTTGAAATGATCGTGTGGCGGTAAGGGCGGAGCAAGAGGACGTGGCAGGGGTGTTTGGGAGCCAGGAAAACTGTGGGACGACGCGGCAGCTTTTGGCAACCTCGAAGCGGCGGCATTCTTTGACGATAGATAGCGTCGACGGTAGAAATGTCGTTATAGACGAGCAAATTGAAGGCGTCATCCGCGATGCCTTTTAGGATATGGCCCACCTTGTCAACCTCGGTCATGTGCTCGGCGACTTTCCCGCAAAGCGCGTGCCCGTTCCGTATGTAGGAGACATATGATTCGGTCGACGACTGGACACGGGCGGCAAGCTCTTTTCGCGTAGCCTGTTGGCGACCTGACGGGTTGCCAATAGGTCGCGAAGCCGCTCTTTGCAAATGTCCCAGCTGGAGAGCTTGATTTCATGGGTGCAAAACCAGACACGCGGTGTCCTATTCAGATAAAAGATCGCATTGGCAAGCATGACGATAGGGCCCCAGTGGTGGCTTTGGCCAACACGCTCATACATGCTGAGCAAATCGTCGACGTCAACGTCATTTTGGGCAGAGAATGTCCCAGGATCACGGTGACTAGGAATCGTAACGTACGTTGTAGTTGGCGCCGCAGGTGTAGTTGGTGACGGGGTGGTTTCATCGGAAGCCATGGCTGAGAAGACGACGGTGCGGCCGCTTCGGAGCTCCGTGGCGAGGACGGGGAACGTTCCACCTCCACCACAATGTTACGCGAAGGACGAGTCAGTAAGACGAGCAACTATTTGCATGTTATATTTACAAAAGCGGTTGCAGCGCTGACCGGTTAGATTCACAGCGCGAGCCCAGTTCGTTCTTCCTCCTCTTTTCACGAGTGATGGCGCCCAGGCGCCTCGTTCAAACAATCAAATACCACACGCATGTAGCAATATAGATATTGAGACACTGGTAAGTTGAGCAAACAGCTACTGAAACTGCTGGAACCGTTGCACTAACTTCTTTTGTTTCAGCACACGCCAGGCACCATGCTGACTACTTATTCAAAGGCCAGCACTCAAAGACGTCTCTATCAACTATTTCCTTTCTCTCGAAGCAGTAACTTCGAGGACCTTGACTCACCATCTCTCCACTCGCCGTTTTCTCAAAGTGTTAAGGTTTGGTATAGCTGAAAAGTGAATTAAGAATGGACTCTGCAGTCACAAGGCCGCAACGAACAGTCTTTTTCTTTGCATTGATTTTTATTTGTTCACGCAGCGCTACTAGATTGGGTGGCAGCTTACGCTATGTTTATGGTTCAAACGTTTTCAGGGCTCTTTCGGAAAATTCTCGCTGCCTAAAAACGAGGTGCGCTCTCTTTTTCAAGCAGTTGTTTACTCGATCACTTTGACGCCTGAAGCCCGCACCATCAGAAGAAGAAAAAGGGTTGATGGAAGTCAACCTTATAAACAGTCGTTGTTCTTCTTTTGCATTTTGCTTTCGCTGAAAGTGGTAAGTCTATTCTTATGCAGTAATTCATCAAATCGTGATTTTGAGGTTGTTCACCTCTTAGTTTGATTTAATTGGCTTCCTTGCAGCCTAACACAGTAAAACGTTGCTATATTCATGTCATAAGTACCAACATAGATATTCGCTACATTATTACTTCTACTGTAAACGTAGTTCAAGTTTCGCTCACTTTGGCGCCATTTGCCTAAAATGACTGACGCGTGATTTTTGTAAAGAAGACTTGTTCCAGTTAAAAACGGGAAGCAAGTTTTTCTGATCAATTTAACTCTTCTTATATTACAGCTGACAAATAGTGCTATTTCAGTCCTCGGTAACTAATTACGTATTATATATAATACGTAATTACGTATTATATACGTAATACGTAATTATATATAATTGTTTTACGAGTGACCAGGATCACTGCGATGTGTTATGAGATTAAGGATCCGGTGCGAAATTGTAGCATTTGTAATGACATAGTAGAGGTGAACTGAACAGTTGAACCATACGCGTGGTTTCTCGAAAAACATCCTAGCATTTTTCGACGACACGTGCCAAAAGAAAGCAACTTGTCCCACTTACCCCTACTCCTCCCATATTTCGGACACAGATATATTTTAAATGCGGTATAGCTTTTCGTTGAGAAACACCGTTATATAAAAAAGCAGCTATTTCAAAATAATTGAGCTCAGATCAGCATTCGTCAAGGAGTCATAGTTTTAAGAGGATAAAACATTTCTGAGCGTTACGTGATTTCGAAAAGAAAAAGAAAACGTAAACTGTGGTGTAGAATCGCATATGGCAGGTTTTCAACCGTTCTTGGAAAATGTACAGTAAACACGATGTAAGAACGCAGACAATAAATACGTCCTTCTCCACTGTTACTGTGTCCAGGGCTGCGCTGACGAAGTTGCCATGGCGGCTGCTAGACCACTCGAAATCACCGCAGACAAGCAGAAAAACTTTATTCGTAGCAATTGAGCTTGGACTCCTCTGGGTCCCTGGACCACCGCACGGTCCTGCAAGCATTTACAGCGGGCGCAATGACTTGCGACCCCCTTCCACAAACGCACACGCCAGCTCACACACACGCACACACACACACTTGCACAGGCATGTACACATACACACATACACGTGGACAGGCATGCGTGCGTGCGCACCCAAACACAGAAACCGAGCGCTGACTCTTTTCGGCAGAAGGAGGGACGAAATAAGCACCGCTCTGGCAGAACCCTATAACTCCCTCTGATGGGAGAAAAAGAATACGAAGCCCTCCAAGTGCATTTGTAACGAGTGGGTCGGCACAAGGTACGCGCGCCTCTGTGCCTCACCCAACTACTGGAATTCGGGCGCACACAGCCCGGCAGCGGGCGGGCACTCGGACTCCACGGTGCGAGCTGCTCATTCAGCGCCGACTCCCGAGAAACAGTATTAATGGCGTCGTCCCGGGAAAGCAACTCCATGCAGCAAACCACCAGCCGCGTGACGGTCGGGCAATACTACTGGCGCGCTCCACTCTTCGCTCCACTTCGTCCCGACTCGACACTTCAGGGTGCACAACCCGCATGTATGCGTACGTGTGCGTGTGTGTGTGTGTGTTTGTGTGCGTGTGTGTGTGTGTGTGTTCATTCTTCCGGGAATATCGAGAACGGCGAGATTCGAGTGAAGACGAGGTCGTGCAACAACAGTTCTACAGGGGACTCCACAAACGGCTCCGCGCTCTTGCAAAATAAGATGGCGAATTCCTCGCAGCTGCAAAAGAAGGAGTGTGGAATGAAGAGGGAGGGGAGGAGGGGGTGGCAAGCTGCACACACGAGCCTCTCCGAGCTTCTCGTCGCCAACGTTTGTTTGTTTACACTGGCAGGAGGTTTCGGTTTGCTCGGGTGTCGCCTAACTCGGTTCGGCTTGCACTTGTAGACGCTCCCTGTGTCTTGCTGTCGTTTTTTTTTTTGTTTTGCCTCTCTCCCTATTCCCAGGCGGCGGTTTCTTTTTTCTTTTTTTTTTTTTTTGCCGCAACGACGAGTGGACCGTATATGGGCGCTCTTTCATTCGTTCCTCGGGACAACATTGTTCTCGAAAGTCGTCGGGCGCTGGACAGTCGAAGCCGGAGCCACTTCTCTATTCAATAAGACGCGCGGCAGTGGGATCGAACAAATTGTTCGTCATTCGACACCGCTGTTTACACTATAGACAACATTCTCTCTCTATATCTATCTACCTATCTATCTATAATATATATATATATATATATATATATATATATATATATATATATATATATATATATATATATATATATATATATATAGTGTTGTGTTTATGTTGTTCACGTTCGAGTCTTACGCGACGTTTGAACATTTCACAACGCTATCCGTGCGGGCCAGGCGCAGGGCTCGGTTGTTTGTACTCTTCTGCTCCATCGCCAAGATATTGCGACTGCTGAAACGATAAATTGGTTTCGCTCAGAAAATTGTCCTCTGAAGTAGAACGTGTTGTTCCTGTTCAAGGTCAAGCGAAAGCGTGTCGGCGTCCGTTCACATTCTGTTACAGCGTTTTCGACGAGTGCGGCTCAAAATGTAAGCGTGCTTGCTGCGGCAGTGAGCTCTGACTGTTCCCTGTGCAAAACCTTCATGTTGGACATATTGGTGCATTTTCATTGCCATTACATATTGTAATTACAGTGATACGTGCCACGCGGCTGTGTGACCTCACAGGCACGTTTTAGGGAAGACGCACAACACCTGTATAGTTTCGCAATAATGAAATGCGTATAGAGGCGCTTTAGCTAGAGAGAGCTTACTTTTGCTGCTTATTCATGACTAAAAGCAGCGAATATTTTTTATGGAATATTCGTTTCTTGAAAATTAGGTAACGATACCAAAAAGGTTGAGGCAAATAAAATATTCACCGACGATTACGGTACTCCCTGATGCGAAATTTGAGCGTAGCTCTATACGTATTTTTCTTTCGCGGTATATCGAGGCAACGCATGTGAGGGGCAGATGTACCACAGTCAGCCATCGTCGAAAATCGTCGGGTCAATCGTCGGGTCAAGCGCGTCGTCTTTTATACATGATTTCTCGAAGGCTCCAGTGTAATTGCTCGTGCCGCATGGCTTCCAGAAAGTACTGCACGATTGGCGTCGCGCACAAAATCAGATTAAAAAGCAATCGCAAACATGGCAACCGAAACAAGCACGAACGAGAGCAAACCAAGCAAGCCAAACAAGCACGAGCTGATGCGAACATACGATAGCGCGAAACTAGCAATCCGGCTGACGACAGATCCGAGAGTACGCATCGAGCGGTCGGGCGGGTCCACATGAAACCAGTTTACCGCGCGCACGTCACTGAAGGGGCCGCTCTCATTGGTGCCTGGCCCGTTTGTGGCTCACGTCGTTTTTTTCATCTGCCGCTGTTCGCCCTTTCATCCTTCGTTGTTGTGCTCGTTCGTTCGATTACGCCGAAACCGACGCCGATGCACGCCCCAGGAACGGACGCTCAAAGCTGGAACCGCGTGGCGCGCTTTTTGGTCGCGAATGCACGACGCGCGGCGAACGCCCGCACCACTGCTGACGCGACATCAGCACGGCTGGCGCGCGCCGGCGGCGCCGCGTTTGCCGGGTGTTCCGCCGAGCTCTTCCACCAAGGATGGATGGATGGATGTTATGAGCGTCTCCTTTGGAACGAGGCGGTGGGTTGCGCCACCAAGCTCTTACTATTATGCTGCCTAATCTCCTACCAAGGTTAAACAATGAAAAAAAGAAAGAGAAAAAAAAAAGCACTGTGAACTACCCCAGCTAAATTTTCTGATCCCCTAGTGCGAACTGTGCTTTTGCGAGTCTCAGTCTTTTGTAGTTTCCCTACTTTTCTTCCACCAATCCTCCAATCCCTCTTACTAATGCCTATTGCGGACATGTTTGCTTTACCACTGCTCCCGCTGAACCCAAGGGCTTCAAGAAGGCCAGTGGTGCCTAAATCGACCGTTGGGTAGACGTCTTCACATTCTAATAAAACATGCTCCGGCGTTTCCCTAGCTTTAGCGCAGCAAGCACATGCTTCTTCTTCTTTCTTATATCTCGCTTTGTAGGTGCGTGTTCTAAGGCATCCCGATCTCGCTTCGAAAAGTACTGAGCTTCCCTATGAGTTGACATAAATGGTTTCTTTCCCGATTTCGTTTTTTCCTCTTGAGTAGTTACTCATGGCAGGTTTCTTTTCTATTGCTGCAACAGATGTGATTATTTCAGCCTCTCTGACTTTCCGCTTGGCCTTCTTTGTTGCTGTGTTGCCCACCCTACAGGCCGCATACTTGCTGGTAAGCTTCCTAGTTCTTTTCCTCCATGTGAATCAATGTTTTTCCTGTGCAGATACCTGAACACTCTCCCAGCCCATTTACTTTCTTCCATATTCCTCAGCCGTTCTTCATGCTCAATTTTACTGCGAGCTTCCCTCACTTCTAAACTAGTCCAGCCCATACCACCCTGCACAGCTTCATTTGTCGTCTTCCCGTGAGCGTCCAATGCGAGGAAATAAAAAACAGAAGCAAGCTCAAAGCATGCACAATAACTTATGATTTCGTCGCCGCCACGGAGCCCCAAAAAGCACGTCCATTCGCCACAAAATTCAAACAAGATGCCCAAGATGCGCGGAGGCAAGCACCATTTGGTGGCGTTGAGGGAACTTAAGCGTGACGTATAGCGTGACGTGACACTTGCGCTGCGCTCTCATAGGTGGACGCGGGCGCGGCAACGCGACGCGGCGCGTTCTTTTATGCTCCCAACAGTGCCACGCGGCTAGGCAATTTCCGCAGGTGCGTTCGTCGCAACCACGCTCGAGCGCTTCCGCCGCGCTTCAGTCGCGCCAAAAATCGCACCATGTGGTTCCGGCTTAAAAGGGCCCCTCACCAGATCTGGCCATCTTGAGCTGGCAAAGCGCAGAGCGTACAATGCGCGTCAGCGATCGTGTTTGCAAAGAATTACATCGGCACGCGCCGCGGAAAGATCTGAAATTTCAAAGCGAACGCCGTTTTTCCTTCTCCGCGAGGTCGCCGCGGTCCAAGCTGGACGGTGACGTAGTCGTGCCCCTGCGCCTACGTAGTGGTGCCCACAGTGTGACGTCGCTCGAGGTGGCACGTGACTTCGAGTATTATTGAAGACAACATCTGTTATCTGCGCGATCTGTTGCTTGAATTGACGAATTGAAGTTTAGATAAATAATAAAACACACAAGCGGAATGTCCGCGTGTTTTTTTTTTTTGTTTCACTTCGCACCGAAGCAAGAGAGAGGTACTTCTGATTCGTCTGCCTATTCCCACGGTCGTGCAGTCACGTACGCAGGTACCGAAACTATGCCATTTCCTACCATGTTCGAGCGCTTGATCATGCTTGTTCTGCCTCAGTATTCGTGTAGCACTGAATTATACCGGTAGTCGTGTTTCCTTGTGCACAGCGCGCAAAATCGTGTGCTGCGCGAACGAGGCAACATCTCGAGCGCGACGCCGTGGGTGGAAGTGCGTAGTGCCGAAAAACAAAGCGAGGACAAAAAAAAAAAAAACGATCGTCACGACGTATGCGTCACGCGATCCTCGAGGTCCGGTATGGGAGAACGCAGGGAAGGAATTTCGCTTGCGGAGGCTAGACGGGGCGAGTGGAGAGAGCGTCTTGCTTGGCAGTGGAGCCCGCTTGCTGAAATCATGGGTTCGCGGCACTGAAATATTTCCATCTCGGCTATTATATGAGCCGATTTGAAAAATGTCTGCGGCAGAACACTCCATAGAGGACACGTAACAACTTCCAGCGTATAATCAAAATTTTCTATGGCGCCTGGTGAAAGGCACTTTAGGAGTTGCGCTGTAAAAAAAATGAAACAAAAGTTTCTGAATGACCTAAACCTGCATGCTTTGCTTGCTCGGCGCGCTGGCAACCGTCTTCATTTTACTTGATTTTTATTATGCACAGAGACAGCACAGGGAAATCCACCGTTCGTGATGGCTGATGTCACGCCAAGGTTCTTTATGCGATGCATTCTTTAGCTATCTCCTCAGGCTTTAGGTCGTCCGTCGTCGAGATGGACTCCGTGCCGTTGCCGGTTATGTTATGAGCAAGTGTTTTGCTGGGACGTCGCACCTTTTCACCTCTCGAATGCACGAGATGAGTTGGCTAGCGTAACGTACCTCGTTGTGCGACAGATGGCGTTATTTAATCATAGACATACTTGGTGTCTTACAAGACGCGCTTTTTTTTTGTGGGCGAGTAACATTTCTTTTAGGCGTTGCGGCGACTTCCTGTGACGGTCAGTAACGGACATTGCTTCATCGCGAGCGCGTATTGTAATCGCGGTGTTCTTTTGGATTGAAATATTCTGATTGCCGCAAAGCATTAACGCGATCGCGCTAAGGACCCCATGTCGCAGGACATGCGGTGTCGGCGTCTGGCGCCGGCGTCCCCATCTCGCAAAAAGTGGAGCAAGGCCAAATTGACCGATTGGAATAAGTTCAGAATGCAGGAGGTACCTCCCTTGCTCTTTTCCAGCGGTTACGCTGAGTGGGCAAAGCAATTACACACAATACAGCAACAACACGTTACGACAGTTCAGACTTCCGAAGACATCCCCGCAGTGGACAATCACCTAATGCACCTGTGGGAGGCGCGCCGAAGCCTTACCAAACGGTGGAAGAAGCAAAAGCTGAATCGGAAGCTTAAGGCTCGCATTACCGAACTCGCGGAGCAAGCCGCAGCGTATGCTGCCCAGCTCACGGACTCAAATTGGATGGAAAAGTGCAATTTGGCAGCGCGTCAAATGAGCTCGAGAGGGACGTGGCGTCTCTTTCGCAGCCTCATTGACCCCACTCAGACGAGAGGGGAGACGCAACGACAACTTCTGAGAGCTTTGCGCGGGTACCAAGGCACGACAGCTCAACTCGCGGACACGCTATGTGACAGGTATCTCTGTCGCATAGAGGACCCGATTGGGCCCGAGTACGAGTACGCGGGCAAGCCTAATCCAGATCTTGATGCCCCTTTTACATTCCACGACCTTAGGGCGGCTTTAGCTAAGATGCGCAGAGGCACGGCTCCGGGCCGTGATCGCATAACAGTGAAACTATTGGCGAATCTCCCGGACTCGGCCTGCCTTCACTTGCTAGAGTACATTAATCAGATCTGGGACGGGCGTCCACTCCCTCCTGATTGGAAGACCTCCTTGGTCACTTTCATCCCTAAGCCAGGCAAGACCGTAAATACCGACAACTTAAGGCCCATCTCACTGACTTCGTGTGTGGGCAAACTTATGGAGAAGATGGTTCGCGATCGCCTCTCTCCGTACATGGAGGCTAAGGGCCTCTTTGCAGACACTATGTTTGGTTTCCGCCCGCATATGTCTGCACAGGACGTCCTCCTCCAACTACATCGCGACATAATACGACCCACAGCCATGCGCCACAACGACAAGGCCATCCTTGCCCTCGATCTTAGGGGGGCCTTTGACAACGTTCGTCACGGCACCATCCTGGCAAACCTGAGCACCACGGATTGCGGGCACAAGGCATTCGCCTACGTCAGAGATTTCCTCTCGAAGCGTCAGGCCCTCCTTAAGATCGAGGACGAGGAATATGGCCCATACACCATGGGCACACGGGGCACTCCCCAAGGAGCGGTCTTGTCGCCACTCCTTTTCAACATTGCCATGATGCAGCTTCCACAACAATTGGCCCGGGTGGAAGGCATTCAACACGCACTTTACGCGGATGACATAACAATTTGGACTACGGAAGGGAGCGTTGGGGAAATGGAGGACCGCCTCCAGCGGGCCGCCTCCATCGTCGATAGCTATGCTATCCACTGTGGTCTCCAATGCGCTCCTGCGAAATCGGAACTTCTTCACATTAAAACCAATCCCAAAGACAACACGAGTTTGCGTCTCTTTCTGATGGGAGGTCCTATTAGAGAGGTCGAGGAGATCCGGATCCTGGGTCTGTTCATCCATCACAGGCTCAGCCCGGAATCCACTATCGACAAACTCAAACGCATAGGCGAACAGGTCGGACGTATGATCCACCGCGTTTCCAACAAACGCGGCGGGTTGCGGGGCAGGGACGCGCTTCGGCTCGCCCATGCCTTCGTAACCAGCAGGATCCTATACTCCGTACCCTACCTTCGAACTACAAGGAAACACGATGAACGCATCGACGCCATCATAAGGAAGGTTACAAAGCGAGCTTTGGACCTCCCGGTGGCTACCTGCAACGCTAAGTTGTTGGCTCTAGGTGTGCTTAACTCCTACCAGGAGTTAAAGGAGGCCCACCTTGTGAACCAATACACGCGACTCTCGCAGACGGTGTCCGGGCGCCACTTGCTAGAACGCTTGCACATACAACACGAGTGCATTCCAGAGGAAACATGCAGGCTTCCGGAGCTCTGGCGTCACAAGCTCTGGGTCCCTCCACTCCCGCGCAACATGGACACGCAGACACATGAAGGCAGACGAAAGGCGCGCGCTCGGGCTCTCGAACACCAATATGGATTAAAGCAGGGTGTATACTACGTTGATGTGGCAGGGCCGTCGCCCACTGGATTCTACACGGCTGCCGTAGTTCACCAGGACCAACGAGTTAACGGACTTTCCTACCGCGCTTTCAACTCCGCGCAGGCCGAGGAGGTTGCTATAGCACTTGCCGCCTCGGACCCGAATTCGAAGGTAATCATCACAGATTCGCGCAGAGCCTGTGAGCACTACCTGGCGGGCGAGGTATCACCTTTAGCCTACCGCATTTTACAGCGAGCCGTGAGGGAATCCGACCCCTCACCCAAACGCATTATTTGGACTCCGGGCCACCAGGGCCTTAGAGGTAACGATGCTGCGGACGCGGCCGCCCGAGCGCTTACCCACCGGGCACCTCAACCAGACTCTTCCGGCTCAGAGATTAGACAACCGCTTCTGCGGTTCAGGGAAATTCTGGCAGACTATTGCGAACGTCATCGGCTTTTCCCGGTCCCTGCTAAGGGCCTGAGTAAGGCCGATGAACGAACACTGCGGCGCCTGCAGACAAACACCCTGTTGTGTCCTGCAATAGCAAAACATTTTGACCCAAAAGTTGATGGGCGATGCCCTCACTGTGGGGAAGTCTCCGATAACTTTCACATGGTGTGGGCATGTCAGATGAATCCGTCCCTTCCCCCCAACCCTTCCCCCACTAGAGAGGCATGGGAGGCAGCCCTACTCAATTGCTCGGCGCTGGAGTCCCAAAGGGCTCTAGTCCAACGGGCGCGGGTAGCAGCTTCGTCCAGTGGGGTCCCAGACTAAGGACTCCACCTATGTAAAGGGCCATGTTTGGCCTGCAAACTCTCAATCCGTTGAATAAATGTTTTTCATCCATCCATCCATCCATGAACAAAAATTCCCGCATATATTTTGTATGTACGTGCCACGCCTTCCTATAAGACATGCGGTATACGCAGGTTATATGGCCACACCATTCTGTCACTATAACGACGCCTCACCTTATTTTTGCATAGTGAACCTGTCACTAATGTTACTCGTACCTTGTCCTACATTCTTTACAAAGTTATTCCTCGCAGTTATTCAGACTGACAGCCCCCAAGGAAATGTGATGCAAAACACCGACAGTGCATGCCTTTTATGTTCAGTCTTGGACTGAAATATTAAAAAGTACGAAACAATAAACCTCGAAAGATGCAACTTTTTTGGCGCGGTTGTGCACAACGTCCGGGATCTGCCCACGCAAGAGGCGGTGTTTGCACCAGAAAGCCCGCCTTCGTGCATAGCCTACGCAGCTTCCGTTTCCCGATAAACGGTTACATAACATGCAGTTGCCGGCAAGCGTCAGAAGCTGTCAGGTATCCTTGAATGCTATCGCGGTCGACTCTTCAAAACGAAGCTTAAGCGTTCTCCGAATTTTGTAGCGATTTCTAGAAAGCACCTGTTTTCAGAGCTGAAGTGTTTCCATTGTTTTACTGCAAGAGTGACATTTTTCTTTGTTTTTTCTCTCTTTTTTTTCCCGAATAGCAATCAAAGCGTTAGACGCAAGCTTTTAGGGGTGTCTTAGAAGACCTGAATCGTACATAGAGTAGGAGGGAATAAAGAAACTGGGGGAGGGCATGATAGAGCATTATTCGAGTAAATAAGAAAGTGTGTCAGTAATTGGGGGCCAGATGAAAACTACTAAACACTCGGTTTCTGCCCCATTATACGTGCTACATGAAACGCGTAGAAACGTCGCCCCGTACGGAGGCAACATTGTATTCGGGGACGATGGCAGTCGTATTGCGGGCGATGCGCAGCGAATGTTCAGATTGCGGTGGTTAAATAGGGGCTTTAGAGATAACCACTAGATGCACGTTTTCTCCCCTCCACGAGGCGTTATACGAAGCGCGTACTCTACCCTTTCTCCTGCGGGACCGTATACGTAAGTGTGGCACTGAGATCTAATATGAGGGGGGGCGGGGGAGGCTGCATTTTGTAAGAAGTTTCAACATCTCTACAAAATTACTTGCGAAAGCTTTCAAGAGCGTTACAAACGGGTTTTCGCGAGCCACATAGAAAGTTCTCCGCGATCCCCGAAGAACCGAATGTGCGGCAGAGAGTTTACATTTAAAGGAAATAAGGGAAATGTTATTGGCGTTGTATGGGCAAGAAGTAACGAAAACCGTCGCTTATTTGCGTACTTCGATGTACATCACTCATGCAAGTGCTCGAAAACGTTGTGTACTCGTTATACTCAATATTTTCCAGGGCTGAACTGGTGAAAGCATGGGTGAATTGAATGCGTCTCTGGGTTCACATTTGGTGGCAATGGGTGGTTCGGACCTGTCAGGGGGGGGGGGGGGGGAGACGCGTGGTCAAAACTTAAGATCTGTGAGCCACTCATTACGAAGCAGCGTTATGAGCAGCATATTATGAAAAGTGCTGAAGCGCGTTATACTCTTGTCTTCAGAACCACGTGGAATTCTTGCCTCCTGCCCTGAGAAAACTAAGCGTGGCAAGGAGCTCGTATTTGGGGACATACGAGCTAAGTATTCTCTCTCGCGTGACGCCGAAGGAGACAGACATGTCGACTGGAAGTGCTTTCTCAGCGCAGCAGGAGCAACGCACTAATGCGCCATGCTTCTTATTCGATTTATCGCCCATTTGGTTGTTACAAGCTTTAGGTTAACCAAGCAATCTATATATATATTTTTTTTTATTTTTATTTTTTTAAATTAATATTCAGGAGGAGGTCCCGGAGTCAAAGACTGCAATGGGACCTCCTTTACAAAGTAAACGTAATAAAACAAAAGTACAGCAGTTTTCAACAAATTGTTAACATAGAAAAATTACAGGTTTCAGTATGAATACCACGGTTGAAGAATTACATATGCATAAATGTCATGAAAAAGAGCACTGTAACACAATCTCGTTGACAACTGATAAAGTAACTGCGTAGATGACGTTACGAACACAGTAGAATTAGTTAACTCGAATGTATATGTGAGGCAGAAACAGAAACGTAACTGTATGGCATTGAAAATGAGATGAAGGCACCCTGAAAGAATGGTTGTGAGTATGGACTAGGCATCAGTATTCGAGAGAATGTAATGTTTTAGTTGTTTCTTGAATTCGTGAATTTTAAGAGTGTGTTCCAGAATGCGACAGATGAAAAATGGACGCTGTGTTTGCCATAATTAGTATGTATTTTAGGTAAAATGAAGTTCCTATTTATTGCAAACCTGGTAATATTAGTATTGAATAGAGAAGATTGTGGTAACAAGCTATCGCATCGTGTGTAATTGATTTGACGGAACAAAAAGGTACCTAGATAATATTTAACGAGTTGTGTGACTGTAAGAATGTGATTAGCTCGTAAAAGATATGAGGCGTTGTTGTTATATGGGCTAAATGTAATTATCCTAATAGCCTGATTCTGTAGAATTTGCAATGAGTTTAAATGGGTTACGTAAGTGTTTCCCCAGCAAGTAACGCAGTAATTAATGTGGGAATGAATAAATGAAAAGTATAATGATAGTAATGTTTGATGGTCAAATATGTTTCGCGCTGTTAGAAGTACCCTAATCCCGTAGGTAATCTTCTGTTTTAGTTTGGTTATGTGTTCAGTAAATTTAAGATGTTTGTCAACTTCTATGCCAAGATAATTGCATGAAAAACTTGCAGGGATAGGACTTTCGCCAAATAAGATGAGAGGAATGGAGTGAAGTGTTCGTTGGTGAGAAGTGAATACAACAAATTTCGTTTTAGACGGGTTTATCTGTAGCTGGTTAGTATGGCACCTCTCCAGCAGGCTGTGTAAGTTGCCATTAAGGTTAGATACTAAGGTTGTGATACATTTATTGGAATTAATAATAGTAGTATCATCTGCATAAAGTATACATTTCGAAAAGGACAGGCAGTTAGGCAGATCATTGACGTATAATAAAAATAAAAGCGGACCCAATATGGAACCCTGGGGCGCGCCAATATTAGTGAACATGGTTTTAGAATGAACGGCTGAAATGGTTACTACCTGCATTCTGTCTGTTAAGTAGTTTTGTAGTAACAAGAGTGCTGGGCCGGTGATTCCCAATGATTCAAGCTTACGAAATAAAATGCGGTGATTTATTTTCTCAAACGCTTTGCTTAAGTCTACAAAAACTGAAGCTGCATAATTCCCTTCATCGATAGCGAGTTTTAGTTGATCGGTTAGAGCAACGAGAGCCAGTTCGGTCGAGTAACCCGAGCGAAAGCCGTATTGGAATGGTGTGAGAATGTTAAATTTTGCAAGGTAATTAGTTAAACGTTTTTCTATTAGCTTTTCGATTACCTTACTAAAGAAAGGTAATACACAAATGGGGCGATAATTGGAAATTAAAGAGCGGTCACCTTTCTTAAAAATGGGTGTGATCTTGCCTTGTTTTAGTTCTTGTGGGAATGTGCCTGATTTAAACATGACGTTGATTATGTCTGCAAGGACATCACTTATTAGGGGTGCAATTAATTTTATATGGGAAGGGTGTAATTTATCTATGCCGGCGCCGGTTATTTTCATGTTGGTTATAATGTTTAGAACTTCCTGAGATGTAGTTGGAAATAAAAAGAAAGAATGTGGCAGGCGCTGGGGCACGGGATTGTCATGCGCAGGTGGCTGTAGCTCGCTGCTAAAGAAGAAATCAGCAAACGCATCAGCTATTTCTTTGGCGGTCTTGTACACCATACCCTGATATGCAATTTCTTTTATAGCTTCGCGATTATTTGTCCTGTTTAAGAAGGTGTTAACAATCTCCCATTTCTTTTTTATGTTTTTACCGCATTCCAAAATTTTTCTTTCGTACCATGTTTTTTTAGCTTTTTTCAAAGTGGCAGAAAGTTGGTTAGAAAACTTTTTGTACCGAATGACTAAATTCTTGTTAAATGGTTGTCGTTTGGTTTTCTTATAAAGATTATCCTTTTTGCGCATTAAAGCTAAGAGCTTATCTGTTATCCATGGATTTTGGGGCGACGCGTACTTCTTTTTGCATTTAACTTGAACGGAATGACGATCAACACATGACTTAAGCATAGAGATAAACAGTGCAAATGCTTTTTGTGGATCATTTGTAGAAAAGATGGGGGACCAGTCAAGGTTCGACACGGCGTCCAGGAATGCTTGTTTGTCTAATATAAACTTCGTGTACGTGATTTTTTCGGAGCCATGAGTATAGTGAAAATTTAAAAATATAGGATAGTGATCAGTTATGTCGGTCATTATAACACCTGCGTCTGGTGGATATGCCAAATTTGATAATGCATGGTCAATTAATGTACCTATGGGGTGGTTAGCACATCGTGTCGGTATCTTAATTAAACATTCATAACCAAAGCTGTTAAAACAATTAGAATAATGTAAAGCATTAGTAGACGTACTATCAGCGAGGTTAATGTTGATGTCGCCTATAATTATTACATTTTGTTTTCATCTGCTAGCAGTCCCATGACTTTATGGAGAGCAGTACAGAAGTCTGTTGCTGATGACGAGGGTGAACGATATATGCAACCAATTATTAGGTCTTTGTTGTCTATGTTGAGGAAGTCATTTTTAAGTTCAATCCAAACGTCTTCACAATTAGTTACATTAAGTTCAAGATCGTTCCTTCGGTTGTAAGTAATATCTGAATAAATATACAGCGCTGCGCCGCCATGGTTGCTGAACGGACGATTCGAGTGTTCAGGAACAAAACTAGAAAAACAGAAAAGGTGTTTATCGTGGTCGCTCAACCAAGTTTCAGATACTCCGATGATTGAAAATGGGAAGGTGAATGAAGAAACGAGATCGGAGAATTCATCGAAGTGCTTGCGCAGACTGCGCGCATTGAAGTGCAAGACAGATCGCTGATGATTTGAAAGAAAATTGTTTAACTGGTTGGCTGTTAGATAGGACGAAATTGTGAGACTTGCCTAGGTGACAGGCGTGGCGCAAAGGTGGATTGAAAGGTCGGATTCGGTTGCGATGCGAAAGACGCGGCTTTCAGTTGTTTTCCGGGCCTTGATTTGACAGTTTTCTGTCCACAGAAATCTCCAGTTCTTTGTTTTTTTCAGACCCAAGGCTTTGGAAAACAGAGCTTTGTTCTCAAGTGTTAAATGTTCATTAACGAAGACAGGGTTCTCTTTTGCTGTGGCGAGGCCAATATCACTCAGGCAGAGTCTAGCTTTCCGTGCTTTCGCGACGAACTCGGCTTTCTTCGTTCTCGAGCAGAAGCGAGCGATGATGTTTTTATGTTCTGTTTTAGTAGGAACACGATGAACAACGTCGAGGTCAGTGGCCGTTACTGGGCAACCAATTTTGTTGCCAATAGTTTGTATGACTGTCACACAGTCCTCTCCTTGTGTGCAAGGGATGCCCTTAATCTCGACGTTGTTTAATCGAGAATATTGCTCCAGTTCGCCAACTTTCTTTGTGAGAGTGTTGTTGCTTGCTTGTAAAGCTTTGCTTTCGGATTTTAGCTCTTTGTTTTCGGCACTCAGCTTTTCGACGAGTTTGCTTAGAAATTCCACGCTAGTTTCCAAACTATCAGTTCCTCTCTTAAGTTCTACGACGTCTATGCCCGAATTGCTCGCCCTCAGCAGAAATTTCCCAAAAATGTCATCAAGAAGTTTTTCGCTTACGTTTCCAAGCTTGGATTCTATGTCATCAATTCTTTTGGCGAGCTCCGCATTTGTAGGCATTGTTCACCGACCACACCCGGAAGGCCGCACGAGACGACGCAAGCTTGGCAGTACAAGTAAACACAAGTTCAGCAGCAATGTTTGGCAGCGGCTGCAGCAATATTGGAATCACAAATGACAACGATACATACGCATATGACTAACCTGCGGATACAGAGAACGTTGGTCAGTCTGTGTTCCTGTTGCCACAACCGCTGCCAGAATAAGGTGCCGGTACCGCTGCGCCGCCTTATATCCTTTTCTCACGGCGGGCTGGTGGCGCAAGCGCAACGCTGGCTCCGATAGCACCGAGGATTCTTGAATGGCGCAGCTGCTGTAGGCCGGGACACACGTGGAAGCAGATAGCGGGACGTTGGTCACGGGGAGTGGAGGACGACGACACAAGCTTGCGGATACAGAGAACGTTGGTCAGTCTGTGTTCCTGTTGCCACAACCGCTGCTAGAATAAGGTGCCGGTACCGCTGCGCCGCCTTATATCCTTTTCTCACGGCGGGCTGGTGGCGCAAGCGCAACGCTGGCTCCGATAGCACCGAGGATTCTTGAATGGCGCAGCTGCTGTAGGCCGGGACACACGTGGAAGTAGATAGCGGGACGTTGGTCACGGGGAGTGGAGGACGACGACACAAGCTTGCGGATACAGAGAACGTTGGTCAGTCTGTGTTCCTGTTGCCACAACCGCTGCTAGAATAAGGTGCCGGTACCGCTGCGCCGCCTTATATCCTTTTCTCACGGCGGGCTGGTGGCGCAAGCGCAACGCTGGCTCCGATAGCACCGAGGATTCTTGAATGGCGCAGCTGCTGTAGGCCGGGACACACGTGGAAGCAGATAGCGGGACGTTGGTCACGGGGAGTGGAGGACGACGACACAAGCTTGCGGATACAGAGAACGTTGGTCAGTCTGTGTTCCTGTTGCCACAACCGCTGCTAGAATAAGGTGCCGGTACCGCTGCGCCGCCTTATATCCTTTTCTCACGGCGGGCTGGTGGCGCAAGCGCAACGCTGGCTCCGATAGCACCGAGGATTCTTGAATGGCGCAGCTGCTGTAGGCCGGGACACACGTGGAAGCAGATAGCGGGACGTTGGTCACGGGGAGTGGAGGACGACGACACAAGCTTGCGGATACAGAGAACGTTGGTCAGTCTGTGTTCCTGTTGCCACAACCGCTGCTAGAATAAGGTGCCGGTACCGCTGCGCCGCCTTATATCCTTTTCTCACGGCGGGCTGGTGGCGCAAGCGCAACGCTGGCTCCGATAGCACCGAGGATTCTTGAATGGCGCAGCTGCTGTAGGCCGGGACACACGTGGAAGCAGATAGCGGGACGTTGGTCACGGGGAGTGGAGGACGACGACACAAGCTTGCGGATACAGAGAACGTTGGTCAGTCTGTGTTCCTGTTGCCACAACCGCTGCTAGAATAAGGTACCGGTACCGCTGCGCCGCCTTATATCCTTTTCTCACGGCGGGCTGGTGGCGCAAGCGCAACGCTGGCTCCGATAGCACCGAGGATTCTTGAATGGCGCAGCTGCTGTAGGCCGGGACACACGTGGAAGCAGATAGCGGGACGTTGGTCACGGGGAGTGGAGGACGACGACACAAGCCTGCGGATACAGAGAACGTTGGTCAGTCTGTGTTCCTGTTGCCACAACCGCTGCTAGAATAAGGTGCCAGTACCGCTGCGCCGCCTTATATCCTTTTCTCACGGCGGGCTGGTGGCGCAAGCGCAACGCTGGCTCCGATAGCACCGAGGATTCTTGAATGGCGCAGCTGCTGTAGGCCGGGACACACGTGGAAGCAGATAGCGGGACGTTGGTCACGGGGAGTGGAGGACGACGACACAAGCCTGCGGATACAGAGAACGTTGGTCAGTCTGTGTTCCTGTTGCCACAACCGCTGCCAGAATAAGGTGCCGGTACCGCTGCGCCGCCTTATATTCTTTTCTCACGGCGGGCTGGTGGCGCAAGCGCAACGCTGGCTCCGATAGCACCGAGGATTCTTGAATGGCGCAGCTGCTGTAGGCCGGGACACACGTGGAAGCAGGCAGCGGGACGTTGGTCACGCGGAGTGGAGGACGACGACACAAGCCTGCGGATACAGAGAACGTTGGTCAGTCTGTGTTCCTGTTGCCACAACCGCTGCCAGAATAAGGTGCCGGTACCGCTGCGCCGCCTTATATCCTTTTCTCATGGCGGGCTGGTGGCGCAAGCGCAACGCTGGCTCCGATAGCACCGAGGATTCTTGAATGGCGCAGCTGCTGTAGGCCGGGACACACGTGGAAGCAGATAGCGGGACGTTGGTCACGGGGAGTGGAGGACGACGACACAAGCCTGCGGATACAGAGAACGTTGGTCAGTCTGTGTTCCTGTTGCCACAACCGCTGCCAGAATAAGGTGCCGGTACCGCTGCGCCGCCTTATATCCTTTTCTCACGGCGGGCTGGTGGCGCAAGCGCAACGCTGGCTCCGATAGCACCGAGGATTCTTGAATGGCGCAGCTGCTGTAGGCCGGGACACACGTGGAAGCAGATAGCGGGACGTTGGTCACGGGGAGTGGAGGACGACGACACAAGCCTGCGGATACAGAGAACGTTGGTCAGTCTGTGTTCCTGTTGCCACAACCGCTGCTAGAATAAGGTGCCGGTACCGCTGCGCCGCCTTATATCCTTTTCTCACGGCGGGCTGGTGGCGCAAGCGCAACGCTGGCTCCGATAGCACCGAGGATTCTTGAATGGCGCAGCTGCTGTAGGCCGGGACACACGTGGAAGCAGATAGCGGGACGTTGGTCACGGGGAGTGGAGGACGACGACACAAGCCTGCGGATACAGAGAACGTTGGTCAGTCTGTGTTCCTGTTGCCACAACCGCTGCCAGAATAAGGTGCCGGTACCGCTGCGCCGCCTTATATTCTTTTCTCACGGCGGGCTGGTGGCGCAAGCGCAACGCTGGCTCCGATAGCACCGAGGATTCTTGAATGGCGCAGCTGCTGTAGGCCGGGACACACGTGGAAGCAGATAGCGGGACGTTGGTCACGGGGAGTGGAGGACGACGACACAAGCCTGCGGATAAAGAGAACGTTGGTCAGTCTGTGTTCCTGTTGCCACAACCGCTGCCAGAATAAGGTGCCGGTACCGCTGCGCCGCCTTATATCCTTTTCTCACGGCGGGCTGGTGGCGCAAGCGCAACGCTGGCTCCGATAGCACCGAGGATTCTTGAATGGCGCAGCTGCTGTAGGCCGGGACACACGTGGAAGCAGATAGCGGGACGTTGGTCACGGGGAGTGGAGGACGACGACACAAGCCTGCGGATACAGAGAACGTTGGTCAGTCTGTGTTCCTGTTGCCACAACCGCTGCCAGAATAAGGTGCCGGTACCGCTGCGCCGCCTTATACCCTTTTCTCACGGCGGGCTGGTGGCGCAAGCGCAACGCTGGCTCCGATAGCACCGAGGATTCTTGAATGGCGCAGCTGCTGTAGGCCGGGACACACGTGGAAGCAGATAGCGGGACGTTGGTCACGGGGAGTGGAGGACGACGACACAAGCCTGCGGATACAGAGAACGTTGGTCAGTCTGTGTTCCTGTTGCCACAACCGCTGCCAGAATAAGGTGCCGGTACCGCTGCGCCGCCTTATATCCTTTTCTCACGGCGGGCTGGTGGCGCAAGCGCAACGCTGGCTCCGATAGCACCGAGGATTCTTGAATGGCGCAGCTGCTGTAGGCCGGGACACACGTGGAAGCAGATAGCGGGACGTTGGTCCCGGGGAGTGGAGGACGACGACACAAGCCTGCGGATACAGAGAACGTTGGTCAGTCTGTGTTCCTGTTGCCACAACCGCTGCCAGAATAAGGTGCCGGTACCGCTGCGCCGCCTTATATCCTTTTCTCACGGCGGGCTGGTGGCGCAAGCGCAACGCTGGCTCCGATAGCACCGAGGATTCTTGAATGGCGCAGCTGCTGTAGGCCGGGACACACGTGGAAGCAGATAGCGGGACGTTGGTCCCGGGGAGTGGAGGACGACGACACAAGCCTGCGGATACAGAGAACGTTGGTCAGTCTGTGTTCCTGTTGCCACAACCGCTGCCAGAATAAGGTGCCGGTACCGCTGCGCCGCCTTATATCCTTTTCTCACGGCGGGCTGGTGGCGCAAGCGCAACGCTGGCTCCGATAGCACCGAGGATTCTTGAATGGCGCAGCTGCTGTAGGCCGGGACACACGTGGAAGCAGATAGCGGGACGTTGGTCACGGGGAGTGGAGGACGACGACACAAGCCTGCGGATACAGAGAACGTTGGTCAGTCTGTGTTCCTGTTGCCACAACCGCTGCCAGAATGAAGTTGTTCAGTTTGTTGTTGTTGTTCAGTTTCGTGGTCACTTTTGGCTAGATATCATTAGGTAATGAATAATTGCATTTTTTTTTCTAGAGGTGGAGATACTTTTGTACTGCCTCTTGTTAGTAGAAGATGACGGTAGGTATGGTATGGTATGGTATAGTATGAAGAACTTTATTCATGTCCTTCAGGTCGCGCTACATTCCTAGCCCGAAGCGGACCACTCTCGCGTCGGGATCGAAAGTGCCGAAAGGCCTGGCCTCTCGGCTGCATCGCGGGCCCGATGGACTCCTCATGTCTGTTCTTCTAGTTCGGGGCTATGGAGAGCCGCGTCCCAACGCTCTTTGGTGCTGCCCTTGTCGCTGCGTAACACTGAGCACTGCCAGAGCATATGCTCTAAGCATGCTACGCAACCGCATCGTGGTCAAGTGCATGAAGCCAAGACTTCGGAAAATATTTTGCTTATTAATAGGGGATTGGAAAAGGTCCCCGTCTGCAAGAGCCTCAGGGTGAGAGCTACGGGTCTGTTTAGCTTTATGTGCGGAGGCGGGTATGATCTGCACGACAAGTAAAAGTGTTTCGTGAGTTCATTGTATGAGAGCAGATGGTCCTTGCAGCACGTAAGCTCAAGCCTGGCTGCCATAGCGCCACGCGGTCTGTAAGCTTTCGCGCAGGGTCGTGAGCCGACTCGTTGAGATTAGTCTGGGCTCCGTCAATTTCTCCCATGTGTGCGGGAAACCAAATGATCGTGTGTGGGTTAGATGACGGTAGGCACTAGAAAGAACACATGCGTGCGTTGTTCTGAGCGCGAGCGTGGCTACGCGTTGGCAGAAACGCGGTTTGAGTTAGTACGCGACGCAAGCGAGGCAGTTTTTAGCTGTACAAATTGTGTGTTAGGCTCGCGACTATGCCCTCTAGATCAGGAGAAGGGTAAAGTAGCTAAGCGGGTTGGAAGGCTAAAAAGGAAGTTAAGAGCGAACAGAAGCAGAGGAAGGAGGTAGAAGTTAGGCTAGCCAACGCAGAAATTAAGCTGAGGGCCGCCGTTGCGCAAATCAATGGCGTGCAGGGTGAACAGAGATGGCTCCGAAGAGAGAGCAGGTAAAGAAGCCTAAACCACCACACCGGAAAGCAGTGGCGGACCCGTCAGTGATGATCACGAAAGGTCTAGCACTGACGTGCCGGCCACGGAAGACAACAAAGTGAAGGGTGATGATGAGACAGCGGGAGGGGGGGGGAGAGGGCATCTCGGCCCCAGGTGAAGTATTTCTTGGCAAGGAGGAGGAAAAGGGCCGATGGTCTTTGTTGGGGATGAAAACATTCGTGATGTAGAACTGATGGTAATTGAAAGAACAGATGAAGGCGAGCGAGTCCAGATAAGCCCTTCAGGAAAAACGGATTAGGGAAGTGATAACGAAAGTCAAGGAACAAGCGCGGGACACAATGGAGCAGGGGCACCTAGTTGTGATAATGGGCAGAATAATTGACGTACTGCAAGCGCGAGGGATAGGGATCACGAGGCAAATACTCAAAAGGGTTAGGGATCGGCGGAACGTCTAGGACGTGTAAATCCAGTGTGCCCATTGCCAGAGTTTGAAAGGCAGGGTATTCAGGCAGTGCATGCAGCAGACAGGAGAATTTGGACGGTAGCTAAGGCAATGAATTTTACGGTCATTGACGTTAACAGAGAAGTGCACTGAAGAGGCCGCGGAGGTGGTTTTGTGCGTCAAGGGTTACTTTTATGCGATATCGCAGCATCAACTGTTGAACGTCGATTCTGGGCACGGGTAGCAACTCCTTTAGGCGGTACCCAGCAATCAGGAAGGAAGATTAGGTACTTGGTGTAGCGACAAACTAGAAAGGGGCAGAGATATAACACCAGGAGTTAAGAAAGGACGCACCCATAAGTACAGAGACGGTAAAATTTGTGGCATAAACATGCAGGGTCAATGCAAGCAGAAATAATGGCTGCAAATGAAAACGCAGCTGAATGACGAAACTATTAGCTTGTACGACTTGAGCGAGACGTGTCTACGATATTTGTAGCAGGGGCCTGTGATTGACAATATTGTGTGGGAGGGATGCCACAGGTTCCAACTTGTTCCACAGGTGCCACAACTTGCCGCAGGTTCGCACCTGCTGCAAGTTGTTTTTTCATCCACTTTAATTTGCGTTAGTTTATCGTTTCTTTATTTCATTTACTAAGCACAAGTAATTTCCCCTATGTTGTCCTTGGTGTCAATGTTTGTTGGCTTCTTATGATATGACTATTAAAAATCGGGCCCCTCGGTTAACCCCCTTTCTTCTCATATATATATATATATATATATATATCCACATATATACAGTCTAGCCCGGTTATAACGAAGCCACTTATAGCGAAATAGCGGTTATAACGAAGGGATTTCCATTTCCCATTCCCATTTTTGCATGTTCAATACATTTTGGGTACGGTTTTAACGAAGTAAATAAGAGCGCGTCAGCGGATATAACGAAGAGATATAATACGAAACGAAAAATGATCTGTCAATCAACACATTTTTGCGTCGTTGAGGCGATTTTTTCCGCGAAAATAAGAGCAAAATTCGGCTGACGGCGTCCTTTCGTGGCGTCGTCTGCTCTCCCGCGGAGCGAAAGGTTGCTTCACTGCATCGCATGGCAGCATCGATGCAGCATGCAGCTTTGGGATTCCGCTAGCGACTTGAACCTTCTGCACGCGGGTCTAAGCCACATGAACTTCGTTTTCGCCGACAAAGACCTTGTTGCCACCGAGGACTTCACGACTGAAGAAGTTGCCGGGAGTGTCATGGAAGAGACCTTGGCGGACAGCACCTCCGACAGCGAATGCGACGATGCTAGTTGTGCCCTTAAGCCGGTCACCTCCGCAGCGGCCATCGCAGCTGTTGACACGCTACGGATGTACCTCGGGTGTCCGGAGTTCGACCAGATCTTTGGTTCGCAGTTGGATGGCATGGAAGCCGCAATCATGAAGTCCGCGCTCGCGAAACGTGTTCAGGGGACGCTGGACCACTTCTTTCAGCGGCAATAAATCGGTATGCCCATGTTTGCATTTTTTTTCATAGTCCACATATTACTAAATAGCGGATATAGCGAAGTGATTTCCGATTCCCGCCGACTTCGTTATAACCGGGCTAGACTGTATATATGTATCGCTCACCGCAACGTAAGGGATCGCAAAGACGACAATGTAGGGAGTAAATAAATGAGCAAATCAACACTTTCACACATCTTCAGCCCCATCCTCATCATCATCAGCCTAGGTATGCCCACTGCAGGGCAAAGGCCTCTCCCATACTTCTCCAACTACTCCGGTCATGTATTAATTTTGGCCATGTTGTCCCTGCAAACTTCATAATCTCATCCACCCACCTCACTTTCTGCGCCCCTCTGCTACGCTTTCCTTCCCTTGGAATCCATTCCGTAACTCTTAATGACCATCGGTTATCTTCCCTCCTCATTACGCGTCCTGCCCATGCCCATTTCTTTTTCTTGATTTCAACTAAGATATCATTAACTCGCGTTTGTTCCCTCACCCAATCTGCTCTTTTCTTATCCCTTAACGTTACACCTAGCATTCTTCTTTCCATAGCTCACTGCGTCGTCCTCAATTTAAGTAGAACCCTTTTCCTAAGCCTCCAGGTTTCTGCCCCGTACGTGAGTACCGGTAAGACACAGCTGTTATAAACTTTTCTCTTGAGGGATAATGGCAACCTGCTGTTCACGATCTGAGAATGCCTGCCAAACGCACCCCAGCCCATTCTTATTCTTCTGATTATTTCAGTCTCATGATCCGGATCCGCCGTCACTACTTGTCCTAAGTAGATGTATTCCCTTACCACTTCCAGTGCCTCACTACCTATTGTAAACTGCTGTTCCCTTCCCAGACTGTTAAACATTACTTTAGTTTTCTGCAGGTTAATTTTTAGACCCACTCTTCGGCTTTGCCTCTCCAGATCAGTGAGCTTGGATTGCAGTTGGTCCCCTGAGTTACTAAGCAAGGCAACCTTATTAGCGAATCGCATGTTACTAAGGTGTTCTTCATCAACTCTTACCCCTACTTCTTCCCAAGCCAGGTCGCTGAATATCTCCTGTAAACACGCTGTGAATAGCATCGGAGAGATCGTATCTCCCTGCCTGACGCCTTTCTTTATTGGGATTTTGTTGTCCTTGCGTATGGTGTCGCTCCCACACGTACTCAGTGCTTCCTCTCTCCCTTTCTTCCTCTTTCTATTCCCCTTTCCCCCACCCCCAGTGTAGGGTAGCAAACCGGATGCTGTTCTGGTTGACCTCCCTGCCTTTCCTACCCTTGTTTTCTCTCTCTCTCTTGTTGATTTCTTTATGGAGGACTACGGTGGCTGTGGAGCCGCTCTAGATATCTTTCAGTATTTTTACATACGGCTCGTCTACACCCTGATTCCGCAATGCCTCCATGACTGCTGAGGTTTCGACTGAATCAAACGCTTTCTCGTAATCAATGAAAGCTATATCTAAAGGTTGATTATATTCCGCACATTTTTCTATCACCTGATTGATAGTGTGAATATGGTCTATTGTTGAGTAGCCTTTACGGAATCCTGCCTGGTCCTTTAGTTGACGGAAGTCTAAGGTGTTCCTGATTCTATTTGCAATTACCTTAGTAAATACTTTGTAGGCAACGGACAGTAAACTGATAGGTCTATAATTTTTCAAGTCTTTGGCGTCCCCTTTCTTATAGATTACGATTATGTTAGCGTTCTTCCAAGATTCCGGTACGCTCGAAGTCATGAGGCATGGCGTATACAGGGCAGCCAGTTTCTCTAGGACAATCTGCCCACCATCCTTCAACAAATCTGCTGTTACCTGATCCTCCCCTGCTGCCTTCCCCCTTTGCATAGCTCCCAAGGCTTTCTTTACTTCTTCCGGTGTTACCTGTGGGATTTCGAATTCCTCTAGACTATTCGCACTTCCATTATCGTCATGGGTGCCACTGGTACTGTATAAACCTCTATAGAACTCCTCAGCCACTTGAACTATCTCATCCATATTAGTAATGATATTGCCGGGTTTCTCTCTTAACGCATACATCCGATTCTTGCCAATTCCTAGTTTCTTCTTCACTGATTTTAGGCTTCCTCCGTTCCTGAGAGCATGTTCAATTCTATCCATATTGTATTTCCTTATGTCAGCTGTCTTGCGCTTGTTGATTAACTTCGAAAGTTCTGCCAGTTCTATTCTACCTGTAGGGTTAGAGGCTTTCATACACTGGCGTTTCTTGATCAGATCTTTCGTCTCCTGCGATAGCTTACTGGTATCCTGTCTAACCGAGTTACCACCGACTTCTATTGCACACTCCTTAATGATGCCCACAAGATTGTCGTTCATTGCTTCAACACTAAGGTCCTCTTACTGAGTCAAAGCCTGTTCTGTAGCTTGATCTGGAATTCCTCTATTTTCCCTCTTACCGCTAACTCATTGATCGACTTCTTATGTACCAGTTGCTTCCGTTCCCTCCGCAGGTCTAGGCTAATTCGAGTTCTTACCATTCTATGGTCACTGCAGCGCACCTTGCTGAGCACGTCCACATCTTGTATGATGCCAGGGTTAGCGCAGAGTATGAAGTCTATTTCATTTCTAGTCTCGCCGTTCGGGCTCCTCCACGTCTACTTTCGGCTATCTCGCTTGCGGAAAAAAGGTATTCATTATCCGCATATTATTCTGTTCCGCGAACTCTACTAATAACTCTCCCCTGCTATTCCTAGTGCCTATGCCATATTCCCCCACTGCCTTGTCTCCAGCCTGCTTCTTGCCCACCCTGGCATTGAAGTCGCCTATCAGTGCAGTGTATTTTGTTTTGGCTTTACCCATCGCCGATTCCACGTCTTCATAGAAGCTTTCGACTTCCTGGTCATCATGACTAGATGTAGGAGCGTAGACCTGTACAACCTTCATTTTGTACCTCTTATTAAGTTTGTTACCAGCTATGTTCTTATTAATCAGGAACCTGACTCCTAGTTCTCGTAGTCTCCTAGTCCTAGTAAATGGGATATAATAGCGCTCAGTGAAGTTAGGAGGCCAAAAGAAGCATATACAGTGCTAAAAAGCGGGCTCGTCCTGTGCTACCGGGGCTTAGCAGAGTGAGCCCCATGGCGCATTACAAACACAGCTCATCGAAAAATGCTGTCCCTTTTCTTAGTACTCGAACCCAATATTATAAAATTCAACTAGCAGATAATGGCGTATGCATCGACATTATGTCACAGGCCATGCACATTACCCTGAAAGGGGCCGCATCTTTAAATAAAGAAACCTTATACGCAGTTTTCTAGTTCTGCACGTCGGAATCGATCAAACAAATAAACAAAAATAAGCACGCTGCCAAGATACCAATCATAGCTTGCGATCGCCAGAAAAATGTAAGTGAATCTAGGCGCTCTTTCTTTCAAATTTGTCTCTGCATGAAGTCAACCATCCCTACGGAAAGCAACAATTGCCTGGAGTAAATTTTACCATCAACAAACTGAGGATAGGTTCCGAACACTTTAGAGTCGTTCTATGCTGTCTGGGCAAAAGAGCTTGGAGCGGTTTTTTGAATAAGCACATAACGAGCGGTCTTTTCTTTTTTTCTTTGATTACGCCTCTCAGTCTCTTTCTCTTTTTTTTTCTTTTTCATTTGGCCTGTTCCCGCTCTCGCCACACAAGCAATTCAAAGCACGAACTGACCGATACGCGCCACTTGCAACGCTAAGCTAAATACGAGGAAAATTCTTTTGGAAAATTGGGGTGCCATAACCGGAGGAGAGCCCGACAGAATCCCGGACAACTTATTTTGTGTGTGTCGCCGTGCGGAAGAAACGGAACTGGCGAAAGCGAAACGATAAACAAACTTGAGGGGAAAAAAAAAGAAAGAAAGGCCCTGCGAATAACAGTCGCCTTCTTCTTAATAACTCTGGCTACGGGTGCGATGAGGTTTTTTTTTTTTTTTTTTACAGAAACCAAGCGTTCTTGCCAAAACATTCACTTTACGAATGCATGCTCGCGCTTCCATTCGGTGGCGCTCACTTTCGTAGGTTTCTTTTCGTGTCGCGCGGCCTGTCCAAAGTGTGGAAGTCTTCAAAACACAAACACACACACACACACACACACAAAATATGAGAACAGCATTTGCTTTTTTTTTTGTTCGTCATAACCGAAACTATTTCCACCTTTGGTTGGAACAGCTTTGGATTTTCCTTCTTCATACACCTTCCCCTCTGTTGTGCCATTCAGACTTATCATGCAAGCAGACTTACTATTAAAAGCTGCATTTAGCGGGCCGCGTTAAAGCCCCCCCTCCCAAGTACTCCCCCGCCCCTCCACGCTCGTGATTTTCTTATTATTTCGCATTCTATCTAGGAAAGCGTGTTCCGTATTTGTGATGCTGCAGGGATTGCAGTTGGCGTGTTCGCCAAAGGAATCCGTGGCGTCGCTTCATGCCTTTTATTGCTTTTTGTTCGGTTCGTTTTCTGCAGAGCCCTCCGGGCCCTTTGTTCTTTTATCGAGAGTTCCCATCTCCGGTAGTGAACACTGTAGACTGGAGATGATGTTAGCCAGAACGGCCTGCGACGCGGTCCGCGTGTGTAGTACAACCAGCGTAGGGCCGCTGTTCGCTGCACCAAATGGCCCCGCAGCACGCCGCGCGAAGCGGGTGGGTTCTTTTACGGCGTTGCACGGCGAAACTGGAAGGACGCGAGCAGAAAGATTGCAATCTGCGGTACGGGCTTCACCGAATCACTACGCCATGGGACAAGAGCAAAGGAAAACGCGAAGAGGGCGAGGGGGGGGGAGGCGGTTGCAAGCGCAACTGCGTAAAAAGGGTGTCCCTTCCAGATTGGAAAGCGTTGTAGACCGTTGAAAATGACAAGAACAGCAAAAAAAAAAAAAAAAAATGAGAGTCGCAGCCGCGACATCTCCCTCTCTCCGGCGCGGAAAAAAAAAATAAACAAAAAGAATAAGAAAACGCGAGCGCACAAAATGGGGGCTAAACATAGACGCGCGAAGGTGAACGATTCAGGGAGCGTGGACTCGAAATGTTGGACGAAAGCTCTCCAGAGAGTCAGCCGCAAAGTTTGAAATTGCTTCTTACGTACTCTACATGGAGCTTTAGAAAGTTTAGTCTCAACCCGTACACATACGCACGGACACATACATATACACACATACACGCGCACACGCACATAAGCTCGTACCCAGATAATAACTAAACACTTCTGCCTTAGTCATGTTTATTTAGTAAGAACGTAGTTTCGGTTTCTGGATTTATTAATCTCTGTGTACATCATTGTTCCGAAGTTACCAGTACGGAAATGGAATGACTCCGGTATCATTCCACATTTTCGCGACCTCGGAATCGACTGAGAATGGAATGGTGACAACGCTTGGAGGAATGGAACGGGAATGGAATTAAGCGCCTTTTGCCAGGTACAGAATGGGAATGGAATTACGTTTTTTTTTTCTTAAATAGTGCGCTTTTTCATCTACGCGCTGTCTTTTAGCCAAAATATGCCGAAGAACCAACCAGCCCACGTTCAAACGTTAAGTCAGAGCCCGGAATTTAACAAAAAAGCAGTATTTTTAAAATGGCTTGGCCGATTACAAGCACGGTACATTTATAGCAACGCGCCTACTACAATTCTGTCCTTATAGACTGAGTTGCTCCGAAGTTTGTCACGAACCTTCGCGTAGCCGCGGTTCCATGCCGTTGATACACGTCGTGCGGAACTATGGCGGTAGCATAGTCTCCCCCCCCCCCCTCCCACTTTACACCTTGTGGTTTGTTTTATTGCGATATCAACTACATGGACACTCCAGGAACATTTCTGCCGTCGCCGTCGCCGTGAGGTTCTGTATGAGTGAAACCGTGTGAGGGTGAGCCGGCCGCGCTTCAATCACGCGTGCGCAAGCGAGGAACGCGGCCCGGATATGCGTGCCCTTGTCCTGCGACACGCGAGGCAGGGGTTGAGGCGAGGGAGGAGAGGCGTTCTCTCCAGCGGCTGCTACGGTGCTTCGATGTCCTCCTCGCTCTCCGCTCCGTATAGAGTGGAGACAACCGCGGCGCCTACTATGGCGTTCGCCACGCAAATCGCGAACATGGGTTGCAGAAGCAACCATCTTTCCTTTCTTTAGATCACTATCATCATCGTACTACACGTCTTTGGCGAATGCCGTAGGGACACGTTGCCGGCGCTCGTGTGTCTTGAAAGCGGTCTGCGACGGGGCTAAAGTGCGCGCCCGCGTGGGCCTCATCTTCAAAGCGATCGGCGATGTGTGCAGAGTGCGCGTAGTGCCGGTAGCTTCGTATGCGCTGTGCTTTCGACGTTTCGTACGCGTTCAAGCGGCAAATGCACGCATGTCAATTGGCTTGCGCGTGCTGCCGCGATTACGAACTCCAGCGTTTTCAGAGACAGTTTCCGCTGTCATCGAGCGATGCGTGTTCAGGTTCATTTAGTTAAAACAAGTTCGCTGCCTAGCTGGTTTGAATACGTGATAGAATATGTAAGCACAACTGAACACCAACGTACAAAGAAGTAGACACACAAAGACAACCCAGTCTCTGTGTGTCTGTCTCTTTCTATGTCCTCGTTGAGTCATGCTTACACACTCTATCATTCTTAATTTACTTCGTAAACGAAGGTTTAGAAGTTTATATGGCCGATAAAACTACTAACTTCGTACAGCTATTTACTAATTTGCTATTGCAATCGGTGCTTCGCCTTTCGGGCGGAACTGCGAAATTTTTTTATTTCGGCGGCGCATTGGGGACTCGGACGTATATTCGAAAAGGCGCTTAAGTTGTGATGCGTATTAACGCTGCGCGATGCTTGTTTTCACTACAAGCTTTCGCATATCAGCTTGCGCACCGTCTCACCTCGTATTCCTTCAAGCCCCCCCCCCCCCCCTCCTACCGTTTTGCAATACTGTCCCCCCCCTGTCTAGACACACGGACGCCTTTGCCCAAAACTCTGTCGACGAAGGTCTGCAGGTCAGCGCATCACACAGTCGTACACAATGAACTGTGCGCACTCTCCCTCCATACAGAGAGAGAACAAACTTTCGAAACAATTGCTTCGGGAAGCCAGCCAAAGCAGGAAAGCCCACGTAACTCCGGCCACGACGGCATCTGCCCGATCCCCGACGCGACGATTGGCGCCTAACAAAAGCCACGTTCGCTCTGTTCTATAGGAAGCTCTGTTCCAGAGTTGGGGGAAGAGTGGAAGGTGGGGGAGGGGGGGGGGGGGGGGGGGGGGGGGCGAGAGGTGCGGGTGACGCCGCTGGCGCCTGTTGGCGGCTAGGGAAGCGCAACGGTTCATTTAGTAGCTCGCTCATACTGTGAATGCTAGACAATGCTTCGAAGCATCCTCCTCGGGTTTCTGCATTGCCACCCCCACCAATGCACAATCAGTGCATTCTACTAGTGCTGACATATGGGGCAGAGACTTGGATACTGACAAAGAAGCTTGAGAACAAGTTAAGGACCGCGCAAAGAGCGATGGAATGAAGATTGCTAGGCAATACCTTAAGAGACAGAAATAGAGCGGTTTGGATCGGACGCAAACGGGTGTAGACGATATTCTAATTGACATCAAAAGAAAAAAATTATGGAGCTGGGCAGGTCATGTCATGCGCCGATTAAATAACCGTTGGACCCTTAGGGTTACATAATTGATACCAAGAGAAGGGAAACGCACTCGAGGACGGCAGAAGACGAGGTGGAGCGATGAAATTTGGAAATTCGCAGGCGCTAGTTGGAATGGGTTGGCGCAGGACAGGGGTAATTGGAGATCGCAGGGAGAGGCCTTCGTCCTGCATTGGACATAAAACAGGCTCATGATGATGATGATGATGACCCCTACCATCCCTTCCAGCCTTCTATTGCAAATCAAATGCGCTTCCATAATGCACTGCCACACTGGCTCCTGCTCCCAGCGGGTCACGCACGCAGGAAGTCCGCCAAAATAACACATTGGAAACAATTTTTTTTAATTGCCCGCGAGCAAAACAAACAAGCTGCACGTTGCACGCTTTGCTCCAAAACTATATATATGCTGTTGTCAGAGTTTCATCTAATTTGATTCGGCGCCTAAAAAGAAAGCAAGAACGTGAGTACACGTAACAAGAGAAAGGGCTGACAAGTCAGCCGAAGGTAACGTCGGCCTTCACCGCTGGGTGCAGCTCTGTGCCTGTTCGTCGAAAGGCTGCTCTGGACGACGCCACAATCAGCATGATTTGCACTGACAGGGAGCCCGTTCGTGTTGTCGAGAGGGAGAGATATAAACAATTTGTAGCGGTATGCTTGACAATATTATAAGCCGCCTTTAATCAAAGTAACTGCTTTGTATTCTATTAAATTCAGGTCGCCATCCAAGGCTACAAATTGCCATCGCGGGATGACGTCAGAGAGAAGTTCCTGCCCGGGAAGGAATCAGCGCTGCAAACCAAAAATATCGTCTTTCGCGGCAGCGGAGTACGTCTGCATCGCACTATACTCGCGGACAACTTTCTGTGGCAATGAAGGGAAAGCTATGGAGGCAAAACGCGCACGTCAGAACGCTTCTCAATAGACACCCGCGCTTTAATCCACGTTAGCTTAGGCTGGGGAAGAGATAACATAAACACCGTATTAACAACAATTAAGTAAGACAGAACACACCACTGAGTGTGAAGGTTTACTTATTTTGCGGCTTTCCACTTCTGCATTTGAGGAAAGGCGCAACCGTCGCACGTAGAAGCTGTGTCGATGCAGCGTCTGTTCTGAGCAACCAAAAGCACTGTCAAACGCTGCCGGTCTACTTGGCTCTGTAACACATGTGAAGCAGCCACGCGCCCGCAGATTTCTCTTCATGGCCACAGAAAGTTGTCCGCGAGTGTAGACGTGTGGACATGGTAGTCTACGAAGGGCTTCCTGGCTGTCGAAGCAACATTCGCGGACCACGACTGCACGGCTCACGCGTACCTCTTCTGTTTCATTCGCCTGACAGGGAGCCACACAGCTGCCCGGATCCGCTCCGAGGATGTCACAGCGTTGCTGCAGTGGAACATCGCTGAGTGGGTGAAATATGTATTTTCGTACGATTTCGCCTCCGTTAACTGTTCTTATTCCATTTTCGAGGTCCTTCGCCAGGTGACAGATAACGCTTCATTTATGATAAAAGCATTTGCATTTACCCGGTGGGAGACTAAAGAGGACGATGATGACAATTTCGGCGACTGCCCGGAACGCTTAACCAAGGAGCTTTTAAGCGAGTTCCATCAGTTGGAGCAATTTCGATTTGGCTGCACCACTTACAGCCTGCAGCTTGCAGTAAAAGACGCTATTCGGCAGGTATGCGCTATTAAATAACATACTGGTTTCATCTTATGTGCATTGAAACGTCTTTCATTTGTTACTATTCGCATGATCAATTGTTTGGGCCAAGCTTGGTTGAATAATTTGCCATGAATCCACGGACAAAGAATGTATGAATATAATAATTGCAGTTTGGAAAATAAGGGCACACAACTGTGCTTATTACACTTTCTGTGCTTTAAAGCTTTGTTATGCAACTACCCTCAGCTCGTGTTTAGCCGATTTTCGAGCGTGCTTCGCTTTTTCATCTTGGGGATTCGCGGTGCATTGGCTGCCATGGCCGAGTTCGCGCACGCTGCTTACCATGAAAAATTTACTGCGGATCATTTTTCTGCCCCAGGCCAGGCACCAAGCTTACGCGACTTCAAGGTATGCTCTCACCTCGTAAATCAACCGTTCTGAAATACCTCTAAAACACACAAAAACAAAACTGGTACATCATGTAAAGAACACCCATGATGTCCCGAAGATATACATTTTAAAAGATTTGGATTTGGTTGATTCCTTGTTCTACCTATTTTTGTCTTATTGTATTTTGCGCCCCTTCATATTTGTCTCCTTTCATGATATCCCTCCTTTCTTTTTTTTTGTTTTTTGGATTACGCCCTCCGCCCGGGAAAACGAAATTGTGCGCACGTCACTCCTTCTAGTACAAATCACTCTGCCCGTAAACCCAGTTGTCTGACATAAAAGACCTGTCAGTGAGGAGGCAATATGCTGCTACATATGTTTATTTGAATTACGAAGCCCGTTTTATTAAAATACTACAAGCCGTAGTGCCATAGCCATGGCACTACGTGCACGGCATTCATTCCTAAAGAACAGGAAGCTGCAGCCTATGCATTAATGGGCACTCAGTTTATTGCAGGGCTGAAGAAAACAGCTCTGTCTGTCCCGACTTTATCTAACGCAGTCTTGAAGAGCCTCAGTGTGTCGTCGAGTGCAGCATCGTACGATAACAGATGTCATCATTCTCTTTCTGAAACTGTACTGCACATTGGCCGTTTGCGCTGCCTGTACTTGCAGTGGCAATATTCACTAATTGTCGTTCTCGCTTTAATTTAGGATCGAGATGCAGCGGAAGTCGTACAAGAATGCGGCGACATCGTTGCATCTATACGCAGGAGCACTGCCGACAGAGAAGTGTTCAATGTGGCCGGTCTGCATTTGGAATCTCACAACGCGACTAGGTGGAACTCGCAGCTGCGCATGAGAAAGCTCGTTGCCACTTTTTCGAGGCATCCAGGCTTGACAGAAACTATGCACGCGTGCAAGAAGGCTAAACTGCCTAAATATGAACTGAAGCTGGCGACAGACCTGATTGAGCTTCTCTCCCCTGTAGAGGAAGCCACGGAGTAGCTGCAGAAAGGCACGAGACATCCGGCCTTTCGCTTCCCGCATTCCGAAATATCGAAGTTTCCCTTGTGGAACTCATAAGCAAAGGTATACTTCTTTGCAAAGAGGCAGCTAAAGGCCTACAGCGCAGCCTGAAGAAGAGGTTCGCAAGCACGTGTACTGACTGTTTTTTGATGGGTGCCCTCCTAAACCCACGGTCTTCTTGGCGCTCAGGAGCGCAAGCCAAGCAGATGCATTCTGCTGTGCTGGGGAGGGGGCCTCTTTTGTTAGGGCAGGACAACGCCAGCACCGTCGCGAATGCAGACTCTGAACCAGGGCCAAGCAGACTGATGTTTAATAACTTGGAGGACGCTTAAGCTTCGCCTTCAAGAGTGGACGTTATCGCATCCCGTTCGCACCGCCCACTCATTCGCTCGACATGCTCTTGAGTCACACAAAGAGAAACGTGCGTCTGAGCAAGCGGAACCAACCAAAGAACTCGGTGTCTCGGAGGGAGAAACGATCTACGCGAGCCAAACGTCGTGGTCGGACAGCCGGGTCGCGACGCGTCATGAAGGCGGACGTGATCATGGGACTGACGCCTCGATGGTATCGTCCTCTGTCTCGCTTGGGAGCACCACGCAGACGCCTGACTCCTCGCCAGCAGCACGGCACACATCGCAAGGGACGCTTTCCCCACCAGACGCGCTATGGCGCAGCGATCACGTCAGAGGCATCCCGCATCGGATGCTGCACCCAGGAATCGTGCTGTGAGCGGAAAGAGGAGCCGCGTCGCCTAAACACGAGGGTTCGAGTGACGCACGCTGGAAGTTGGAAGGGGAGAGAGCGAGAAAACTTATTAAACGCAAGGGTACTGGAGCATTCTCGCACCGGTCCCCGCACAGCCCCAATGCGCTCAATCTATACGAAGAGAAGAAGCGGGCGAGTGGCGCGCCACCTGTCGGGGCAGCGCAGTACATTGTGAGGAGGGGGTATTCTGTGTTTGCCGCAAGAAGGTTCTGCGTGTGCGCCAAGCGCAGAAGAAATGTAGTGGAAACGTACTTCGCTACTCGTTTAACTGCGACTTCTGTAATTTACATGCTCATAGTTAGCGATATACACCGCAGTTTAATTTTCCATGGAACGTTTCTAAGGCAACACCGCATTCACTAGAGGCGTTTTTGTCCCGCTTTGAACCATCGAACACGTGGTTGAGTGGTAGCGTCTCCGTCTCACACTCCAGAGACCCTAGTTCGATTCCCACCCAGCCCATCTTGCAAGTCGTTTTTATTTATCAATTGCCTTCCGCCATTTTTCGCTCACGGCCAACGCTGCCAACACCAACGACACCGGCTTTTCTGCGACACGAGCTCCTTAACACTTTCGCGTTAACACATCCGGCACTATGAAAATGCCCACCAAGACAATATGCCTGGATTCATTGCAGGGGAAATTTCACTGTATTTTACAGAGGCAACTTGCGCAGGCGCGGCTAAGCCGCTGACCTATTTGAGTAACCTTTCGTAGTTTTTTCCGCGTCCGGCCACATAAACGGACTTAGCGATTTCTGACAAACCGTACGGGTGCAGTGCGGCGGCAAAGATGTCAAAATGCGGAACAGATTGCAACGCTCGCCATGAAAAAAAAGCGTCACGTCAAAGTTATCGCACTGTACAAACAGGATAGGCATCGGCACTTAGAACAGCTGCGTTATCGAACTGAGTCGTATAGTTTGCACACCCGGAGAACAACATGCGTACGAGGAGCGCCGGAGGCAACAACAACGAGAATCCAAACGGCGCCGGCGCGAAACGACCACCGAAGAAGAACGTTCCCGCGATGCCGAACGAAAACGACAATCGCAAGCCCGGGCACCTCCGAACGAGCAACGACGTCAGACTCGCAACGCAAAAAAAAAAAACTATAATCATTTCACTCTGTGAAGGTGAAACGGCAGCGAAAGTACATTATTTCGTTTGAGAGTTTTATTGTCAGCTTTCGCTACCATTCCATCTTCAAAGAGCGGAATGGTTGTATTTTTTTAGAAGTACCCGCTGAAGCAGCCGTCATTTACACTGCGGGTTTTCAAAACTAAATGGCGAAGCGCCCATTGAGGTCATGACACCTTATTGTAAAATTTCGATGAATAAAACGGAAATAAAGCTTCTGTTTGTATCTTGCACTGCTTGCGACCTTTATTGAATCACTTAAAGATAACGCGGACAGCTAAGCAAAAATACGCTGTGCGGTCATTTGAGCATTAACACATTTAAGCTTAAACAATATTAAAACATCACAAGCCATTAAAACATACTGACCATGAAAATACTATAGGTAGCGGGAGAACCGCACCTAGGGGAATTAATAGGGTGATTGTACTGCACGAGGTATGTCACCAAGCTGCTATCCCTCGAGTGACGTGTTTTGCGTATTTTTGCAGTTGGTAACGCGTCTGATGATATCAGCTTTATGGTGCGTTCATCAGTAACTCGATAAAACTACCAAGATGCATTTCGTACGCTGAGGAATTACAGGGAGGGAATTGAACTGCCCGGCCATTCCCGGAGTGGGAGTGGGCGAAGTTTTTTTTCACTCCGAGGAATTGAAAGGAATAGAATTGCGGTAAGTTCTAATTCCCTGGAATAGAATTGGAATGGAATGGGGACACCGATTCCGCAACACTGGTGAGCACGTGCATAAATAAATACGAAAAAAGTGGCAGGAGACCGCTGCCCCAGTTATTTATGAATAATATGTTAGTTGGAACTCACTGTTTTAATATAGGTTTGCCAGATGATCTATTTTTTCTTCTGCTCCCGGAAAAAGCGGAAATTTCCTGCATGGCAATTCTTCCGGGTAGGCAATCAAAATGCTTCACTAATTACCAGTTTAAGCATTTGCTCTATATAGTTCAAGTGGTGCACCTTCAATAGCGAACACGAGCGGCACTGAAGTATTTGTAAATGCGCATCATCACCTCCGCACAGAAAAAAGAATTGATCTGCAGCGTTCCGCCGCAGCTTCCCTTGCTTTTTCCTTTGAAGAGGTACACAAGTATTAAACTATACCAAAATACCACCGCACAAATATAGGGGAACACTGGCTTAACTATATTACATAATGTTATGTTTAGATTATATCGTTTCGCGGGTATGATCCCCATGCATTCAGCAGCTGTTAGACAACACGCTTACCTGCATAGATGTCAAGTTTGTGACCCCCGCTTATTATTCTAGCGTTCGCAGACGGACGGTCCCGAATCTGGAGTTGCTCAAACATCATGGCAAGGCGCGCTGTTTGTAGCACTCACGGACCTGGACAGCCTTGATCGCCAGGCTAAACCCGCATGTTACTACAATTCAACACCAGCACCACCACCAGGTTTAACTGTTATAGATGGAAGAAAGGCGTAGACGAAACAAAAACAAATGAATAACTAAATAAATTCTGGAGTTTAACGTGCCAAAACCATCATATGATTATAAGGGATGCCGGACAGCTGAGCTTCTGATCAATTTTGAGCGTCTGGGCTTATTTAACGTGCACCTACATCTAGGTACACGAGCGCTGTCTTGTATTTCGTCCCCACCGAAATTCGGCCGCCATGGCCCAGATCGAATGCGCGTCATCGACCTCAGCAGTCCAACGAAACAGTGACTGGGCTGCTACATCAGCGGGTGCAGACGAACCATTTACAAATTACTGCTCGTGAGCGCGACCCTCCGTGCTCCGAATAGCGTTTCTTGCCATGAAGTATCACCAGCGAGGCCTGTTTACAGCCCCGATAACTGCCTGAAAGGTACCGTGAGTCTGTCTGCCACTTTCCTGCTCCAAGTATCACGTTTTATGGATGCTTTGCTTTGCCCGCGATGCCCCATGAACGGCGCTTACACGCCCACACACAAAAAAAGCCAGCTTACATAGAGAATTTTTTTGTCTTTTTAGAGCGAAACATTCTTCAATTCAACCTTGTTTATGGGCGCGTGTTTCCACAGGCGAATCCCCAAACTAGTGTAGTCTACAAATAGCAGCCAGTCAAAAAAGGAACACGCTTTGGATAGTCACCCTACATGACCTCTGCCTGGATTAAATAAAAGCTTTTTGCCCCCAGAGAAGATGCGTAGATGGCCGCTTTTTGTTGGTTACCCCACAACTTTTTAATTCGAAAGCGTTAAGGGCCCCGTGTAGCAGAACGTACGGTATCGGCGTCTCCCGTCCAACGTCGACTGTCGTTAGGGCAAAAGTCATTTCGAACCAGCATACCCAACCACTCTTCTTTCGCGAAAGTTGCTCACACCTTGTCTTTCATTCCTTAGAATGTTATTCCCAGGAATCTTGACAATGACAGCGCACAAACAAGACATGTGAAAAAACACCGACAGCACATATCTTTAGAGTTATGTCTTTCCTGACTGAAATATTAAAAGTGCGAAACATTAACAGCAGATCGGCCCCCGCATGAGGCCGGGTTCCTACCAGAAAGCTCGCCTTCTTGCGCAGCGTTAGCTGCTAGCGTTTCCCGGTAAAGATTACGGTTATATAAGCTGCAATTGTCGGGAAGCATGAAAAGCAGTCAGGGATCTTTGAATGCTATAGTGTTCCGCTCCTAAAGGCGAAGATTAAGCGTCCTCAGTTTTTTTTTTTCTTGATGGAACTATTACACTTAAAGTTTTAGGCAATACACAGCTTAATTCAGAGCAAAATCATTGTGCCTCGTGAAAATCTGATGTGCGTGAAAGAGCGGGGACCCCTTGCTGTAGATCTGAGGCCACATTTGTAATGGTAAGGATCCGCTTCACATCATTTCCCGTTTGTTCTAGCTGCCCCAGAACGCTCCCCATTGACCTCGCTCCGTCCTAGGCGCCTGCGAATTTCCGGAGACGCACGTACCAATGCGGCTGCGTATGTGACCGTACACCCTTGAAATTTATTGATGATATCGAGCGAGCGTCTGCCCCGTGACGTGTCAGCGGAGAGGGGCACCCCTGAGGCGAACAGCGCGCGAGATTGCATTATGATTGACAGTTGCCTTACGCCGGTGCACACTGTCGCCTATCCCGCCTCCCCTCGGCGCTAGAGTGCCGCTGACACGAGGTGTGGTGAATGCTCACATGATATTACTAAAAATTACAGTGAAGTTTCGCTTCGTCGACGCGGGATATGCGCAAGCGTACGGGTGCCATTCCCTTTTTGCGCACTGGGCGTAGAATGCTTAGTGAACGGAATGATGGAGGGGGGGGGAGTGGGAACAGCATGGGCATGAATATTTGTAGAACATTTCACGCGACACGGAGTACAAGTATTCAGTGGAATACTGAACTGTCAGGAAAGGAACCGCCAAGTAAACCTGTTGCACGAACCCCAACAAGCATGAAGGCGAAAAAGAATTCGACGAAACAGCTAAATGGGGTAAAGCATTAACAAGTGCGACTTACATGAATGACCGAATTATCGGATTCGAAGTTTCGAGAAAAAAAAGCAGAAACGAGACGCTATTTGCCGCACGTGAAGATACACCAAGCCCAGTCCTCTCTCACTAACTGGTCTAAAATAAGTGTCTCGCTTCATGAGCTCAGCAGTTCAATACCACACGAAAGTTGAAAAATTCTGCGAGAGCGTTGTATGTAGAGCCTGGCACAATGAATAACTTGCAATAAGCAGCCAATTTTTGTTGCTATAAACTAATTGTAGGCTTCAGCATTTCGGAAAATAAAACATTGGTGTGTAAGGAATGTCCGAGCGTACCCTGGCACGGCTGAAACCCGTTCTTCCCAATAGTGCGCGCTTAATTTATATGCGCCTAGTGGCACGCCAAGAGACATTGACGGAACGGCAGTACACTTAATGCCTGCAAAGTGCTCTGGCTTATAGCACCAACTTTTCGAGGAGGCCATTCGTGTTCCTAAAGCGCTGCCAAATTGGTCTATTGTGTATAGAACCTTTTCAACACAGGGCTTATCCATGCAGAAGAAAGCTAGATCATCTGCGTAAGCTAACACCTTTACCTCATTAGCCACTGAAGCCATGGATGCAACTCGACTAAATTAATCCTAACCACGGCGGTTACAGGTAAAGGACGAAATGTAGCGGAGGCATCGGACATCCTTGTTTTACCGAAGAGCAAAAAAATGTGTTCGGAGAGATGGCAATTAGTAATCAAACGAGTAGAACAACTGGTGTAGCAAAGCCTAACGCCTTAAGCACAACGGAGCGAACATTGAGGTGTTCCAGTAGAGGAAATAAGTAGGAATGACTGACATAAGGCGTTCCGAACGGTCGCACTTTAAAGCGAAGCAGCAGGGGTATTCTGTAAGAGTCCACCTAGTGGAGTGTCCATTTCGGCCGCTGGGGATTGGATGAAGTTGTGCGAGCGAGGAGGAATCGAGCGGCTTTAGCCAATCAGCGGCGGTTGAAATGGACAGTCCACCAGGTGGAGTCTTACAGAATACTCCCCCCCACCCCCATTGAGCCTCTAGTTGGCCGGGATTTTCGTGTCCGCGTGCGCGGCGCTCAGACAAAGCAAACGACGGCTGGAAGGCTTTGTGCTTAGGTTGCGGCGCAACACGCTATGGTTTCTCGTGTATTCGAATTGCAATCCGGTGCTATCGCATCACCATCTTGTGTGCAAGTCGTACATTGCGAATTTTCTGACACATTTTGCTTTGAGAAATTCAATTTTTTCAATAACGAAATTGCGTTAGGAGGGCCTGCAAGGACAAGGATGTACGCCGTCCGAACGATACCACCACCTAGCGACCGCGGTCACTCATACAGACCTTTAACGGCAGTTGTCTTTCAGTTTCCGCGTAACAAATTTGTTTTCTCGCGTATTCGAATAACAACCCGAAGTTATCACGTCTGAAGCTTTTGTTTAAGTCGTACTTTACGAATCCTTCTGGCGCAATTTATTTTTGAACTTTCATTAAGTTCAAGAATGCACATGCGCTGGGCGGAGGGCCTAGAAGGATGAGTATGCATGCTACACTTCGGCATACGTGCGTGCGCGTGTGACGTACGTCGCTTGTGGTGGTGGCGCATGTGTAACGTCGTCTAACGTCGTCAATAACATCGCAGTACATCCAATTTCACAGGGTGAAATGGAGGCGGATTTTTTTCATGTTCTCAGCTTCAGAAGATTAATCGGCCATGACCGAGGTGCTGCTCACGCCTCCGCCAGCAGCAATGGTTACCGTATTATGCTGCCTCGTCTTACTATTGGTAAGCTGGTTGTGGGCTCTGTTTTCCTGCGTGCTGAATTAGCTGGTCAGCAATACAGAGCCCAAGACTTCAGAGACGCCTTTCTGAATGTTATTGATCGAAAGGAAATAAGCTCCATCGGCCAATTTCAGATGCCACACGTGCGGATGGTGACGGGCTAGTCAGCAATGACAAAATAAAAGCTAGTCAGGGAATTATCAGTGAAAGGTAGACGCTGCATTGTCATTGACTTTGAGCCCACGGAAGTAAAACTAAAGCTCTTATGGCTTACTGAGCGTTTGGAAGATGCCTTGCAATATCACATAATGGATGCCACGTAGGGTCTCGAGGCCACCGGAGACGTTCCAGCTGCCGCGGAGGTCATTTGTGCCGGCAAATCCCATCTAGATGTTAAAGACAGTGGTATCGCAGAAGTGCCCGAGGAAAAGGAACGGAGCGGACAGACAGAAGATTAATTCAAACAACAACGCAATGAAGCGCCCATTACCACGCGGCCAGTTTCGGCCCAGCAAGCGAATGAGGCAGCCGCTGATGACTCACCCGCTGCACCCGATCATCTCAACACGTGCCTTATGCTGGTAGAGGACAGACGAAGTAACGCGGATACAGCGAGACGAACAGTACCACAAGAAATGCACGTCGCCGCAAAACATAGAAACACTCGGGAAAGTGCTGACGATCACGGTGCAGGAGGCCTGGTGCGGGGGTACCTAACGTAATAATATGAAATGCGGGGCTCAATGATGCAGGAGAGTCGGGACAGGCATCTCGCTCGTATAGACGAATTGAAGGTCACCCTTACGTCCACCTTGACAGGATTTATGTATTTTCATGACTCGTTTCCCGAGGAATGTTCTGTATTACCATCCCAGTTTCGTTATCTCATTATTGTACGGCTATCGCAAAGATTGGTGACAATTCTGTAACTAATTTCTGACCACAGTGGACACTCTGGAAACTTGAATCAGAGCTCCTGAATGATCAGGAATTTATTATTCGCATGCCAATAACCCTAACAAGTTTTCTACACAGTTGCCATTATTTGATGCTCGGGAACACTTTAAGCAGGATGTTCGCAGTGTGGCTATAAAAGCTGGATAGGTGCAAGCGCTTTATAGAAAGAATGATGAAAAAGAACGCTTCCTAAGAGCCTATATAGCCTTTAAGAGATCGAATGCAAAATACCAAGTACTTAGATCGATGACAGAGAAAATATTAGGGAGTTACAAAAGTGTGACGCGCTGGCTTACAGAGGTGCGCGAGTTCGATCTCGAAACAGCCGTGCTTTGCACTCGGAGAAACCAACACGTCAAGCTTTGCTTGATGAGCGATGTCACGCTATCTCCAAAGTAATTCCGGAAACATACTCCAAGAGTAGTCTTCTAGCAAACGCGAATGCCGCAATTTCAGTCTGAAATTACTACAATATGTTGTTTAGGGCCCCTCCCGACGATCACGATGCAAATCTGTTAGAGTGTCTTGTGTCTCATGCAAGACCTTTACAGGATGATGAATGTACATTCATCAGTGGTACCCTTACGATCCAAGAAATTGAGCTAGCTATTGATGAGATGCCTTTATCGAGAGCACCCGGTCCTGATGGACTTCCAAGTGAATTTTTCAAAGCCTTCAAAGGAATTATCTGTCCGATATTATTGGATATATTTATTAGTAGTGTAGAGGTGGGCGTCTATCCGAAATACGTTTGCGAAAATTCCATAAAGCTCAGATAAGAAAAAACTAGTTTCTGTTGAAAGCTACAGACTTGTCAAACGCTGTCACACTACACTGTCAAACGTTGATTAGTACATTTTTGAAATAGTTTTATCTAATAGATTACAATTTGCAAGGTCAGTTTTCATTGGTTCCCACCAGACGTGCAGAATTAGGGGCCGATCCATTCAAAGCAACATACATATCACCCGTACACTTCTTCAGTACTACCACGGTTCAACTGAGCAGCTTCCAATGCTCCAGGAAGACCTTGCTAAAGTTTTTGGGCGCTACCCATCCGTTCCCGCAAAGCGGTGCAAATCCACGTGTCTACCTTGTTTCGCAATCGTAGCAAACATTCAGAGCGTCAGCGGCAGTGCAGGTTACGAAAGACAACTCGAGGAGGCACCTAGGACGAGCAGGGAACTACATCAACAAGAGTTAATGACGACGGCGACCAAGAGCTAAAGCAACAACCGAAGAAGAAAGAAGCTCATGCTGCCGGATAGCGGTGTTTCGGGCAACGAGACGCCGTCGTCCTATGGTGTTCTAATTAGCATCACGGCGTTGCAACCGCTTTTCTCCGTTTCTTCGTACGACTTTCGCGGTGTTCCTCTCAATTAAAACAAACAGAAGCACAAGACGATGAAACCAAGGCTATTAGTGGCAAATGCTTGCGCACCTTATAGCAAACTCCCTGAAGTGTTTCTGCACAAATTTTTTTACAGCGAATCTGTGTATGACTCGGATCCCGGGATTTCTTCTCCGTCGACATAACACACGAGAGAAAACCATTACGCGAATGGAAGCGTAAAGTGCCTATGTTCATTGGAATTATGCATGCCAGACATATCACAGTATTCATTTGAAAAAAAAAAAGCACAAAATGAGTGTCAAAACCACATGTTAGGTGACGAGACGCCTTACAAAAATGCGAAGCACGTGTAGCGTTCGTCGCATGCGTTTCCCGGTGAAAATTACTGTTGTATAAGCAGCAGTTGCCGGGAAGCAGCAACTAGAGCGTATACGTGGCAGGGAGTGACGTCACTACACTTTCATATGTCAAAGAACAAACCGCCTAGCGACTGATTTCATTTAAGTTGTGATAGTGCTATGGGAAAGGCACGCAGTTAGGACTCCCGAATAGCAACGCTAATGTACGATGAGCGGCGAAGGGAACAGCAATGTCAGCATGCTCAACGGCATATGGCGTTGTGTTTCAAAGAAATAAATTTTTGGTAAAGTGCATTTGATTATCTTACTAGCTGTCACTCATTTCATGTAGTGCATTACTCAATTGTTCAAGGTTACTTCACATTGGCCCATCGGATCAGGTGATACCAGAGCTTCGCAGGCCACCTGCACAGCGTGGATTGGGGCCACATTCTTGTAACCAGCACTTCCTGGAATGACTTGTAGCAACACGCCTGTCCCAATAATTAGGCACTAAACAACACTGGATAAGTTAAATGCTTTAGATAAAATTCAGCGCAGCTTATGAAATTGCTTTTAACGTAGTATTACCAAACGGAAATATTCGTTTCCATGAGCAGCTTTAAAACAGTGTCGCAAGAACCTTGGGCAAACGTTCTTGTTGACGCGAAGGAGCACCAGATTGACGTAGCTTATATTAGGCTCCTACGCAGTAGTGCTCTAGTTTTACGTACCCCAGCGTACTATCGACAAAGTTAATTTGTATACTTAGTAATATTCAGTGTGCCAAGAGAAAGGCGGAAAAAAATTACTACACAAACTCCCTAGTTGGATTTTTCCATAGTGCATAAGCATTCTTTCCGGTCACCCGTATATAGTCACTAGATATTTACACGTGTACATATTTATATTTCTCCCGTGACAACTTTTCCCCGGATAACAAATGTTAAATGTTAACGTTCGGGGCAGGACGCACCTGCGTGTATTAGAAGTTTCTCGAATGTTATCGATGAATCGGTCCGTTGTCTGTTGTAAGCGAACCTAGTGTAACCTAATTGTATGCACGACGGTAATAGTGTAGTACTTTCTGGAAGGCACGCGGGTACTAGCGATTGCGCTGGAGCCTTAGACGAGTGACGTATAAAAATTCACGTAGGAACTTACCCGCCGTGGTTGCTTAATGGCTATGGTGTTGGAGTGCTGAGCACGAAGTTGCTTGGCGTGGCTGTGAAGCGAAAACATGGCAGCAACTGGAAGTCGGTTTGCACCTTCAATGGAAAAATCTTCGCCAGGCAGTCTGAGACTTCTGATGTCATAAAGACTGCTTGAGAGAACGACCTTGAAAACATAATTTAAACAGTGTTAGCTGACTGTAATGGCGGTGAATTACTAACAGTTTGTTTCACCCAATCTGATAGCCTTATGCCCTATGTATTCAAGCTCTATGCTACATCTTAATGTACGATCTGCTCAAGGAAAACACGACAATAATACATACGTACTAAGTGAATTCTCTTTTAAATTTGCCATAGTTATGATGACAGAGACATGGTATAACAAAGAATGCGATACTTTGTCTTGATGGCTACAAAAATTTCTTTATGAACCGCACAAATCGGCGTGGAGGTGGCGTTGCCCTTTACACTGACATCTCTAAAAACTATGAACTCCTACCAGAATACTCGGTAATAACCGATGACTGCGAATGTTTATCTGTAAAAAATAGCTGTTATCTAGTTACTGTAGTGTATCGCCATCCAAACAGCAACAAAACGTTATTTATGAATTATTTTGAAGCTTTCTTGGAATACGCTCGCTCGAATAACTTTACATTAATTTACTTCAACATAAATGTTCTTCGTGACACACCTATTGTACGTGGCCTTATGACGCGGCTACTTTCATCAGGATTTGTTAATGTAATGGAAACACCTACTCGAGTAACGGTGTCCACTTCGTCTGCTCTACACTTGTAATTACAAACTGCGAACCTACAATTCGTGACACTGGTATATTAGCATCAGAAATTAGCGACCATTGTCGAATTTTCACGTGTTATGATGCTAAGGCGAAAACTGGAAAACGTCAGTGTGACTCAGTTACTGTTCAGTGTATCTCCGATGATGCCTTAGAGGCTTTCAAATGTAATATCTCTATGCAAGGTTGGTCTTGCATATATAAAAAAAGAAATATGAATGACGCATATTTGAAATTTCTGCAGATATTTAGGAACATTTACATGACACATTTTCCTTTTAAAGCTTTTAGACCACCCAGTAAAATAGGAAAACCGTGGGTAAGCTTATCACACAAAAGGGAAATAAATCACAAAAATAAGCTTTTTCACACTTCCTCAAAGACAAGATATCCTACTGCGCCGAAGAAGTTCAAAGAAGTCAGAAAGTGAGCAAAGGCAGCTTATTACAAAATACGTTTGGTAACATTTCGAACAAAGGCTCCTCCGCAGAATGAAATGCAGTAAATAAAGTTTTTGACCATGAAAGGAAAAATGCGTCTCCAGAAGAAAGAACGCACAAGAACTGGTGATGCTATACTGGTGATGCTCTGGCGGTATTTCTCAATAAGCATTTCATTGGCAATAACACTCCTGCTACAAAACCCCTTCTGGGCGATGACTTGGCCAATACCTGCACCGAAAGTATGTTCCGTCATCCCAGAGACGAATTTTAAACTTATAGGACTTCATGTCTCTAAAGAATACGAGAGCACTGGATATCGACAACCGCCAAATTAGGCCAATCAAAACAATACTTGAATACTTATATATATAAATTTGTCGATAGAGTTAGGTGAATTCCCAGTTGCACTGAAAAGATCAAGAGTGTCTGTTGTCAATAAAGGCAGAGACAAAAACGGGCCTAAAAATTACCAACCGATCTCAATCACACCTATTTTTGCTAAAGTCTTTGTAAACATCTTGCATTATCAGCTCAATAACTTTTTCAGAGGATTCAGCTTTTTTGCAGAATCACAACGTGGTTTTCGTAAGGTAGGATCAACGGAATCAGCATTACTAGAATTGAAAAAGAAACACGTACTAATAAACATCCAAAAGAAACTAATAACTCTAGCCTCTTTCATAGACTTTAGCAAGGCGTTTGATTGGCTTGACCGTAAAATTTTAGCACATAAGTTATCGATAGTGGAGTACGTAGTAAGCCACGTATTTTAATTAGATCTTACGTTTCCAACAGAAGCCATTATTGATGTAACGGCACGCACAAAAATTATTCTTATTAAGAATAACGACAGGCGCACCGCAAGGAAGCGTATTGGGACTGCCTCTCTTTAATGTTTACATAAATAGCATAATTAACATTGATTCGACAGTAAAGTTCATTATATATGCAGATGATTGCACCGTGCTTCTTTCTGGTCCTGACGCGACCAAACTGGCAGTTGACTGCAAACATATGCTTAATAAGCTTGTCAGCTGGTCTTCATCAAACTCGCTTAACATTAATCCTTCAACAACAAGAATTACGTTTTTTTCAAGCCAGAAACAATGCTATGAGGTTAGAGCATGTCATTAGATATGCAAATGATGACATTGAAATAGTTGAGGACCACACTTTACTCGGCGTAGCACTATCTTCGAATACTACATGGGATTAACACACTTTATAACTATGTAAAAATCTTGCGTCCGTCAGTCGTGCGATGTGGCGTTGTCGTGCGCTTGCTTTAAAGATGAAAATCAAAATGCATTACGCACTGTTTCCTTCTCGAATTAATTACTGCAGTTTTGTCTGGCTAACAACTAAAACGAGTATAAAGAAAGTTCAAATATTACAAAAAAAAAGTTATACGACAGATCGCAAACCTTGAATGTAGTGTGAGCGCTTTTCAAAACTTCAGCATAATTAGCGTAAAAACTATGAATGACTATCGTGTTCTGGCGTGTTTTTATCATTAAAATAAAATATTTTGGCAGTTCTTAGAAACAACGGCGAGATTACGTGTACACAGGCCTGTGTTAAGTACACGCTGCACAGACATGTGGTTTCTTTCAAGTTATCGCACAGAACACAAACTACAAATGCTGCAACACAATCTTCCTTTACTTTTGAAAAAAAAAGACAAAGAAACGCTATACATGTCGAAATATCAGCTGCGAACACTTTTTGTAAAATGTTTGTAATAAATTTCTGTTCTGCCAATAATTGTATATATATATATATATATAAGCTTTGTATTTCTGTTTCTTGTGTATTGATGACGCACCCTTCTTATTTTCATTTGTTGGCTTTGTTCATCCTCACATATGCTTGAAGTTCAGTGTTTGACGGAAGCCCGTCTGGTCTGGATGAAACATGGGTTTTGTCTACCTTTTCACCATTATATATGCTTACATTTTCAATTCGTGTATTGTTAATGTCTCGTTTTTGCCGTTTCACTGTATCTGCCTTGTAACGGCTACTTTGGCCTCTGTCAAGCTGTCTACACAGGTTTTAGCCCAGGTAGCCATCCAGTACTATCTGGTGAATGAATTGAATTGAATTGAATTGAATTGAATTGATTGATTGATTGATTGATTGATTGATTGATTGATTGATTGATTGATTGATTGATTGATTGATTGATTGATTGATTGATTGATTGATTGATTGATTGAAATCGCGGGATCGAATCCCGGCCACGGCGGCCGCGTTTCAACAGGGGCGAAATGCAGAAACAGCCGTGTACTTAGATTCAGGTACAGGTTAAAGAACCCCAGGTAGTCCAAATTTCCGGAGTCCCTCACTACGGCGTGCATCAAAATAAGATAGTGGTTTTGGCAGGTAAAACCGCATAATTTAATTTTTTTGCTTGAATAAGGGGGCACCAGTGAAACAGAAAGGAGGGAGGGAGGGAGGGAAAGAGATAAATAGAAGGCAGGGAGGTTAACCAGAATAACGTCCGGTTGGCTACCCTACACCGGGGGAATGGGGAAGGGGGAAACAAAGATAACAGGGAGAGAGTGGAGGGAAGGAAAGAAGGAAATTGCGGTGAGTTCGCTGACGTGTGTGGTCTTACAGAAATTGCATTAATAGTCACAGGTGGTCGCACAATCCCGTCGTCCTTAAGAAGCACAAAAGCGCCTTCACCGCTTTATGGGCCGACGGGCGATGGGGGCGGTGTTCCAGCAGCACCTACACAGAAAGCGGCCGATTGTCCAGTTTTTGGAAAGCTTTGGCAAGTTCTTGTCTCTCTGGGGTGTATCGTGGACAGTAGCACAGCTGGTGGTCGACGTTTTCTTCGGTGCCACAGACCTCGCATGCTGCTCTGTCAGTCACTCCAATTAATGTAGAGTATGCCTTTGTGAAGGCAACTCCTAACCAAAGGCGACAGAGAAGCGTAGCTTCACGTCGTGGAAGTCCGAGTGGAGGTCGGAGTTGCAGGGAGGGGTTTAGTCGATGCAGTCGTGTACGTCGTAAGTTTAGCGAGTTCCACTCGGTCAGTGTGAGACTGCGTGCCAGGTGTCGAAGCTGCCTTGCGGCGTCTGTCCTCGAAAGCGGAATTGGAACGCTGTGCTCTTCTTGATGTGCTGTGCGAGCGGCGTTATCGGCGGATTCATTGCCACTGATTCCACACTGGCCAGGCACCCATTGAAAAACGACCTCGTGACCTTTTTGTTGGGCGTGATGTTGGGCGAGAAAATCCTCCTTCTGGTTAAAGTCATTCACTTGGTCGTAACTTTCCAGCCAATCTTCAACGTCGTCACCGCCGAGTCGAGCGAAAATGGTAGCTTTACGCTGCCGACTGGTGACGGTCAAAGAGGGAGCGGCCGGTTGGGCAGAGACGGTGATGAAGGAGGCAGGTGACGGTGGAAAGGCGGAACAAACGGCTACCTCAACGAACCTCCAGGGACACTAGAACGCGCAGAGGACCAGGGGATTGAGGGAAACCTCCACCACTTGCGATACAGCTGTTAAACCTGAACGCTTTATTCACCAGGCCACGCGCTCAAGTTCATGACACTGGCCCTGATGATGAATATATACAGATGAAGAAGATGAAGGCGAAATATATTGCCCTCACAATATATATATATATATATATATATATATATATATATATATATATATATATATATATATATATATATATATATATATGGTGGTGGTGGTGGTCACAGGTGGTAGTCTGACGTGGTCGACCCTCACATGTCGACATAGCAGCAGTGTTGGGTAGCCGCGTGATGTGGTGTGTGATACGGTGGCTCTTAGCTTGTTAAAGGCGACGGCATTCTTTGATGATGGCATAGATAGTCGAGACGTTGCCGAAAACAAGCAAATTGAAAGCGTCGTTGACGATGCCTTTTAGAATATGTGACACTTTATCGGCTTCGGACATAGCATCGTCAGCTTTGCGGCATAGAGCTAAGACGTCGAGGATGTAGGAAAGATACGGCTCCGTAGATGACTGAACACGAGACGCAAGAGCCTTTCTCGAGGCAGCCTTGCGCCCAATGGGGTCACCGAACAGTTCCCGTAGCTTCTCTTTGAAATTGTCCCACCTGGTTATCTCGTCGTCATGCGTTGGTGCCACACGCGTGAGGTGCCGCCGAGATAAAAGATGACATGGGCGAGCATAATCGTTGGGTCCCACCTGTTATTAGCGCTGGCGTGTTCATAGAGTTTGATCCAGTGGTCAACATCCTGGCCCTCCAGGCCAGAAAACACACCTGGGTCGCGTTGTGGGGCGACCGTGACGACTGGAGCGGTGGGACAAGCCGAAGCCGTTGCAGTGGTGGGCGCGTCACCGGGAGGCATGGTGACAAGCTCGGTGTGCCGACCACTTCTGAGTTCCCTGGTGAGGACGGGGATCGCTGACCTCCACCAGAATGCTGCGTGTGGAAAGACACCGACAGAAGAGGCTATTTACAGGCTATTTACACTGGAGCCAGGCAGCCAGGCTGTCACTCGCTCGCGCCAAGCACACCGACCAACTTCATCGTCGTTCTCGCGGTGGCTCGTTTCTTGAGCATCGCTCGATGATATCTTAAGACTATATATATATATATATATATATAAAAGCAAACAAGCAGTAAACATGAAAACTATCTATATTCCGCCTTACAGCGAAGGTTTGGGCAATCTGAGAGCCACAGACGAGAAATAAGTGCACTCTGGACTGCTCAAACTAAATGATGCGTTGAGCAAGCTTTAATCTTACTTTAGTAATCATCTCAAGAAGGATCATTTTTATTCGTATTTTATATGTAGTCCGTGCTACCATGTGTCTTCTCTAACTCTTAACGTTTCGCTTGTGCTTGCACAGTCATCCTGATTTATGTAAGTCTAATTATGTTTAGCTGTGCTTCTTGTTCCCGTGTAGTGTTTTCACCAAATTGAATTGGCCAGCTCGGTTTGTTGATGTCAAACAGCCAGCTTTGAGATCAGATAGACTTTGCCTTAGGAAATGTACAGACAAAATTTGTGATCTTTTTTCTTTTGTCCTTTTATTTTTCGCGTTCTCTTACATACGATTTGCTCCTTGAAATTGTATAGATAATAGACGGCAAGAGTCTAAGAAGATAAGTTCACGAGTCATCTATATACACGGACGCTTCTAGTAAATCGTCTACACTAGGTGTTTCGCAGGATTTAAACTAAGTTTTCTTGTTAAAAGAAGTGGTATACTTTAGGCGATCGAGAACAATGACAGTGCTTGTAGTTGTCCTGTGTTGCGCGTAGTATTATTGAAGTGCATTTAACCAGCCAGGTTCAATTACAGAACCTTGATACTTATTTGTTCTAGGGCCCAATTTTGTCATGAAATGTTCTAAAGCTAGTTAAGAAACGTTCAATGAAGCTGTTTGGCTGGCGTTATCGTTTACGTGATTAGTTTCTGCAGGCTCTGGAGAAAGAAAAAAGGAAATATGACGTCAGAAAACTCCTGTCTAAATAAAGGGGAACAAAGAAATAGTCTTTTTTAGCAGACCCTGCACGGAATTTGATAAAGTTTGTTGTATCTAAATGTAAAAATTGAAATGTAGTGATTGTAATAAATGCATTTTTTTCATTTAGGTTATTATTTATAAACACTGCCGTCTTGCATAAGCAAGACATAGCAGGATGAGTACATAAGTCTTGAAAACAAAGAAAGATTAGCAAACATAATTGGACAATTGAATAACAAATTGATCAAGAAGCAATTCACGCAACGACACATAGAGGTTATTCCAAAGTTCAACGGTATGGGGAAGGACAACCTAGAACAATCCAGAGATGGCTTAAGGAAAACAAAGTTCAAGGGCTGGGTCCGTCTGGTAGGGAGTGCTGTGCAACTCGTGAAAACCGTGGGGAATTAGCGCGGAAGTGTTAACTATTTTGTGCAGGAGAATAATGCGCTCGCGTCTATGTATGATTGCTAGTGGGGGCTCCATAAAAACAAGGCGAGAAGAGGCGGTCATATTGGCGAAAAATAAATTGAACTGCTTTCTTTTGCACCGATTAAATTTTATTTACATCAGAGACATGGTCAGGGGACCAGACAGTGGACGCATATTAGCGTATCGGTCTTATAAAGCATTTGTAGGCGGTCAGTTTGCATTTTTAGGCGCGCTCTTAAGGGTTTCCTTTAAGTAGCTTAATTCTCACTGTGATTTTATGAAAATTAGGTCTGCGGGCCTGTGATACTTCAAGTGACACATGAAGATTACTCCTAAGCATTTATATTCATTAACACTGGCCAGAATATTACAGCTATAACCATACGTGAAGCTCAGAGGTTTTTTCTTATTTGTAAATGTCATCGACACAGTTTTGTTAAAACTTATAGCAATCTGCCATTTCCTGCTCCAGTCACATAAGAGTGAAAACGCTTCATTTAGTTTCTTTTGGTCAGTCGGATTAGAAACACTGGAGCACGCAATCACCGGCGTTTCCCCTTACTTTAGAAGAAGATTCACCCATGGCCTCAAGATCATTAATTAAATAGAAAACGAGAGTGGGCCCAAGACCGAGCCTTGTGGGACCCCCGAAGTCACATTTATCGTGGCCGACCAGGCATGAATAAAATAAACGTACTGAGACGTCGAACGTAAATAATCAGTTAACCAGACAAGGAGCTTATCCTGTTTAATTAATAATCCGAGCATATAGAGGTGCTCACTGTGACATATCGTACCAAATGCTTTTGAGTAATCTATGAAGATTGCGTCTATCTGTCCTCTTTAATGCTTAAACACTGTCGTGGGTGAATTGTATTAGTTGCAATTCATTAGGAAAGCTTGACTGAAAGCCGTGTAGTGTCTGAGATAGAAGGTTATGTTCGGCTAAGTACTACGCAATGTGTTTGAGAGTTGTATGCTCCAACAATCTACATCAGGACGATATTAAGGATATCGGCCTGTAGTAGGTTATGACACGCCTGTTGCCGTCTTTATGAATAGGAATGATTCGGGCATCCTTTCAGATCAAAGTTACAGTTGATGTTCCGAATGACTGCTTAAAGGTTACTGTTAAGTATCCCGAGCTTCACTCGGAATATCGTTTTACGAACATATTTGGAATGGCATCTGGTCCGTCAGTCTTTGGTGCGTCTAAATTAAGCAATATGTTATGCAGAGTGGGCGCGACCATATTTGAGATTGGAACGGGGGCTAACATTGCGGCGGCATTAAAAGGGGATGGGGCTCTGTCATCCAAAGTGAAGACGTACTTCAAGTGATTGCTGAAGGCATGAGAAATGGCCGGAGGATCAGAGCAAGATACATCATTGAGAATGATTGAAAAAGGATTAAGATTAGGAGGAACGACTGCTGTCCAAAACTTGCCTGAATTTTTCTTTCATGAAAGTGACCAAAGTATTGTTAAAGTAAAAGTGTTTCGTTTCAGTGATTTTAGCATTTAGTGAAACTTTTAGGGACGTCAGTAGGCAGGTCTCGTTAGGAAAAAGAAGGCTACGGAGCTTCCAGTGCCTCTTAATGCTGCGAATGAGCTGAATTATGAATAGAGGTCTGCAGGGGACGTAGTAATGCACGCAATGTTTTAGTGCGCTACAAAATTTCGCCAGCAGTCTCTCTATATTGCCAGAATTACTACATGATAAGAAGTCAAAAAACGATGAAGCAAGCATGTCAATAATACAGTTATGGTCCGCTACGGGAAAAATCAAGAACATTTCTATTACATGGCTGCTGAGGTGCTCATGCTATATTAAGTGCAATCAAAGTCACTCTGTGGTCGAACGGTCCTTCGACAACGCAGCGGCTATAACCATTTCCTGGTAGTTGTGCGTCTGTGAATATGAGGTCACGGATAGAAAATTCGCAGGTGGGCATGTGCACGGTTTGAGTCAAGTCAAAAAAGTGTGCTGTGCTAATGAGCGAGTCGCATAATGCTTCATCACGTCCAATTGGAGACACTTATAGCCAGTCTATCCCAGGCACAGTAAAATCACCCCAAATAACCAACTTACAGAAATTAAGTCTGCTTCCGTGATCTTAATCACTGATTGCACTGAAGCGATGACGGTCACTGTGATGGGCACGGTAAATGGCACCAACGGCAGCGACAAGACCGTGAAGCCTTATCTTGGACCAAAGTGATTCCCGAGGCAAGAAATTGCGTAGCATAGTGAACTCAAGATCACTTCTAATAAAGAGGCCGACACCACCTCCTCGGCCAGGGGTTCTATCTTGGCATAACACGATGTAACCCTGCGGAAGAAACACAGCATCAAAATCTGACTCATTCAGCCAAGTTTCTGTCACACATATCACAGTAGGACAGTGCAATTCCACAAGGCAATGAAAGATGTGTATTTTGTTTAATAGGCTACGCGCATTAATGTTTCGTCCCCATAGTGTGCTGTCAGATTCACATGGAAGTCAGGTCTTCTGTCTGTTAGTACGATCGCCAGAAGACACGAGAACGGCATCCCTCGTATCATTTACCGTATGCACAACGTTACTAACGATCAAAGTATCGAACTGCAGGCGAACCTTGGAGGCATCTTTCTGATATAAGAGGATAATTTACAGATATTTTTTCTTATATCTCTCACTTTAGCATTGCAATCCTCATTTATTAAAATCTTAGTCTCTTTCAGCGTACGGGTGTTTTTTAGAATACCAATTTAATTATGTGGTCCAAAAGCCTAATTATTACCGGTGGATTTTTATTCCTATTAATGACACCAAGTCGGTGGCATCATTCTATGTTATCGCAGGTGACACCGAGTTTCCTTGATAACAACTTAGAAAAAAAATCAAGCAGCTGCTCATTAGACCCTGGTGGTTGTTCAGGCAGACCGCAAATTACAAGGTTGTTTCTGCGTGAGCTGTTTTCTAGGTTATTAATGTCATCATCAAGTTTTCGCACCTGAACAGAGCTGCGCAACGCCATGTTCAAGCTGTTGAATGCGCGAAATTGAATTACTAATAGAAAAAAACACTGCCTCTTAGTTTTATCATAAGAAGCCAAAAAAGACACCAAGGACAACAAAGGGGAAATTACTTGTACTTAATAACTGAATGAAAGAAATGCTGAAATAATGGAAAAGAAAGTGGATGAAGGAACAACTTGTCGCAGGTCGGTAACGATCCCACGTCTTCGCACTACTCGTGCGATGCTCAACCAATTGAGCTACCTTGGCGCCGTTTTCCCATCCACTTTTGGGGGTGTTTATGTGTTACTACGAGTACTAACCCTGGGAGTGTTGGCCAACGGTAGCTCAATTGGTAGAGCATCGCATGCGTAATGTGAAGACGTGGGATCGTTCCCCACCTGCGGCAAGTTGTTTTTCATCCACTTTCATTTCTATTAACTCATCATTTCTTTAATTCAATTATTAAGTACAAGTAATTTCACCTTTGTTGTCTTTGGTGTCATTGTTTGCTTCTTATAATCTGATTAAAAAATCAGGCACCTCGGTTAACCTCGTTTCTTCTCGTACCTTTTAGTCTTTTTATGCGTACTTCAACAGAGGCAAATTTAGTGGACAATGAAGATAACTCCTGACTAATTCGGGAATGCCCTGCAAGTAGTTCCAAAAGCAATTTCTCCGTATCAGGGCCGCGATTGGTCTCGACATCGCCCCAAATAATAACCGTTTCAGTAAGTGAAACATACAAGACAGCACAAGCACTGGGTCCGGCCGTAGCACTAAAAAATGATCATCGTTATGATAACAATAAACATCAACTTCCTGGCTTACCTGGAATATAGAACAGGCAAGACTAAGCCTGCAGTTCGCCAAGCCGGTGCGTTTCCAGATGCCTTTCTATAGGGCCAGTATCAAGTGGACGTGGCACTACTTGCTGCCCAAGCCCTTTCAGTCCAGGTGATGTGATCTTCATCTTGCTATAGAGCATGCTGTTGATGGAGTGACACGTCGTAAGTCTGGCTATCACTGATGGTTACAGGCACGCACGAAGCGGGAAGGGTGCATAGGGGCGGATTCTGTAGAACGCAGTTCTGGCGAGGGTAGACGTCGTTGCATGCGGCAGTGTGGAAGACAGAAAGGGCAAGCCTAAGCCAGCAGTTTGGCATGCCACTGCCGAGTTCTTGACTAACGCAACACTAAAAAAAAACGAAAAAAAAACGCAGGCATGAAGTTTACAACCCTGTAACTCAGCAATAAGAAACGATATTCCAGTCATGTAAGCTACATCTGATTCAGTGATGTACCGCAATGAGTTATACCATCAATTTGTGAGTTGCACTTTTGTACGACCTTCCTCAACATTGTAACAATTTCTTGTAAGCTAGTAATCCGTACAAAAAACTTGCCCCGCTAGATGTTCTAACTGGTGCAGCTTATAGAATGGAAATAAGTGTTTTTCTTGCAAAGTAAGCAATTTATAAACTTCGTTTTTCTGTGTTGTTTAATTGTGCCGTTTTTGGCAGTTGGTGTAAAACATGTCAGGCTCTGAATCCCAATACTGCTTTCCACAGACGGCAGAATTCAAATTTCTCCCCTAAATTCCCCATACTTAATGTAAATTGGTTCAGCAGTTGTCTTATACGAGTGTGTGTGCGTTCATACTCAGACATTTTGAGCACTGCCCCTCATGCAATGTGTTGAACTTCGCCGCACTCCAGCAGCGTAACTTAATGGGCAGGAGAATGGGGAATGAATATATATATATATATATATATATATATATATATATATATATATATATATATATTCCAGAGGATTCGACGAGTTTTCACAAATTTCAGGTACTTAGTGCTACGTAATAGCAGCGTTTTGGTCTTGACAAGAACTGTATAACGCAGCGATAAGTGCTGGTTACGTGCTGCAAATGTGAACGGTATTACAACGCTGTACCGTCGCGACGTTGCTCGACAGAATTTTTTTTTAACTGGGCAGACTTTGTGAAATGTAATTTTTGAAGGTGTTCCTATTCACTTGCCCTTATATATTGCTGTAAAACTCAACAAATCTCGTAAGGGCAATGTCCTGAATTCCTAGATATGTTACATGTATCGTAGAAGAATTAATGGTAGGGCTAGCAATAGTAGGTCTTGCATAGCTGAACAGCTAAATTAGCGTGATCAAAAAAACAGACCCAAGAAATGGAGACAAAGAGCTACTCCTAACTGTTTAATGTCAGCGAATGATGTTATATGCATATCCTCCAGCTGCGCATGCATAAACAGAACAATATGAACGGGATGTGTAAATGAAAGGCAGTTGCGCGAGAAGTTGAACTCAGGATCAAGTAATGCGACAGACGGCTCACTCACAAACCGATCTCTGGCATTCTTGATAAAGAAGGCCTCCAGTGCAAACTGTAGAAGCCTTGAAGAAGCGTTACCGCTCCTGCGTAGAATGGTCGTCTGCGAAAATCGAGCGCCCTACCCACACGCGTTAACGTGGGCCACCGTTATCTGTGCCCTTATCCTCCTCCTTTTTTATTTATTGCGCATGTTTCCTTAAGCGGTGCCTGCAGCATGAAAGGCAAGAGCATATGTCCAACGACTGAAGCTCACGCAGCCTTAAAAAGATTGCAAACTGTCATGGTGCACCCCTCGTTTTTCCTGCGCCCGACAAGCTTTCGAAGCTGTGCCCTCGAGTTTGCTGTGAAAGCAGGCGGGACTGCCACACTAGGCATGAGAAGCCATTTGTTAGCTGTTCTAGAGGGCTTGTCCAAGCCATCCCGTTGTCTTGTGGGCAGTTACATAACGGCCAAAGCGAATGTTGCGTGAACGACCACTTAAAGGGAAGCTGAAGAGTCTGTCGAATTCAATAAGACGCTCATATACGGATGCGGGAACCTTATAAACCATGTAGGTAAAATTTGGTTTTTTTTTTCAATTAGGAGCGACGTAATCGTCGGTTGAAATTGCGCTGTAGCTCCGCCCCCTTTAAGTGAGCGAGCGGAGCGGAGACCGGAAACCGCGGTGTTGTGACGTCAACTCTGCTTCGTTCCTTCGCAGCGTCCGCGACCATGCCTGACCGCGCTTGTTTCTGCGTGTGTGCCATCGTAATCTGCTTCGATCGACCCTGCATTCCTTTGTTGGTGCGTCTGCGTGTATGTAGAGTGGTAGTCAACGTGCGTGGTAGTCAACATGAGTGGTAATCAACGTGAGTGGTAGTCAACAGATGAAGGTCACTACACGTACTGCATGAACCGGGAAGCTTTTCACGCGTTTAAACCGTCTTTGTAGTTTGCCGACAGCTTTGGACAGCGCACAAATGCCGACGATCGCATCCCCGCTTACGTTTCACGAGGAGGCATGCAGGAACACAACACTACAGTTGTTTGACCGGAAACTAGCTCACTTGATCGGCGAAAGATCGGCCATATCACTAGATCGCTTTGCAAAAAATATACTCACCAAAGAGCATTTCCAACACGAGGAGATCCCAAGACTTTGCTTCCGTTCGCGTCGAAAGCACTGCTCGCACCAGCAACGTTTGCTTCTTCGAGAGGCTGGATCTTCGCAATCGGCTCGTACATGTAGGGAGTAACGCCGAACTCCTCAGAAAAACGCAGTCTCTCTAAATTTTCCATTACCGTCTCAGAAAAACAGCACCAAACTACCTGGCACCGCGCTTCATGTGTAGCGGCAGCGGTCGGCAGCGGCAGAGTTGACGTCATGAGGCGCACCGACCAATCACAGGCGGAAACGAGACGCGCGAGCTGGGCGTGTCCGCTGCTGCACTTTTCGTCGAAATAAAATATATTTGCGCTTTCTTTCGCTCAATTTCGATACGATATTCTAATTCGGAGGGTTGAAAACCATTATGTACAAATGTTCACTCATTTTTTCTGGAAAACCTTTCAGCTTCCCTTTAAGGGAACATGCGCAAAAAATAAACAAGAAGGAGTATAGGGGCGCGCATACGACGACCCATGTTACCGTGTGTGGGTGTGACACTCGATTTTCGCAGACGACCATTCTAGACAGGAGCGGTAACGCTGCTTCAGTGCTTGAAGCACTGGAGGCTTTCATTATCAAGAACAGAGATCGGTGCGTGTGTGATCCATCTATCCCATTACTTGATTCAGAATTTGACTTCTTTCGCAACCGTCTTTCATGTATACATGAAACCGCGGTTGCGCAAGATACACGTGCCCGTTCATATCGATCTGTTTGCGCATGCGTGACTGAGGGCCGTTTATGTAAAATCCTTCCCTGCCAGTTGTGATTAGCACTTGTCTTTGTCTCCCTTTCTTGTGACTGTTTCTTTTATCGCTCTAATTTATGTGTTCAGCTATGCGTGTATTGTAATGGGAGCGAGTTATTAAGAGTTAGTAAAGATTCCTTTTGATAATTCGATAATTTATAGCAACTTGCTGTTGCTCCTCCATCGTAATGGGGACCATAAGCTTATTTACCGTGGATAGGGGGAGAGGGCGGCGGGGGGCACAGCAGGGCACATGGCCTGCCATTGTCAGAACTGGACGGGCAAAGTTTCCATTTACTCCCTCCTAACCCCCTCCCCTAAACTTTTTTTGAAAGCGGGCGCGTTTGGCTGCACGCTGGAAAACCCAACTGTCGGGGATAATTCTTTTGTGATTGCATTAGCCGCGTGACTAATGTTTTTTCGCTGTTACATTTTCCCAACTACTTGGATTCTCTTTCGCGCGAAAAGCTGTAGCAGACGATGAACGGGGTGCTTCGTACTTTGTAGAGAAGGCTGGCGCTGGGCAGTTCACGCCATAACCAATTTCACGTTGTGCTTCTTCCATCATGCCCAGTTTCTCTGGACTGCATAATCATATTAGAAAACGTAAAGTTAGCTTGCTATATTTAGCATATGGGTGCGGGATTACAAAGCATTATGATCAACCGCGCACAACGATGGCGTGCCATATGGCATGAAGTTGTTGGATTATCAAATACCAGAACTACTGAATCTATAAACATACATGTCCGGAGGCTGTCAAATATTATTGTGTAATCACCACTTATCTAGATATGTTGGCGAAAACTATCTTCAGAAATGTCGACAGCTGGGCGAGCTGGTGACCGATAATTTTGGCAGCTGTTGTCGTGTGCTGTCTTTCAGCTTTTTTTTTTTGTGTCCTCTTTTTGTTTTTTGTGCTTCGTGCGTGAAGAGGAAAACGACACAGCTGAACGTACAGCGCAGTTACGATGCCATTACAACATTGCCTAAATTTTAAGCATGAAATGAGTTTACCTTCCGTTGTCGGCGACCTCCAAGTTATCTTGGGCAAAAAGCAAGACCCATTATCAGGGCAAGTTGTGAGAACAAAACGAGATCATTCGGGCAAGCAATCAAAACTCAAGAAAATTCCGTCGCTGGCCCGCGACCCTTTCTACAGGACCGCATCACTTACGCTAGTTACTGCCCGAACGAGTTATAGAAAAATATTGCTTCCGAGCCCTTCCTAATGTCTGTTCGCAATATTACTCAAGCGGTAGCTTCTAGTACGCGGAAGTTTTACTTTTCCTTTCCTATAGCACCATACACTTCATTGTCTTTTGGCGTTGAGACACGGTTGCCTGTGCTCTTTTGAACACCAGCGGTCCGTGAGTTCCGCGGGGCGGGTTTCGCGTCGCCTCGAGAGATGGCGCCACGCTGCGTGGCGCCTTATTATTGTGCTTCTTCTAGCTGGACAGCGCGCTCTGTCTCCCTGGCGCCCTTCGTTGCCTCTCGTGCCTCCTTCTGCCGGTTTTCTTCTTCTAGCTGGGCAGCGTCCATAGACCACTGCAGGGCATAGCGTGGAGCAGTGTGGTGTGGTGCATCATTGCGAACATGCACTGCACCCAATTTAAGACTGTGGCCAGTATCATCTACAAGCCATCTGCTTTGCCAGTTGCCATTTCATGCTTACGTTTACTTTCGATTAAAGGACAGCCTGTAATTTTTTTATTCCGGCATGCGTCAATTATGGCATTGTCTGCAAATTTTGTTTTTATACTCTTCCAACGTAAGAGTTACAGTTAAGATGCTGAGGACGAGTTCGAGGGAGCAAATCCCGGCAGCGGCGGCCGCACTTAGCTGCGACTAAAGGCAAAAACGCCCTTGTTCCGTGCAGTAGGAGCACGTCAACGACTCCAGGTGGTCAAAATTATTCCAGAGTCCTCCTCTAAGGCGTGCTTCATAATCAGATCGTGGTTTCGGCACGTAAAATCTTACGGAAAAATAAGAGTTAGACTAGCACACGTTCTCTGGCAGAAGCAAAACAAGTAGACATTTCATATTTTCAGGAAATGGGAGCCACTTTTCGGGTGATATATACCGAAAGGCTGAACTGTGTAGGTTACTTATGCGCTTTGAAAATATTTACTAGGTAGCTCTTTTCTCCCAGCATTTATGCGTTACACAAGTGATTTAGTTCCTTTCCTGCTGTCCTCGGTAAAATGTGTAAAGGTGCTTTATCTTTCGCTGAAGTAGGAATCGTGTTCTGTTGGACGGGCAATAAATCTAATCTGATTGGGTTCATTGCAGGCTTTGTAGAAAGTTACTTATTCAAGCGTTCCAAAGTGTTATACTGCTGTTACTGCGAATGTTTCCCAGACTCCTAGAACAACGGCACGATGTACAAACTCCAAATTGCGTGAAAATAGGGATAATTTTTAGTGTAATGCGCTGCGAAACATTCAAGTACTAGCTCTATATTTAACGTTGCAAATAATTACTGAACCCTTGTTTGTTGCCCTATTTCTGGTCGTTGTACGAGGCTCGCAGTTTGTTTTTCCGGTGTTTTTTCTACAAAACAAGGCACTTTGTGCATATTTGGAGAAAATTAGAGGCACGGTATGCGTATCGTGTTAGCAACGTTATAGATAGATCGGCTAAGTGCGCTTTTTTACAATATACTGCGTATGCAAGTGGTCCAGAGCATTATTAGTGTGTTTAACGAGCGGCACGTAAAACTTATAACCGATGCCATAGCATAATTACAATTACAGCCAAGGTCAAATTTTGCTAACATATGGGGAATGCTACGCCAAGTTTGTGTGCGATGTTATGTGCGTGCTTATTAAATACAGCTATTCCAAAAACTATTTTAAATATTAAAAAAATCTTAGCAAGCGTTCGATATTGTCAAGCTGCCTTTATCAGTTACGTTTCACAATTTCCCAAGTGCACTTTGGATTTCACAAGCTTTATACTTAGAAGGAATAGGTACAGCTTAAGTGTAATGTGCTGCGAAATTTTAACGTTTCTGACTTACTTAGGAGCGTTACAAATAATCATTTAACGCTGGTTTCCTTTTTTTCTTTTGTTTAGTGCGCGATGCGTTAGCCTGGTGTGCTGTGTGAGCCAAACGAGTCAGCTTTTTTATGTTTGGTGGCAGTAAGGAGGAGTTAATGGGTAATATTTAATGTGTCCTAGTAGAACCCTGGGAGTAGTGGACGGACACTCCCAGGGTTCTATTCAGACACATAAATACCCAAGAAAGTGGATGGGAAAACAGCGCCGCGGTAGCTCAATTGGTAGAGCATCGCACACGAAATTTATTTATTTATTTATCTATTTATTTATTTATTTATTTATTTATTTATTTATTTACAGATACTGCCAGCCCTTACACAGGGCTATAGCAGGAGAGAAATACGAACAATTATAAATCACATATTTGGTACATGGAAAATTGTACATTGAAACACAAAAAGGGACAATAAATTAAAACTAATAACACCAAGAGGTAACAGCATAAACGGCTGAAGATAACAAAGACACAAAGTAAAGTATATTACTTACAAACTAGGATATTTCCAATGTATTTTGCGAAGAAATCAATTGATGAGTATGAAACGGCTTCTTTCGACAGGGAGTTCCATTCTTTGATAGCTCTTGGAAAAAAGCTATACTTGAAACAATCGGTATGTATAACAGGGGGACGAATAAACATTGAATGACGATGTCTAGGGGTTTCACCAGAAAGAATTTTAAGAAAGCCTGTATACCTAATATGAACATGATGATGAATTATTAGGTAAATATATTTAAGTCTTTCATATTTAGATCTAGCCTGTAATGTCGGTAGGTCTGCCTGTACACAAAGTTGAGAAGGGGAGTCCGTCCGCTAATATTTATTGGATATGAATCTGACTGCCAGACGCTGTATTCGTTCGATTTTGGATATATTTATAGCTGTGTAAGGGTCCCAGACAACCTTAGCATATTCAATAATAGGTCTAATTAATGTTTTATAAGCTAGAAGTTTTGTTTTTTGAGTTGCGAATGGTAAATTGCGCCTCAGACACCAGAGTGACTTGTTGGCCTTGGCACACACATAATCTATATGGTGGTTCCAGCGAAGATCACTTGTGAAAATCATGCCAAGATACTTATGCTGATCAACTCTTATAAGTTCATGATTATTAATAAAATAAGAGTAGTTGAAGAAATTTAACTTTCTAGAGACTGTCATAACTTCAGTTTTTAACGGATTTAGCACGATTTGCCATTCATCACACCATTTCTTTATCTTCTATAAATTTGCTTGTAATTTAGCCTGGTCTCATACTGTATCAATTGTATTGTATATAATACAGTCATCTGCAAAGAGCCTGATGGAAACGTCTATTTCATTCGGGAGGTCATTTATAAATAAGAGGAATAAAAAGGGGCCCAAAACACTGCCTTGGGGTACTCCCGACTTAACACATGAAATCTGAGACCTTGTACCACTAATTTCGACATATTGCTCGCGAGAAAGGAAATAGGATGAGAACCATTGTGTAATAGCAGCATTTTTGAACATAACATCAATTTTTCTTAGTAGTTTATGTTGAAACACTTTATCAAATGCCTTCGCAAAGTCCATGAAGATCATATCCGTCTGTCCCCGAGAGTTAAAAGTTTCTGAAAGATCATGGGCTAATTCGATGAGCTGAGATGTTGTGGACAGGCCTTGACGAAAGCCATTTTGGTGGATAGATAACAAGTTATATTAATTAATATAATTTAACAGATGTTCCGAGATGATATGTTCAAGCATCTTTGAACAGGTACTAGTAATTGATATAGGGCGATAATTTGCTAAATTGTCAGCACCGCCGCTTTTGAGGACAGGAATCACTCTAGTTTGCTTCCACACCTTTGGTAAGAAACCGCTATGAAGTGAAAACCGGAAAACTAATGCAAGATATTTAGAATTCCATTCGGCGTATCGATAAAGAAACTCGTTAGGGATGCCATCGGGTCCAGGGTTTTTCTTCATGTTCATACGAAGCAAAAGGTTCAAAAAGGTTGCAAAATGCAAAGGTTGTGGGTTCGGTTCCCACCTGCGGCAAGTTGTTTTTTCATCCACTTTAATTTCCATTAATTTATCGTTTCTTTATTTCATTTATTAAGCATAAGTAATTTCCCCTATGTTGTCCTTCGTGTCAGTGTTTGTCGGATTCTCATATGACTTATAAAAATTGGTACCCTCGGTTAACCCCCTCTCTTCTCGTTTTTATATATATATATATATATATGTATATATATATAGAGAGAGAGTCTGATCAGTTGTATTTTGCCCCCTCTCTCTCCAGAAATAGTTAGTACGCCGCTGATGGGGACCCCTGCAGCCATAAAGTCAACGTAACACCTAGTGCACAGCAGCAGTGCCATAGCCACTCAGTCACCGCTGCAGGTGCCAAAATCTTTACTTTTCAGCACCCTTACCTGTAGTCTTGGTTTTCATCTGTCACATCCTTTTGGCCTCACCCCCCGAAACAAAGACAGAGACAGGTCGAAGTACATGACCATACCTCTTGTTGCCAAATGGGACCACAAGGACATGCCGCCGGTGCATGGTCCTTGTGGTCCGGATATACGGACCTTACTTTATCGATCCGCGCCGAAACTATACGCGGCAACGACTGCAAAGCGTGCTGCGCGCAATGCTCTGTTCTCTTTGTTATTTTATGTCAGTCGGCTCACCAACACGCTCGAGGATTCATCGACCGAGTGGTGGGCCCCTCCATGTAGGACGTCCCGGTGCCGGAGCCCCTGGTCACCTACCACGACATTACCCAGCACTATCGCCTCGAACGGTACGCCTACCAACCCCCACATGGCAGTCTTGCCAAGCGGTCCGAGATCACCTGACGTCGCCTCCAGACCCGCACCTTTCCGTGCCCCCTAGTGTATTCGCACATCCACCCTGGTGTCATTGATCCACGCTGCTGCCTGTGCGGCGACGTTGCCTCGTTGAACCACATCCTCTGGGGCTGCCCGGAAGATCCCCCGCCCGCCGACCTCGTCTCGCCACCCCCCACCGACGAACAATGAGAGGCCCTTCTCTTCTGCACCGACCGAGACATCCAAACACGACTCCTGGCACGAGCTGAAGGCGCCATCGTGAAGCACAGCCTGGCAGCCTACGTAGCTTAGCCTCCCTTATCCCTTACCCCTTCTAATAATGAAGTTGACACTTCCCACTGTTGGGTGGAGGTGGGTGCGATTGTAAGGTTTACGCTCATGAGCTGGTACGCCCAAGTGGTGCGGTAGAGCGTGGCAAGAGCACTGCAATCTGGGCATTGTAGCGGGTATTGTGGGAGGTACATGACGTGATGACGTGTGCGGCGCGGAAAGAATTGTCTGCAGCTGGCTCCACGAAACTGCTTCGGCGTAGTCTGTAGTGTTGTAGTACGGCGTGAAATCGTTTTGGAATCGGTCCCGCACTTTCCTCGTCACGCTTGTCTCGCTCTGAGGCTCGATGGGTGTGCGCGCGAGCCGAGGCGTGGGCCCTCAAGTTCCGATCGTGAGTCGCGTACAGGTTTCCATATTATTGTAGCCGTTTGCGTAACGGTAGACGTATTTCAAGACAAAAGTTCGACACTTTGAGAAATTATGCCATGTCAGAACAATAATGTGAACTGATATCACCGGGAAAAAAATTAACAGTTTACTTCGTGTAGACGATCAACCAGAGAATGTAGAAGAGTTAGACATAAATGATACGCCGATATCTGGCACGGCATTCGCTGAATCTTTTGAGAGTTAATTCTTGTATCTGGTGGACCGTTCCTACGATCTTCGTTGCACATAATAAGTAAAACCAAAAGTTGTCGAAAGTGCACTCCTAAGCCCCACTAACATTCACAAAATGTACAGCCCGTGTCTTAGCCTTCGAAATAGAAGTTGCGACACCTATGATTTGCAGATTCGCCCAGAAAAGCATCGGCTGGACCTAATCTTCCCTATGGTAGAGCACGTGTGCAATCTTTCGTTGGCGCATGGTTTACTTCCTCGGCGCATGCTAATCTAACGACAGAAACGAGCTCTCAAATTATAGGCCAATATCGATCCTGCCTATATTTCTACATGTCTTCAGAAGTTGAATAATGCAAAAATAACCTCTTTCTGTATTAAAAAAATACAATATAATTACAGATTACCAGTTTGGGTTTAGAAAAGGCCGGTCGATGGGAGTAGTTTTACAGATAATTGCAGAAATAATTCTGCAAGACTTTGAAGACAATTTAGTTACTCTCTGCGTCTTTATTTATTTTTAAAGGCTTTTGAAGCTATTAGTCACAATAGCCTACCAACAAAAACTTGACATTTATGGCTTTAGGGGAACATTCCCGAACCTAATTGGAAGTTATTTGCAGTATAGGTGTCAGACCGTCATTGTAGGTAACAACTGTAATAAAACTTGCCTATATTTGATGAGATTTCTCAAAGAAGCATACTGCGACTGTTATTGTTTAACCTGTATTTAAATGAAATAACTAATATTAATACCGCGGCACAATATGTTACCTATGCCAACAACACTAGTTTATTTATAACTTCTAAAGACGTGAAAGAATTGTTATGTGTTTCTAATGATCTACTAGTACAAATAAACAAGTGGCGCTCATTAAACTCATTAACTATTAATACTACGAAAACAAAATGCGTGATTTTCAATCCCAGAACAAAAATCAGATAATCGACGGACATCGAAAGATGGGTACTTCTTTGGTAGACAAAGTACCATCAGTTATAAGTTTAGCTGTAATTTTACAAGACAATATATACTGGAATGATATTGTTAGCATTATTGCTAACCAACTTGCATGAGTTGTTGCGATGCTAATACGATTACGCTTCCTTTAACCATTCAAAGCGACACCACTATTTTATGATTATCTTTTTTGTATCTCATGCTTACTATTGTCATCTAGTATAGGGCAACGCGACCAGCTATAACGTCACATTCTGTTTTTTTATGGCAAAAGATAGCTATCAGTGCAATTTCAAACTCTTCATTCAACATGAATGCTGACCCTCCTTTTTGTCGGTTATATTTAATGCCGATGAAATCATTCTAGAGTACAGTTCTATTAAGTTTTTTTTCTATAGAAAGAAAAAGCAGTACTACTTTTCTCGAGTACTTGTCGAGGCTAACCTTAAATACAAGCCGTTGCAGTATACGTCACAGAGAAATTTGGCATATTTCACATTCAGTAACAAACTACAGAAATTAAATGCTGCGCCATGCATTCCCATCTTTGCTTAACTCTCTTCATTAGTCAGAATATTTATTATTGCTTCAATTGGGTGCCGAAATTTGTCGTTCGTAGGTTTATTCGCGCGTGTGCTTTAGCGTTGTTTTTTTATTGATATGATATAGGGAGATGTTGGCGCACAATTTAAGGCGCCGGCTACTCCTTATCTCTTGAGTGGTTCCATCACACAACATACAGGGTTCAAGATTTCACCAGGACCTATCACGCAACGTTTGCATAGGAAGACTACGACGTTAGAAACGCACGGTACATGCAATATACAAGGTAAATTTCTCCACAGTTATGTAGATAAAAGTCTCAAAAGTACAAACGGTACTGTCGCCTAATAACACAGTGTCTAGTCAGCGGGTGGTACATATATCCTGCAAATGCATTATCACATACAGTCACAACAGAACAGTCAACATAACATAATTCACAGACACATACAGTGACATTGAAATGAAGGGAACAATAACAGCGTTAATAACGTCCAACAATGCCGCTGTCTTCAAGAAAAGTCCTTAGTGCTTTTAAAGTGCTCTTCTGCAAGGACGTTGTTGGTCAAGCACCCAAAAGTTTCCTTAAACTGAAAGGTCTGCGGTCTAATTTAAATAGCGTTGATATAAGTCGGCATCTTGGTGTGTCCTGATGTGGGCAATCTAGAAGGAGGTGATGTATATCTTCGTCTCCAAATCCACAGTCACATTCGGGGGTTTCCGCACCGCCAATCCTGTGTAAGAAATGCTTTGTGTAGGCAGTGCCTAGCCTTAATCGATGAATAAGTGTTTCCATAGTTCTGTCTACTGACAATGAAAATTTGAATTCAGTAAACGGATCAATATGGTATAAGTCCGATCTCTTAGAATTCTAGTCAAGCCAAGTGTTTCTAGACATATTGAAAGACGTTGTCCTTATAATGCAGCGTAATTCATTCTTTGATATTGGGAGCGGAACCGCATCATCTTTGAGGTGTGCTTGTCGTGCTGGTTCATCGGCTGCTGTGTTGCCAGGAATGTTGCAATGCCCGGGTATCCACTGTAATGCTATTGCATGTTTCGCTTCGCTTGCCTTTGTGAGGTTTTAAGTGTTTCATATAATATACTGTCACTGAATGTTTTATCGTTTGTGCTGCAGAGTGATGTTAGAGCCGCCTGTGAATCGCTGAAAGTTACCCATATTTGCGCCTCTCTTACTGACAATATAAATTTTATCGCACATAGGATTGCGAACAGTTCAGCCGTTGTGGACGAAGTCACACGAGATAACTTAAATGATTCTTGTTTGTTGAGGTGCGGTATAATGAATGATGAAGTTGAAGAGGTTGTTGTAGTGGAGCCGTCTGTATAGACATGTGTGTATCCTGAATACCGCATATATATCTGGTAAAGTGCTAGTTGTTGAGCAGCTCGAATGAACATGTCTTTTTTTCTGAATATCCCATCTACTGACAATTCGATTTTTGGAACTGTATGCAGCCAAGTAGGATATTCAATGTCTGAGTTCCAAAATTCATTTCTTGGCAATATGTGAAGATTTTCTCGAATTTCTTTATGAACATAACTTCTATCTTGTTTCATTATGTCTAGAGCCAATGAGTGGCTTTTATGCTGTGTTTGAAGACGGAAATAATGTCGGCATGTTTCTGTAGTTCGCATAACTGGAAATGGTGATTGGCGAGCCTCAGCTGTTACAAGAGAGCTAGAAGTCGTTCGTGGAACTCCTAGACATATGCGCAGTCCTCTAGCTAAAATTCTTTGAAGTCGCTCTTCTGACGTGTGAGAAGGTCCGTGTAAGATGGGCGCGGAATACGCAATTTTTAGTCGTATTAATGCATTGTAAACATTCAGCATGGGCGGTACTGATCCGCCCCATGATGTGCCTGCAAGTCTGCGAAGTACAGTCACTGTGGCGTTGACCTCGTTTTCGCGTTTTTTTATGTGGGGTGCCCAGGATAGCTGCCTATCAAGTATTATGCCAAGAAATCGATGCTGTGTGACAATCATTAGATGGTGTCCGTCCAGATTAAGAGTGAAATTTCTTAACTGTCTCCGAGTGAAGGGCAATACAGCTGTTTTTGCGTGTGATAGAACCATCGCTCTCTCTCTCTCTCTCTCTCTCTCTCTCTCAAAAATCGGTTAATCATATTTATGCCGTCTTGCAATGCCATCTGAGGTAGTTGAGTATTCGACCCAGATGTCCAAATACACACATCATCTGCACACAGTGAAAACTTTAACTGTGATGGCAGCCTTGTTAAATCAGCCATGACGCAGTTAAAAGGGAAGGGGCTGAGTACGCTTCTCTGTGGTACTCCCTGTTTGACAACATGTTCAGCACTCTTTCCTTCACCCGTCTGAACAAATATTTTGCGACCTGATAAAAATTCAGAAATCCATCACAAGGACCTACCAGACAGGCCAAGTTCTAACATGCTTAGCAGAACATGAACGTGACTAACAGTGTCAAATGCACTCTTGATGTCTAGGAATACTTCTATAGCCATGTTTCCACGTGCACGCTCCTGTTCCACACCGGTTAATATATCTAATATTGCATCCATTGTGCATCTATGTTTTCTAAAACCTACTAAGTAGTTGGACAACACATCCGTTTCATTACACCATCATTGAAATCGCCCGTCAATCATTTTCTCCATTACTTCGCATAAACAACTTGTCAAACTAACTGGGTGGAAGGATTCATGGCAGAAGGGCGTCTTACCCGGTTTTAAAATTGGTATGATTCGCGCAGCTTTCCAAGAATCAGGTACAGTTTCTTCTATCCATATGTTATTATAGATGCCTAAGAGAGCATTTGTACCTTTCCGTCTGAGGTTTCTTAGCATATCGTACGTAATGCCCTCCGGCCCAGAAGCGGACTTTTGGCGACCTGATGCAAGTGATCATTGAAGCTCGCTTAATGTGAAAGTATGATCTAATTGAGGATGTTGGGCCCAGTAGCAAGCAGTAATGTTTTGCTTAGCTAACACTACTGAAATATCAAATTCTGCACATTGCGATGAAAAAGCAGGTCTGGAAATAAGCTCACAAAATTCATCTGCAACTATTATCTCACACGAGTCCCGCGCTACAGCGAGAGCAGGAAATGGGAAGCTCTGTGTTACAGGTCCACTTAAAGAACGAATTACTAGAAAAATTCGTAGCACAGACGTGTGAGGAGACAGCGTGCCGCAGAAATCGCGCCAGCGCCGTTTGCCTAAAGTTTCCATTCGTCTGCGCATTACTTTGTGTATTTGCTGAGCGTTTCTGTATGCTTCTAAATTTCCGCTGCGTCTGTACGCTCTTTCGGATCGGCGTCTGATGGCTCTTAGGTGTTCATACTCTCCGTCAACTGCAGCATAATCTTTTGGAATTGAGACCTTCTTTGTGCATATGTTCATGTTATCCTCCAAAAGTTCTGTAAATCTTTCCACTGTTGCATGTTGATTAATTTGATCCGTTAGGCGGTACCGGAAAGCTTGCCAGTTGGTTAGTCTGCTGTAACGCCTGATATCATAGTGCATACTAGAGTAATTTACAAGGATGGGAAAATGATCACTTCCGCGCGTTTCCATATCCGTTGTCCATCCCACACCATTCACTAGATCATGTGAATATCTATGCAGCTTGAGTAATTATATCCACGAAGAAATGTTGGCGACCCATCGTTTAAAACAGTCAAGTTGCATTCATCTATTTCGCACTCAATAACGTTACCCCGTGCATCACAATGATCACTGTCCCAGATGATGTTGTGTGCATTGAAGTCGCCAACATATAAATACATTAGAATGAGCTATGTTGAAGATATCCACTAGCGCTTCTACTGAAATCCGGTTTGAAGGTTGTTGATATAGATTAATCAGTGCTATACAGAGCTTGCCAAAGGATACTTTACATGCGATGAATTCCGGGAAGTCTGAATCACTGGACTGAATTTGATAAGATGGTAGGTCCTTCCTGACGCACAGGAGCACTTTGCTAACAGCACCTTGACGAGAAGTCTTGTATATCACATAATTCGAGAGGCGAAGGTCGTCATTGATTCCCGCCTCTTGAATGCAAAGTACTGGGAAGTTGTATTGCACAAACAGTTTACAAATGTCAGCACACTTCCTTCGAAGACTGTTGGCATTCCACTGAAATATGGAGACATTATTGTAGCGGTTATTCATGTACTGCCTGCCGCAGTTTCGGCCCGGATTGTTGACACAATAGTGCTTCTAAAGGCAACAAGGCTTTCACTTCAGGTAGGTTGTTTGCTTCCGGCAGAGCAGATAGGATTGCCTTAAAAGCTGCGAAAAGCATTGGCAAAATCATTTGCGTCACCGATGCGGCGGTATGTTCGCTATTAGCTAACGTTACTTCTGCGTTAGGTGCGTAAGGTCGCTGAGAAAAATGTGTGCGAACATTGGAGCTTTCTTGCGTATTACTATCTGCCTGGTGTCGTCTGGGTTTCCGTAGCATTGATGCATAAGACCGGGCGCTTGACTGTGATCCTCTTGATTGGTCCTCTGATTGCACTGTTGGTTGTTCTCTTGAGGAGGGATAGCTTGTTGGTTCCCTTGGCTGTGGTGGTTCCGGTGCCCGCTGAGGTGGGTGATCTTGATCCAGCGTTGTTCTATAGGCATCCTTTTCTGATGAACATGCATTTTAAGCTACAACTACTAAGTGACTTGCTTAATTTTGTATTTTTGTGAGCATTCCCCGTAAACGAAATATGAAGTATGTTGTCTGTATTTCGTCGTTTTTTTGTTTTTTTAATGTAAGTTTTATGATACGCATAATTCTGCATTCATGTCGGTGGTTTCACTGCTGTGCAAAAGTAACATAGTAGAATTTGTCCCATAACATGCACACATTGTTTATATTTCTATTGTTTTACCGAGATATGTGTTCATCAGTTGTATCTATGAATATATTGTTGCGCGTTGCCAAAATCCAGTAAGGGACACAGACCTAGTCAAGGCGAATTAGTGGCTTTTTATTTGTGCCCCTGGCATCTGTACGTTGTATAGATGCGAAATAAAGTTCAGAGTTCAAGGTGTAGCGAAATTCCGACGTTACAGTGTTATTTATAAGTGTTGTAAATAATTACTGAACCCTCATTTTGTCCCAATTCTCATGCGTCATAAAGAGTTTGTAGTTGGTTTCTCCGGTGTCCTCAGCGAATTATGCTAAGTAGATCTTTATATTTCGCGAATATAAGGGGCCATTCAGAGCAATGCGTAGAAAAAACGCCAAGTGTGTGGCGTAAGTGCGGCCTGTGTAATAAATTATGTATGCAAGCGCTGCGCAGCATCATAGATGTGTTTTACGAGCGGTGTAAAATTTAGCCCACTGCCCTGGCATAACTACTCGTACAAATGCCACGGAGATCGTGTTCAAAGAACGTAATCGGAATGTTGCGAAAAAATCTGTGTCCCCAAAAGCTCCTATATCAATTGCTCGAAAGCGTTATATGGCCATTTTACGCTTTTTCTGAATGCGCCGAAGGAACTCTACCTTACGTGAAGTTCGTATTTGCCAGACGTAAGGGGTACGTTGTGCGTGCGAGAATTTCAAAGTCCGTGTGGTGATTACTGGCTGTGTAATAAATTACACAATATGGCGCTCCAAAGTTTATGTAACCGACTTTTACGAGCGATGCGAAATGTGGCACGCAGCCCTGGTATAACTACAAGCACCAGCAAGATCAAATTTAGCAAAATGCGAGAAAGATTGTTGTCTTACCTCTGTGCGAAGGTAAATTTGTTTGTATAATGTGCCGATTTGGCAAAAATATAGATTAAAGTGTCACAAATTGCCATACAGCCGTTTTCAGCTCTGCGCTAAGCTCTACTCGGGTTATAATCAATAATAGGCAACCTTACAACTGTCATTCCCAACGAACGTATCTCTGTCATGCAGCTATCCATATCACTCGTCTCTCTACAAACATGGAACTTCGTCTTCGTGACATAATGCTCCATCGACGTATCGCAGTGTGCGTCCTGATGAACTGCCGTTTGCATTGCGCTGTAGCTAGTAAAATTGCAGCGCATATGTAAACACAAAAACATTGCATGACACGAAAGTCGACCTTTGTTTTGTATCAGCACAAATATTTCATTGTCAGATTGCAAGTTGTGCAGGATGACAGTAGAGCATCTCATTTAGTTTTGCGGCATTTATTTCGCCGCTTCAAGAAAGCTTTTCTTGGCTGCTCCTTTGCTGGCTTTGCGAAAATTCTAGCATGAACGTTGACACTGCAGGTTATTTACTTATTTTCGTATTCTCGGAACTCGAAGGGCTCACACCGAAAGGTATGGGAATGATAGACACGGTATTGTGAGCGTCCTCAAATGTTATGATGTGCAGATGTCAGCAATTCAGGTGGTTCGGCATAGCACTAGTAGCATACTAAAAGATGGCGATGCAATAGTGCGGGTGCGAAAGCAATCAGGCGCATTTGCGGGCTCCGCTACCGGCATGTGGTGGGGCCACTGTCACCAAGAGACAATTTACTTGACAGTTTCGGGCAACGCAATGGTGCGACTGGCATCCTTTTACCCAAGGTCTTCCATATCCTTCTTTGGGACATTATCGTGAGAAATGCAGGCACAAACACATGTGTGAATTAGGAATTGTAGGTGAGCCAGTGAGGCCACTGGTGGGCCTATAATTTGTTAGGAGGTCGTTTGGAAGAGGCGTTGCACATTCGGCTCTGCCGGGTCCGTCTGATTCATGTTTCCCTTGTCATCTGCATTTGATGGTTGTACAAAAACATTTGTTTTGTTCAAGTTGAAAACGTCACTGGTGGCCCATCTCTGAAGGAAGGAGGACAAATATGACCATGGGAAGACGTGCAGGCAAGGCTTTTGCGCAAAAAGTTGACGTTGTCGGCTTGAAACGGCATGAACCTTCAGTGCCAGCAGACGTGACCGAGGCCCGAGTTTTCATATTTCCTAACATACGGTCCTTTTTTCTAATAATACCTATGTTTAGCGCAAGAAATAGCGTGCAGCTTATTGTTTCTTCTTTTTTTGTATGATCCGAAGGAAGCTGAAAGGTGGACCCTAATGAATTTAATATTGGCGATTCATGCGACTTGGTCCCTCGCACCCACTTAAAGAAAATTAAAAGAAAGCTCAGTAGTCATAAAGAAGTTAATTTACTCTTGGCAGCAGATTAGTTACGCCAGCAGACGTAAAATATTATGTGATAATTATGCATAATGACACAAATAATTGCCTATAGAAGTCCCTCATTAGCACCTTAGGATATCACATTACGGCACGTGTTCCTATTCTACTTAAAAAGCCTCTCACTGCTCGAGGCCTTCTCACTTTCTGGGGGTCACGTGACCACCACAGGCTACGACACAGTTTTTCTTTAAATCTCTCATGAAGCATATAGACGGCCGGCACAGCCCCATCCCGCACAGCGTAAGAAAAGCCTTTTGAGATATCACTAAGTGTTAGAGCAATTCCCTTCACCGCCGGCTTTCAGTGCTAAGTTCTGCAGAAACTACATCTTGTTACGAACAGTTTTGTGCCGTCTTTCCGGTGCCACTATTGTTCACTGCAATTGACGCGTGTCTACTGCAAGACAGTTCTATTATTTCACTGTGGAGGCAGAACTCCCGCATTTAAATTAGTATGACGGCAAGGAGATGGTGGCATGACCACGACGGCGATGGCTTATTTTTTCTTGTTTTATAATGCGCTTAAAATGTCGTTTTCCAATTTCGCTGCGCCCAGTATTTTACGTGCGACAGGCGTTTACCACATCTAACAGCACGGAGCTGCACTCGCTCCCACTGTATCTCTGATTTACTTACGGTACATTGTCGCCGGAACCTGAACGTTAACTTTCCACTTGTAACCAATTTACAAAGTTTCCAGTCGTGCGTTTCGTAAAAATGTCCTCCCATTTGTCACATTCGGTATAATGCGACTCGTAACAATTCAGAGTAGCCGTACAAAGGGAAGGTTAGAAGCTTTCTTTCTTTTTGAAAATCTGGTCCCGTAAACAATAGATAGCGTTCATCATGTTGAACACGTCCCGGAACGTACGACTCCTTCACTTTAAAACTTGATGAAAGCGCTTTTAGCAAGCGCACTGCGCCCGAAACCTCGGCTTTTAAGCGCACGCTTATCCACGAGAGCCAGCGTTCTGTTGTGCCCGCTTCCAAGTGTCGTCGTCTGCTCCCTGGAGTGATGGCATAGCGCTCAATAGCGGACAGGGCCGTGCGCTAAGGCACTGAGGCATCGAGCCTTTGAAGGCGTACTGCCGCGCTTTTTCACGCCCTCTCTTCTTCCTTCCCTCTCCGCGTTGTTGAACATACTCTTTTCCACAGTTGTGCCTCTCCCTCTCTCGGATGCTTCCACTAGCTTTCTCGGGCCTCGGACGACCAATCAGGATGCGCAGAACGGAGGGAGAGTCGAGCGCCCCGTCGGCAGACTCCCCACGCTCCCCTTTTTCTCCCCCGCTTAGGGAAAAAAAAGAGGGAGAAGCTCACTGCTCGCAGCGCCGCCCGCCGCGTGGTTCGCGTTCGCGCCCCCTCGACGAGAGTTGTCCGCTGACTCCGGTCCTCGTGGCGCTGTCGATTGCGAATGCGCACGGCGACGGTGCGCGCGCTATCCGAGCGACGCCGCTGGCGGCCGCGTATTGATCAGGCGACGACGTGGTTCGGGCACTTCAACAAGTGACGAGAGCAGGTAGGCGAGCGGGTGCGCGAATCATTGATGTGCGAAGTGTGGTCGGCTGACGCTTCCTTGCACGGGACGTGTACATTCTTTCCGGGCGCCTGACGCGCATCTCGCACAGCTGCTTCGGCTTCGAGCGACGCGCTCGTGATGCCAGTGGTCTGCGCTGCGCGCTGAAACTTCGCCGAAAGAAAGGTGCTGTGACACTTTTGCGCGGTTTTTTTTTTCCACGCGCGTTCTCTCATCTTGTCGTGCATTGTAATCGTAGCGCTTGATAGCGCTTGACTCGCGGAAGTTGCTGCGAACCTACCGAAAGCGCAAGGCGCAGTGACGGGACCGTAAATCATGCTGTGGACAAAGCTCACTCAGGTGTGGTAGCCTCCGCGCTTCACGCTGGATTCTCGCTGCTTCACGTAACATCGGTACTGAACTTCGATTTCGCTGCTGCTTGGAAGAGTGCCGCAAGAGGAAATACCTAGTGACATTTCGCGACCTTTCCCTTCATCTGAGCTTTCAGCAGACGTGCAGCTTATTCAGACTGCCCCTGGTGCCCCCAAGCTCTGACAGCGTTTGCCCCAGAGACGGACACCGCCAGCGCAGGCGAACAATTACGTGTTGCGACGGCCCAGGAATGCTTCGGTGATCTCATGAGACAGTGTAGGCTCTGGGAATACCTTCCGTGATTGGTCTGCTGAGCAGTAGCGACTGCCTTATGTGAGTACCCGTGCCGTGTTCTTTTGCGACGAATGTTGCAGCGTCTTTATGTTTCTTTCTCTTTCTTCCTGTACATCGATTGCTAGCTGCAATGACGTGTGTCATTTGCCTAGGATCTGATTAGGTAGGTGGTAAGAAAAGTCTTCGCTCGTATTGGGGGTGAAGCAAGATTGCAACGCGGCCCTGGCTAGAGTGATGGAGATGTCTGTTCTCTGAATGACCACACAGAAGTCAATTAGTTTTATTGCTATATCTTGGCGCTCACGGAAGAACCAAGAAGTACCTAATATAAGGCCCTTTATTTTGTACCTTTGCTGCAGGATACACAAGCAAAATAATGTTTCACTACATTTCCTGCAAGGGTAGAGGAAATCTAATGATCAATTTTTATCCAGCCTACCAAACTGGAGTCTGAAAGAAAAACGATAGTTTGATGCGTATAGGGCGGCACTCCTCGGTGAGAAAAAATTACTTCCCCTACTATTTGAAAGTGCGTATATTTCAGGAGTATTTGTTAAGTTATGAACCCACTCTGCAGCTGGCTGCACTGGGCCGTTTCTATTATGCAGTATTGCTGGAGAAAAGTCAAGATTACGATGATACACAAATCAAGGCTGAGAAAATTGGTACAAATTCTTTAATTATTCTTACCGAAACACCGATATAACACAAAACTTTGGATGATGTGGTATGAAAATTTACCTTCTTTTCAGTTACCAGGGGCTATCACATAGCATCGTAGAAAATCAATAAAATGGTCACTTTTTCTGGGCCCCGAAGAATTGTAATGTAGATCAAGAAAATTATTAACACAGTTGTTAGATTTCTCACTCCGCAGCCTAGGTGCTCAAGTGTCCTTTCTTCTCATCACATTTTTGCTGACTCTATAGTAGCTACACTGACAAAATTGTACCTTTGTGAGAATATGAAAATGACCTTTGTTCACAGCATAATGACTAACACAAGTAATTCCAAGACTGTTATGTTGGAGGAGAGGACCATGCGTCTCCCTCATGGAACGGCTGACGATATCACGGGCAATGAGTGCGGTCATTAGGAAATAATCAACCACATCCTTTTGGTACTGTCAGTGTCCACTGTCCTGAATTTTTAAACAGCCCTGTGAGATAAACACTAGATGGTACAATACGAGGCGCATGAGTCTTCGCACTTGACAGCAATGCAGCATCCTGTGCGCTTCGTTCAATAATCGGGCCTGCGTGGACGCCTGTGTAAAGAAGGAGCTACATAATACGAAACAAAGATTGATAGGGCATGCGACGCGCTTGAAAGGTGCCTACTCCGATTGTTGAAAGCTTAAAAACCCTCGTGGATACGTGCTCCCTACAGAGCTGGGGAAAAGAGCACCAGTTTCTCTCTGTAATCTCTCTCTCGCAAATCACGCGGATCGCGGTTATTAGGGCGACTAGTCAGTACATCGTATCTTACGCGGAATCGTAAGACGTGTCTTTCCAGCACCTCTAAATGCTCTTAACTACTCACCACACCCCCTCCCATACCGCTTTCTTTCGTACCTACGCTGTGTTTCAGCCAGTGCTGCACACTTTCATCCCCCTATCCCTTACCCTCTGCTCAGAGCCGCAAAACATCCTTGTCTCTCAGTATCAGTATTGTAGAGCATTACGGCTATCAGTGGGGGCATCCCGCAATATGAAGTCTGTGTCTCAATATCGTTGGCCGAGCAGATGAGCGGGCAGATACGACGCATGTCAGAGAGTACGCTGCTGACATTTAGATTTCGGCATCAGAGACTACGTTACGCAAATGCGGACAAGGCTTGAACGTGCCGTTACAATCGCATCGCTGTACTTGCCCCATCAGATCCCCGCGCTTTCTACAATTGCATTTTGCGCTCACTCGAAAAGGAATAACGCGGCATTCCATCTTGCCAGACGGGAAGTGCCACCAGCCCCCTAAGGCTATGTGAAGCCAAGCATATTTTGCAGCACATAATTAGTTTGAGCATTGTATTCACCCTGGTAATGGGTCATCAGGCCACAAGTCACTGGGCTAGGCAGACGACTTTGGAGCTGCCGCAACGTAGTGAACACGCATGTACACACATTCTTCTCTTCATCGTTGTCACTTGTCACTCCTTTCCCCGTCCATCTTCACCAGTGCAGAGTAGCTGACCAAAGCAAGCTGTACGTTTTGCCTGAATTCTGTGGTGTTAATTCTGCGCCGAATATACACCGTAAATTGCGCTCTTTTTCTCTCACGTCTGTCTCTTTTCCCGCGCCATAGACTACACGATTCAGCTATAGCTCATGCTGAGCTCTCTGCCTCTCGGTAAATCAATTACTATCCCTCCTTTTCGCCGGTGCCACGCACATGTCACAGGCCGAGAGAATGGCCGTGACAGCTCGCAATGCCTCGTCCTTATAACCCTGGAACGCATATTACGTGGTTGCCCAGCACATGGTCTGCAGCGATGGACGCTGGACGATTTCCTAGCCAGCGTTGACAGGCGGCCACTGTTGGAGGGCGCCGTTCTCGGCCCATGACCACGATTTGAGAACCGTGGCGAAGAAAGCAAGAGCAGCATCGGAATTCCTGCGTGCCACGAGACTGGACACGCGGCTTAAACATTGCGGGGTTTTACATCCCGAACTTGCACAGTGGGTTGTGAGAGATAACGAGGGGGGGGGGGGGGAGGGCTATGGATGAACTTCGTGGGTCTGGGAGTGCTGGCATTACAGTACCCTACTGAACGCCTTGCATGGCGCGCTCGCATTCGCTGTTGCAGGAGCACGCACGCACACAGACACACACACGCACACACACATTATGGACATGACTGTTCAGCGCAAAACGACGAGGACAAAAGAAAGGACGCAACGCGGGCGCACATGTCGATATTGAATCCCCAAGTCATCCAACCTTCCACTTTATCACGTACGCGTACACAGGATCCTTTCACTGGCTAACCTGCTTGTTTCTACGAGTTGCCTTTTTGTCTACTAGTTTTCGGTGCTGTGACTTCTGCTCGGCGGCGCTGTCTTTCAATAATGAATAGAAATCGAAATGATACAGAACGCGACAGTAGAGGCGAAATAGAGATAAAGAAATACAGTGCAAGTATCAGATTTGGTGCTGCCAGTAACGGGAACACGCTCAAAGGCATTTTCTTTCAGCTTGTATGACTGGGAAAGAAAAAAAACGCAGTTGGTTGAAGGATTAAGCAAATAGACGGATTACTAATTCGATTGCGACTGTGCCTGCGAATATCGTGGGCTACTAGTGCTTTTTTTCTCTTGACGACTGATTTCGCTGGCTCTATGGCGCTGCTGTCGTTTTTAATTTTTGTCCAGTCGCGCGACAGCACGCATATTGTTTGCAATGAAATGTCAGATAGCCAGGGACACGTTCATTGATATTGCAAATAATGGTTTTTTTTTCTGACTTGGTTGAGTTACGCAGACAGAAGCAAATGTCTTCCAGCCTTCCCGCATTTGTATGTGCGGCACGTTTTCACACTTGCGGTTTTTTTTCCTGCAATCCTCCTGGCATGCTCCGCGAATTCTCTATATACACAACGCGTGTGTGCAGTGGGAAGATGTAGGGAGGCCCGTATCAGAATAATGTTAGTTTAGCTCTGTTACATGCACGTGTCTTCGTTTGTCCTTTATCTGTCGCCGCTTTCACGTCGCTTCTCAGTTCTCCTGTCGGCCTCGTTGTTTTTGCAGACATTGCATTGGCAATCGTCTCCTTCAGTTACGCGTAACCGCCTCGGCAGGCCGTTAGGACTGCCGACCGTAGCGTATTTTACGAGCTGTTCCGGATTTTAGAGATCCCGAAACCATGGCGATATCTCGCCCACGCGGTCTTTTCGGCGCATTGATGTTTGTTGGGACTCGATTCAAATGAAATGAAATCAAAACGAAGTAAAAATTTTTATGCGACGCTGGGGTTAAATAGGTCGGGAGCACAGGCAAAAAGCCGCACAAAAGTGACTTGACTCGGCCAGTGGCCACTATCCCCGATATGCGTTGTCAAAATAGTAGGCACGCTTAACAGAATTCGCCTAACGCAATAAAAATGCAGTGAGATATACAATATCAAAACTATAGGACAGATCTACATAGAGTAAACACAAAAGTAAAAGTCGTGAACCTGTAGAGAATGCCGAAACTAATTATGGTCGTACTAGAAACATCCTCCCTTGTTCCACCTCACATGACAGGCCACCAGAAACAATAGCACAAAGTAAAATGCAAGCTGAAGTGGGAGTGCATAACAGTTCATAAGAAATACCAAAATCTATTTCTGTAAAAAAATCGCAATTACTGCTAAAAGGAATTGACCAATGATGATAGCAGGAGATAACAGGTTTCCTCAGCTCGTGCAGGCGAAACGTGCCTTCTCTCACCATGTCTTGTGTCATATTTATGATAGTTTATTGTTGGTTTTGACAATTACGAATAAAATAAGTAATTTCTCTTTTTCTATCTAGGATCCGCTAAGGTATATATTATGTATATAGAGAAAGTGAATGGCAGAAGTAGTAAGTCAGGCTTTGTAATCAATACCGGGACATGACAGTTTCAACAGACGTACGTATATATACGTACTTCTGTTATATATATACACCAGAAGTGTATATATATATATATATATATATATGTATATATAGAAAGTGAATGGCAGAAATAGTAAGGCTCTTGAAATCGGGAATCAATACCAGGAAATGATATTTTCAACGGACATACGTATATATACGTACGTCTGTTGAAAATGTCATTTCCTGGCATTGATTTCTGTTATTTCCTAATATTTGTAGACTAAGAGCTGATTATGCACTTCCATGCGGCCACGTTCTGCACGGTCTTCCAACTATCACGCACCAAGATTTATAAGTACGCATATGCCGCGTAGATGGACAGAATGAAGGTAATACTATTTTCTGTCTCTTGGAGATACTCAGCTTAGGTTTTGCGCGCCGCCTAATTACATAAGAAGCCTTAATTATTTAATGAATTTTTCAAACGTTTCACTTGGATGGTCAATGAGAATATTGTAGACCAACATGAAAAACCCCCGACACAGTTCTCCGTTGCTCAGTACGTGCTACATAAAAGTGTTCTTCGAGCGTGGAAGAAGCCTGCGAATAAATGCAAAGTACCTCGAGCTGCCAGTCGCGCGGCAATTTTGCGTGTATTCGCGGGCTTCTTTCACGCTCGGAAAAAACACTTTTATATAGCACATGCTGAGCAACAAAAAGCTTTGTCGGTAGCTTTTCATGTTGCTCTAGAATATTCTCATTGACGCTTTTCACTTAATTAATATATTTGAGAAGTTGATTAAATATTTATGAGTAGTTATGTAATTAGGCGGAATGCAAGAACCAATATCAGTATCTCCAAGCGACGGCAAACAGCATTATCTTGGTTCTGCGCGGCTACGTGACATTTGCCTACTTTTATATCTTGGTGCAAGATAGTTGGGACACTCTGTATATGTAATCATATAATCGAATAGTTGCCTTCTTCCGAGTCTAATTGAAGGCGTTAACGTGAACAAGTTTGGTCAGCCTTTATTTATTCGTTTGTTGTTGTTGTTGTTGTTGCTGCGTGAGAAATTACCTATTTTCCTCCAACAACGTTACGAAACCAACTGGGCCAGCTTTCTGTTGATAAAACCTTTGTCTTTCTTTACCAGGCCGAAGGAAATCGATCAGTTTGCTGAATTGTTTTTCCACGCGCTACTAAACAATGACTACGGCACTTGCGTGTAATATTAGTAAGGCCATTAAACATGCCATCTCATATGCCTATATGCCTTGAGGCATTACCCTCGCATTAAAAAGACAAAAACAAAAAAACATGCCGATATAAAGCTACTTCTATTCTTCCTTCAATTATGGGCCAGATTTGTCAATGCTTGGTACATTGAGGAGTCCTGGAAACGAAAATTCGACTGAAGGTGTCATTTAGAAATTCACCTCTAGCACATGTCATGCTAGGCTGATTGAACAGTGAAAACATTTTCACTTTAGAGGACTCGGCTTGGCTATCTCTAAACAATAGCACCGCTAGAGAATAGCAAATGCAGTCAGATTGCCTGATTTTCCACCACAGACGATGCCACAAGCCTTAGACTCACGCTACAGACCGCACTTTGCAAAGCGTAAGCATTTTTTGGCGAGTACCCCAGCAAAATCTGCCTGTCATGAGAAAAGTGTAATGCCTTGTATCTGCACGAAAATGCGTAATTTGCGAAGTTAGGAAGTTAAATCATTAATATAGTGTAAATGTGGATGATTGCTAGTCTCATAAATGATAACAAGCAACAGAAACCAAGAGAAAAAAAATACTGTTAAAGAGAATACCCATACTAACAAATTTATGCATAGGCATAGGGCTCAATCGAACATGCATAGGGAAGCCTGTAGTAGGTGGGGCCATCTTGAAATTTGGGCGTGGGCCAGCATATACTTGGGGATTGGCCAACTTGAAATGGAGGGGTCGGCCAACTTGCAATCTAGGGGTGGGCCAACTTGAAATTTGGGGGTGAGTCAACATGAAATGTGGGGCTGGGCCAACCCTAACGCTTTTTTTTTTTTTTTTGGCGGAGGTTGGAGGACAGCTTGAAATTTCGGCATGGGCTAACTTGACATTTAGGTGTCGGCCAAATTGTAATCTAGGGGTGGGCCAACTTGAAATTTGGGGGTGAGTCAACATGAAATTTGTGGCTGGGCCTACCTTAACCTTTTTTTGGCGGGGGTGGGGGCGCAGCTTGAAATTTGGACGTGGGCTAATTTGAAATTGAGGGGTTGTCCTACTGAAATTTGTGGTGGCCCAACTTGAACTTCGCGGGTATGCTTCCACATTTAGACAACTCCAGCGGAGTTTCTGGATATATATATACATATATATGTTTGTGCTTGCATAATCACTATAAAGAGTGCAAATTCGATTCCTTCCTTGCAGCGGTGCGCCTTCATTTATTATCGTGTCAGCATGTAAGCTCAACGCATTGCGACAACTATGGTGTTCCCTGTGCGTGGGCGTATCACTGAAAGGCGCGCAGTCAATTTGAGCGTTGATGACCAGCGTAGCATTCTCGCGCACCGTGGCGAGTGTGTCGGTGCCACTCATGCGCCGGCCTGCAGTTACGTTAAATCATGCACCACGTGCATCACTTGCGAATATATCAGAGCGGCAAGCGTGTACTGCCGGAGAAAATGGTACTCGTAGACGGAGACGTCTTTGTGCGCGTGTTCGGAACTACTTATAATACGCCCCTGTCTGGAATCCGCACATAGTGCAACGGGTCACCTGTCATCGCTTTCTGTCTCTACGTTTCAGGGTGTCTAAGAATTGGCGGGTACGTGCATATATGGCTAGAAATCTTCGAGGAAAGATTTCGCGTTCGCGGCTCCTTTGTCCTTGCCCAAAGTTCGCAGAAAGTGCGCATTCTGGAGTTTACATCGCCTAATGTAACACTTGACACGGTTACCTGCCTAGTGTTTAAGGAAAAAAATACAATGTTGCCTTCGTTTATGAGTATGCAAGCTACAGGCAAGGTGGCGCTACAACATGCATATGTAGCTGCCTGTTGGAAGTTGCAGAACGCAACCGTTCAGGCAGGGTTGCAGCGTGCTGCCTGTTCTTCTGAAACTCGCGTATTTCTGCAGCCATAGAGGTAGGGAGATTAACCAAGGATGTGACCGGTTGACTGCCCAAAACTTAGGGCAGAAGAAAGGGCGCAAAATAGATAACGAAGAAATAAAAAAATAATAAGGTGACTCATTCTGAACACAAGAGATTTGCAGGCTGGCTAGTCAGAATTGCAGACAGGTAGCACGTCTTCAGTAAACATCAAATGAAGTTTTAACGTCCGTATCGTTGACTGCACTCCGGAGAACACACAATCCAGCATTTGGCGGCTTGACAGAAGTAGACAGAAGTGGAAAACCGTCACTCCGTGTTTCGTTTATACTTGTTTGCATAAAAACGACGTGTGACAGAGAAGCTCTTTATTGAAAAGCAGAGTGTATATTTGCCTACGCGCTATCGTGTAGAAAATAGGACGTAGTGGAAGAAAGGCCCTGGAGGAGCGTAGGCAGAAAAAAACTGGAAAAAAACACACATCAATAAGAAGCACTTTTGTGCTTTCATCGGCTGCAGAAGAAGTGCCCTAGGCAATGAAGATAGGTAATGGCGTTAAGACTTGACGGCTCATGAAAAAATAAAGAGAAAAAAAAAACGCATTCCCAATGAGATGACGTATGTGGGTGGTAGCTTAAAGAGTAAACCTATTGTTAGAATATATAAAAACAAATAGTCCTAGACTTTGCGCTGCTTTGATGGGCAACACCAGGGACCCAGCGTCCATGTCAAAGTCACGGGGCCTTAGTGGAGCTCTTCCAAATTCAATCAAACAAAACAGATTACAAATGCCCTACATCGCCTGAATGTTAAAAAAAAAAATAGCTGCGCATCTCTTCCCCTGAACCGTTTCCTTTCGTCACTGTGTTCTGCCCCAGAAAATGTCCCTTTTCAGCGTTAGATGGTTAGAAACGGCCTCCTGGTTACCACCTTTGCAATCAAGGGGCCTTGCAACGCATTTCTAAAAAATTTAATTATGGGGTTTTACGTGCCAAAACCACTTTCTAATTATGAGGCACGCCGTAGTGGGGGACTCCGGAAATTTCGACCACCTGGGGTTCTTTAACGTGCACCTAAATCGAAGTACACGGGTGTTTTCGCATTTCGCCCCCATCGAAATGCGGCCGCCATGGCCGGGATTCGATCCCGCGACCTCATGCTCATTTCTAAGTCACCATATTACTTCTAGGCGTACTCTCAGCAGGTCAATGAAGGGCTGAATAAAATGTGAAAAATAACGCACATGAAATCCGTGTTACCAACCGCAGGAAGTTTAAAATGTAGGCAAAATGACAGTTACCACCGACTTGTATTTTCTATCCGTGGTAGACCAGCGGCAATGGCGTTGCGCTGCTGAGCACGAGGTTCCGGGTTCAATCCCGGCCGCGGCAACCACATTCCGATGGGGGCGGAATGGAAAAAGAATGTGTTCATGTACCGTAATTTGTGTACATATTAAAGTACATCAGGCAGTTTAAGTGAACGCGTAGCCGTCCACTGCTTCGTCACTCATAACCCACCCTGAACTTTGGTGACCCGCATTCAAACCGCACAATTTAGTTTAGTGTTGTGATACTATCGTTCCCATCCAACATGCTTTCACGGGCACATAACGTGGTCCTTTCTGAAAGGCTCGTCCGGTTGCTAACCGCTCGCGAACTCTGCGCATATCACCGCAGGATGCACGCAGAGAGAAACTGCGCGGTAACGGTATGCGCCAAGTGCTCGCGCAGCAACTTGGCGCCGTCCCATTCTTTGTATTTCGCGTCTCGCTTCTCGCAACGTCAGCAAACGCTCGCGCCAGCGGCAACAGTTGCACGATATCAATGCCTCCCAGGGAAGCGCAGCTGTCAGGCGCTCAGCTCGCGTGAAGGGCGTTGGCAAAGTTTGCGCGCAAGGAAGAATCTCCCTTTCAGGTCGCGAGAAAAAAAGAAATATTGCCCGAAGCGAGGCGTCTGTTCCGACTGTCCGAAGTGCTGCGTTTGCCCCCATCACCGACTCGGGGCAGGATTCTCTCACATCTATACAAGCGCTTGTCAAAAGCTTCCCGCGCGGCCCTGCCTGCATCGATTTCCGAGAAGCTGTGTATATAAGAATGCTCTTTTTTGAACACCGGTGCGTGCTCTTGACAGGTAATTTCGACGTGTTTCCCAGAGGCCGTTAATGCATATCCTGCACTTACTTTTCTTGAGTAGCATTGCTTTGCGATATACTTTTGTTTCTAGGTGATCTCAAGGGAACCTCGGCGTTCCCGGAGATCGCTTATTGCTGGGAGCCAGTTTAAAGACCTGACGATATTGCTTGTCATGTGCAAGCAAGGTTCGACGGGAGTCACCTAACTGCCGTCACACGTCAGCGATCCTATGAGGTGCCCAATATGCTCCCTGTCAACCTTACGTTCCACCAAAACACAGGTGCGGCGCTGGTTGTGGGCAGTAAGTAGTAACAGCCTCGTGTGGTGTCGTATCACTTAATAGTACTAATTATGCACACGGTCTATGTGCCACCTGCTTGAGTGCTTGCAGCGGCTTTAATCGTCGCTAAACAGGGGAATATTCGTACGAATTTGTTTTTCAATATTGTGAGCCGTTTCAATGTTGTGAGCACACTAGAGCGCAATAAGAATGAAGAGCAGTTTATCTGACAAAGAACGCAAATCAAGCAAGGAGTACTTGCAACCTGTCTTAAAATATGCGCTAACAAAAGAAAAAGAAAAAAGACTCAGTGCCCTCCAACTATGAGAAGAAGGAGGACTAGCGAAGCTTTGTATGGGGGACCCTTAATTGCGAACTGCACCTGCGCCGCTGGTCGGCCTGGTATCACACTATCTTCGGGATCGGCATACGTATGGGGAGCGCTTAACGCCTGCATCACCTCCGCCGCGGGTCGGCCCGGTATTGCTCTATATATACCTACGGCATCGGCATACGTATGGAGAGTGCTTAACGCCTGCATCACCTCCGCCGCGGGTTGGCCCTGCATTGCACTACTTGCGGGATCGGCCCACGTGTGCTTAACGCCTGCTTCACCTCCGCTGTGGGTCAGCCCGGCATTGCACTATCTTCGGAATCGGGCCACATTTGGGGAGTGCTTAACACCTGCTGCACTTTCGCCGCGGGTAGTCCCGGCATCCCAGTACCTGCGGGATCGGCATACGTATGGGGAGTGCTTAACGCCTGCTTCACCTCCGCCGCGAGTCAACCCGGCATTGCACTATCTTCGAAATCGGCCCACGTATGAGGAGTGCTTAATGCCTGCTTCACCACCGCGGGTCGGCCCGACATTGCTCTACCGGCGGGATCGGCCCACGTATAGGGTGTGCTAAACGCCTGCGTCACCTCCGCCGCGGGTCAGCCCGGCATCACACAACCTGCGGGATCGGCCCACATAAGGGGAGTGCTTAATGCCTCCTTGACGTCCGCCGCGCGTCGGCCTGGCATTGTACTAGCTGTGGGATCGGCCCACGTGTGGGGACTGTTTAACGCCTGCTTCACCTCCGCCGCGGGTCGGCCCCGCATTGCACTGCTTGCGGGATCGGCGCACGTATGGGGAGTGCCTAGTGCCTGCTTCCCCTCCGCCGCGGATCGGCCGGCATTTCACTACCTTCGGGTTCGGCCCACATAAGGGGAGTGCTTAATGCCTCCTTAACGGCCGCCGTGCGTCGGCCTGGCATAGTACTAGCTGTGGGATCGGCCCACGTGTGGAACTGTTTAACGCCTGCTTCACCTCCGCCGCGGGTCGGCCCCGCATTGCACTACTTGCGGGATCGGTCCCCGTATGGGGAGTGCCTAGTGCCTGCTTCACCTCCGCCGCGGATCGGCCGGTATTTCACTACCTTCGGGTTCGGCCCACATAAGGGGAGTGCTTAATGCCTCCTTGACGGCCGCCGTGCGTCGGCCTGGCATAGTACTGCTGTGGGATCGGCCCACGTGTGGGGACTGTTTAACGCCTGCTTCACCTCCGCCGCGGGTCGGCCCCGCATTGCACTGCTTGCGGGATCGGCCCACGTATGGGGAGTGCCTAGTGCCTGCTTCACCTCCGCCACGGATCGGCCGGCATTTCACTACCTTCGGGTTCGGCCCACATAAGGGGAGTGCTTAACACCTGTTTCGCCTCGGCGCGGTGTTCTGCATCAGCTCGGCGGCGACGCATCGCTTTTCGCTCGGCAGTACGGCGCTCTTTCTGGTAAGCCGCTTCTACTTCGGAAGTCCGGGCTTCGGTCTTCTCATGGCAGGCGCACGTACGCACGGAGTAGAGGAGGCGAGAGGTGTGTCGCCGAGAGGGCTGTTCCAAGCTTTTACTCGCCCGTGACGTTACGACTCCGCCCTACGCGCGTTCCGTGCGAGGAGATTACCTGGCTCGGTGCTTTCGCAGGTGGTTGCTAGGCAACACGAGTCGGCGCACAGCTGGGCTGAGTTTTCTGGTAACGCTGCACGGCGGAACTAAAAGCTTAAAGAGCTCCACTGTTAATACAAATTTCTGCACTATCGACCACAGGATTCTGATTTACACGTTTCCGGCACCCACTATCGGCCGCTTCCTGAGTAGCGCCTCCTATTGATACAAGGTACAATAGATAAGGCAGTGCGAGTTGAAAAAAAATTGCGTATACCATCGGCGATGATGGCCAACGTAGGAGATAGCTGAACCCCGAATATCTGAACGACGTGCTTGCATGCGTATATTTGATACAGCGAGGACGTTTAGGCAGCATTTAGGCAGCGTTTAGGCTGTAGAGAACGGAGTTGTTAAACAGCACGTGAGGAATGGCCCCGGAGCGTTCTCCAGCACCGCTACAGGTGGAAAGGGTGGCGAGAGAAGAGGAGGGCAACTATTTCCGAGCGCTGTACCACATCATCTAAACCTTCGGTACCCCAGAGCACGTGCCGGGAGACCCGGCTGTTCGTTAGTTACGTCAGCTAATGCTCACATGCTGGAATGACGAGCTGACAGAGCGAGGAGGCGAGGAGATTTGCTGCCCTACCCTGGGAGTAAAGGAAAAGCTGAGTAGGGGGGATCGAGTGAATACTGGGTGCACGCTGCAGGATGCACAGGTGTATAAACGAGGACTCAGCCTAGCACACTTCAAGAACTGCGCCAGCATACGAACAGCCTAAAATTGGACTGTGGCCATGTCGATCTGAGGTTGCCGAGCCCTGGGGGACTCCGAACGGGAAATCGTGGCCTCTGTGTTTTAGCCGATAAATCGGGAACACCATTTTATGTAGCGCATTGTCCTCAAGGAATCAATGTGCGGTTTCTGCACAGAGAACTGAGCAGCTTGTAGTATTATCTGCAGACGTAATACTTTGTTTTTTCGAATGTGCAGGTTGTTGTAATTAATTATTTCATTGGACCTTGAAACATTGAGAAAGCTCGAGCATTTCCTCCTCTTGGCAGCCGTTCCATTGTCCTAATATAGACCACCTTAACCTTCTGTGGGGAAGTGTTACCGTTTTGTAACATACCGTGTTCTGTGCAGTCTCCGAGACTCACAGGCTGGTATCCTCTTACTAACGCTGCACGTGGCAGTTTTCTGGCTTACCTATTTTTCAATGTTGCTAGGTCAGGCTTTTTCCTCCAGGGAGCAGTTTCTGCGAATCTTCCGTCAAAGCATGAACACGCGCGCTCATCGTATTATTCTTTTCACGTTTTCTTTGGGCAACTATTCTTGCGCCTGTCGTAGCTGCATGAATACTAAAAGTACGCATAAAAAGAAGGAATAATAAATAGATGCATGATCATCATTTGAATGCGTTGGTGTTCCTTTATGTAAGTGAACCATTCGAATTCGTGTTTGTGTCTCCATAATAACATCGCGGGATAGTTCGTAATATTCGGTCCTCTTTTGTCAGAGGTTGTAAGTTTTCTACATTTTTGCATTTCTGGCTCTGTCAGCTATATGCATTCTATCAAAGCGTACGCGATGGCAGCAATCAGAAACATAGGCGTAAGTTTTTTTGTAAGCGTAGCTTCTCGCGCGAAGACTGGGCACTCACATTTGTGTTTTGACCACTTGCTAACATACCGCGTTCATGTTTCTCATGTCCGGGCTGTTTCTCACTGTGTCAATTTAGCTCAATCTTCTCTAAACCAATGTAGTCAATCATTTAATGGCTTTAGCATTGTCTGAGAGCCTATCCTAATTTTGGGTATCTGTCTATCCGTTTTGTGGATAGACAATAGCGCACGAAACCAGAGTTTAACCAGACTCGCACGCGGAGGCCAAGCGGTGCTTCTTCGAGCACCCCTTTTTCGAGGACCAGTTCTGAACCCCGCGCAGCCTCGGTGCGCTAAATGAATAAATAATTCACCCATCATACTCCACCTATTAAACGTATATCACCCATAAAACATAGTGCTACACAGCGGCACAAATAAACGCCTCTGAAAACGTGCTATACGCATTCTTCGATAGTAACCGGAATTGGTTCTTCATAAATTTTTGTAGTTGAAGGCCGGAGTTTGCTACAAACGGCCATCTGTACGCGTTCAGCGCATACCTAGTGGCAGTGAAGAGCGTAAATTTGAAATACCTTGTTGTGCGATGTTAGTAAACGGTAACATGCTAATTTCTCGTTTTGTTTCTGAAATAAACAGGTTCCGTTTTTCGCAACGATTTACAACTGGATTAGTAAGCACTAAGAGCCAGCAATAAATTTGTTCAGTTTGTTTCTCAATACATTGCACCAGTGAAGCTCTTAAGCTTCCGACCCTATTTGCGCCGTGTAAGGAGCACTTGTAGTTTGTAAACATCCATAGAAAGATCTGGTTGTACATAAACTCCACAAGCGGCGTTACTGTATATTTTAGGATAGTTTCCTCTATCATGCATGACATTTCGAGCGCAATTATGTGACAGAAGAAGAGTACCCGGGGCCACCTACAGGAACCAACATACATTAATGAAGCTAATAAAACAGGACTACTCTAATAGTCTAGTATGTGGTGTCCTACGCTTTAGGTGATAGTCTCTAATAGTTTCTCAGTATGCTATAGCGCCGATGTGCGCATATATGTGGCAAAGCGCACAAGACCCGATCTGATTACAAGAAGGCCAACAGCCCGAACCGATACTTAACCCCATTGGAGCATATTTCCCTTGTTTCGTTTATTATGTAACCATAGGCGAATGCTTACGTCTTGACAGTTTGCGCAGTACAGGTCATAAATTCGAGGCAATATGAAAGCAAAACGCTGACGCCCGCTTTGCGTTGCCTCGAAGCACCTGGTGGTTTAAGCCATTCCGTAATTTGCTTATTCATCGTCCAACACTGAGAGGTTACCGAGCAGCCCGCCTTTCCCCAAAAGATATCGGGGAGCGGATTCAGCGGGGAATTCGCCCATCCAATCCATAACAACGCTACCAAATTATCTGCGCGCCTTATGGCCGCCATAAACTTCCTCTTCCCGCTGCTCTTTGAAGAGGTCGTTCTCAAGGCGATGCGGCCCTTACGCGGCCCTGTATATGGCTTCGTTTAGAAGACGGCGACTGCAGGAATCTCCGGCGTTTGGGAGAAAGCGATGATGAGGCACATCTCATTCACAATAATTTCACTTAATGAGCTTCTACCGGTGGAAACTCGACAGTGACCTTTCACTACGTGAATGCGGCACGCGCATATGGCCGCCGTGAACGTGCACAGCGAGCACCACGGCGTCGAACCACAAACGGAAAGGGCGCGAACGCAGTCGCGGACGCCACATTGATCTCGACGGTGCAGCGCCTGCGGCGTGTCACAGGGAAACCGCATGTTGCTACACATGCAAAGAGACGCCACGAGCACGCGCAGTCCACGACGTCGAAGCACAAACGGGAATGCCGGTGCGAACGCGGCGATTCTCTTCGCCAGGCGCCTTCCTCCTCCGGCGCTCGCTTCCCTCGCGACTTCGACCACGATCTATTTATTGAAATAAAAAAGACAATTACTGGCGCTGCAATGGCCTTCGATATACGTGCACTGAAATCAGTACTCTCTGAATCCGCAATGACGCGAGAAATCACGCACAAGTTACCAAGGGCCAGTGGTCGTGCTGTATAGTTATGTGGTGGGTTAAAAAAAAAATTTAACTTATTTACAATGTGGGGCTCCACGTGCGAAAACGACAATTTGATTACGACGCGTGCCGCAGTGGGGGATCCGAGTTACTTGTGACCACGTGGGATTCTTCCCCGCACACGTGCGTTTGTGCATTGCGTCCACATCGGAATGCGGCCGCCGCGGTCGATATCGAACGCGTAACCTCAAACTATGAGCAGCGCAATGCCATAGCCACTGGCCGGTATACCGTGGCAGGTTGCGTCGTTGGCGCTTTCGTCAGGCCCATTCTTTCTCAAGGCGAGGTAGTGGACCCGACTCAGGCTGGTTAACGTACCTCGCTGCCTTTCCCTAATCAGTTATCTCTTGCCTCAACTGCACTCGACGCTGGGAAGAAGAGCTTTTGCCAAAGGTGATGAGCAAAGCTTTTATCAATCAATCAATCAATCAAGCAACCAACCAACCAATCAATCAATCAATCAGTGAAGCAGCGCCTTCTGGCAAGATTTTATTTATTTATTTATTTCTGGGGTCTAACGTCCCAACGAAGCACTGGGACTACGGGAAATGCCGTGGCGGAGGAGTCCTGGTTGAGCGGAAGCTTTAGCTCGATGGCAACCGCGATGCCGACTATTGAAATACATCTAAAACGCAGACCCGGCTCACCGAGTAATTTAGCTCAAGGGTTCGAATTGTGGTAGCTGCCACAGGCAATTCTTAAAAATTTGGCGCAGCTAAAGAAACACTCTATATACGGGATGGGATGCCGAAGTTTTGACGCATCATTTCCCAATGTGTGGGACGAAATGAGTGTTTCCAGTTACTTTTGTGCTTCAATGCATAAAAGAACCTTTCGTTAAGAAACTAAGTGGAACATACGTGCACCTCTACGGCGAGCTTGATGGTGCATATCTCCAAACTGGTGCCACTGGAAATTTCTTCCCAGCGGATACGCCTTGCAAACTCACCGCCTACACCTCGTAAATTGTGATATGCACCGCAAAGTAATTAACAAAGAATTTAATTAAAGAATTTTCGTCAATTCGTCGAATATGTGTTTCGATTGGTCGTGCAAGTTATGTCCGCCTTTTCGCATAATGGAGCTCAAGGGCAATCATTATGCTATCTGATACAAGCGATCTTTAAATATTCCATGAAACTTAAAAGTGATCCCTCCTTATGTGAACTAGCGTGCGTGTACGGAAACAGAGACGATGACGACGTCACAGTGACTCTTTTTTCGCTACTGTAGTGAATGTGTCTAGCAGCTGGGTGCCAACACCTCTCCCGGTCGACGTACCGCGACCACGCGCTACCTTGAAGGGTAAAATAGAGATTAGCGACGGAGCCCCAGTCACTACAATAGAAAACGCTCGAACTGGTATAGTAAATCTTGGACATATTCAAAAGCGTGACCGTGGAAACTCTCTTGACTCTTAAGATTCTGTGGAGTCACATGCGATGAAGTTGCAGTGGCCACGGCGGAAATAGGTAGGCGCGTTCCTGCGGGGTCCTGCAGGAACGGTGAACACCAGGTAGTAAAAATGTACCAGTGAACCGGGGTTTCAAAAAAGAAAGCTGGTACGACGTTCGATGCGCGGCTCCGTGAACGGATGTTTAGCATGAGGCAATGGTGGCGCGCCATTTGGCGCAAGTTAAAGAACACCGGGTAGTCAAAATTAATCCGGAGTCCTCCATTACATATCGTGATCATCATGACCATAGTAAAAAAAGTGCAACAACAGTGCATTTTTACGGCGAGTTTGATGGCGGATATCTCCAAACTTGCGTCGTTCTGGAAATTTATTCCGAGTAGATACGCCTTGCAAACGCAACGGCTACAATTCGTACATTGCTGTATGTGTCATGAATGAATTAATTGTGAAAAGTGTAGCTATGGTAAATATATAAATGTCTGTTTTGATTTCTCGTGCTATTAATGTCTGCCTCGTCGAATAATCCAGCTCAAAGAGAAAAATTATGCTATCAGCCACAGGCGATTTTTTAAAATTACGGAGCACTTAAAATGACTACCCCGTACAAGGACAAAAAGGCACAGAAAAAAAAGCGACCTCCTGCGCACAGAGCGTCCACCCACTCGTACAAAACATTCTTATTTGCCCTTGCAAGAAAAGGTGGACTGAGAACGCGAATGCTCAACGTTTCCCGTCGTTCCCTTTTAGTTGCTCTTCGTGTCCACCGAAAAGCAAGCATCCGCCTTATGAAAACGACAGTCACATCCCCTTTCCTGCAAAGCAGTCACAACGCGAGATTATTCAAAAGCCTTTTCTTACGATCAGCCAGAGAACTCGGAAACTGAAAGCCTACCGAACCGGCGACATGGACATCTGCGTTCGCGTAGCGAAATTTCAACGCAAGCTTACGATGTCGCCAGCATGACTTCCTTGGAACAGCGCGCTCCCGCTGAGCAGCACCTGGATCAAAGATACGCAGCTAAGTGCCCTCGCTTCAGACGGTGCGCGCACAGTCCTTTTCGACCCATTCCAGTGCACATCGATACGTCGTATAAAGAAGCGGCCACGACGTCTACCTCGAGCTCTACGCGCTCCTGCGTTGCATACGTGCTGGCTTGAACGTGTCGTATTTTTCGCACTAGTACGGTTCGCATCTGGTGTAGCGCTTGGCAGTGGCTCCATTCAAGTGTGAGAAAAAAAGAAGCCTCCCTTATTCCAACATTTCCGAAATCGAGTGACATCGATAACGAGCTCAATAATACACATCCTGTGAGACTCGATGTTTCACGCAGTATGTGTACCAGAACACATTCTCAACGGCGGCGCGCGTGGAATCGTCAGAGAAGTGATAGTACAATCACTCTCATTCACTTCACTTAATATATTCAGTTGAGTTGGCGTACAGGGCTGTCTCGTGCACCGTAGAGAGTGTAGCGCGAGGCTACCTCGTGAGGTATTCCTCGTTCTCTCATCTCGCATCTGGAAAAAAAAAAATTTACCGCATTGCGGGGTCGCACTTTCCAAAGCAGCTCACAGTCTGTGAGAGACACCGTTTATAATTGCGAGCGCCGGATTTATTTCGGCTACAGCTTAGATCGAACAGCGTGTTTCCAGTGCGTGATGCATTGAATGTTTTGTGTGTTGCGCCCCCGTCGACATCGAGCTGTCGCGGTCGGCGATCGAACCCTCCAACTTCTGCTCACCAGTAGAACGCCATGTCGCAACCGCCTCTGCCACATGCTGCAGCCTTACGCGTTTTAACTATACCGCTTCAAGCGGTATAGCTGAAAGCGGCGACTATCGCCAATGGTGGTGTTGATGATGGTGTAGAGGTAGCCGATTCGCTAAAACTTTCTAATGCATGCCTGCTCGCTACGAAACACACCTCACGCACGGATTTTCCAGCGTTCTCCTCTCAAATAGGCCAAGCGTAGAGCTTTTTTTTTTTTTTTTACGTTCTGCGTTCGATTTATTTCGCTTTCAAATCTTCTTGGACGAAACTCGACGCTCAACTTAGAGAAAGCAAGAAGAATTGAAAAAAAAAACAATGTTGCCAGCTCACTGAATTTTATACCGAAAGGTCAAGGGTTGAAAACGCTCGAACAAGGTATACATACGCAAGGAAGCACGGGTGCCTTAACTAATGGCGCCCAGGCTTTTATGCATGTTGCATCTTCTCAGCGGCCCACGTTACAACGGTAATGCATTCCGTAGAGTTTGCAAGTTAAAGCCGTGAAGCGCGCCTTTGCCATCGTTTCTTGCGATGAAGGTACATCTCGGTACAGCTATAGAACCGAGAAGCCGCTCAGTCGTGTAATCCAATTTACCGCGTTTTCTAGCTTCTGTGCCTTCTCAGCGACTTCAGAACACTGCCTTCTAATTCTGATGAAAAAAACCCAATAAAATGGAAGGGAAGGGAACGGACGGGGCCAGCACGGTCGCAAACTTTGCACGCGCGAGGCGTTGCAAACAAGGTAGACATTGGAGCGTCCGACGACGCAGATATTATTGTAATGAGTAGTAATCCGGGGCGGAGAAGCATATTACGCATCGGGCGGTGTAAAGGACGTTCGCTTCTTGGCATAAAGCACTTGTCTCAAGTGTTATTGGAAAAGAAGCAGTTATGGGCGCGCAAATACGCCTCTTAGTTCTGCGCATACTCGCAAATGACATTTTATGGCGGTGATACGGGGAGCGCTCGAAATGAAGTGAACCAAGCTCCCCTCTTTTCTTCCTGCAGTGCATGAAGTCAGAAACGTATTGCATTTTATATACGCGACGAAAGACAGAGACAGAGAGAGAGGGGGGGGGGGGTGAAACATATTCTGGTATTGCAAGTATGCGGCGCACATTCGGCAAAAGAGGAAACCAAGCATTCCGCGAAAAAGAAATGATCTCACGAACGAGGGCCTGCTTGACATTCAGTAAAAACTTATTGCTACCCTAATGCACGATATAGACAATGCACCGTTATTGAACTCGCGCCATACCGTAAAATGACGCATTTCTACCTTTTCTTTTTCTTTGATTAACATTCTTATACTAGACATATTTCCATAGCGACATCAGCTACTAAGTTAAAGTACAGCTAGATTTTGATGATATCAACATATTTTGTGAATTACTTTGGTGGGCAATTCTAAGTAAAGCGTTCAGAATTCGCTGGCGCTCTCCGAGGCTTCCATGGGGTTCGTTAGTCGAGCGCTCCGGGCATATCGCAAGAAAATGGTGTGATAAAACTAATGCGTCTGCATTTGGCCCTGCAATTGTCAATAGTCCATCTGGCAGGTAACTTAAGAGGAAGCTTTAGCTCGGGCCCAACTCCGACGCCGCCTATTCAAATACATGTAAAACGCAAAAACGTTTTTATGAGATAACCTTTGGACCGATTTTAATGAAGTTTGTTGCATTTGAGAAAGAAAGTTAAATTCTAGTGACTGTTGGAAGCGGAATTTCGATTTAGGTCCTGGATCTTGTTAAAAGAATTTTCAAAAATTTGGAAGTTCGAAAAAAATAGAAGAACGAAGTTTACAAATCCATAACTCTGGATCAAAAACAGATATTGCGGATTTGTAAACGGCATCCATTAGACAATTGAAAGCGGACAAATCTGATATGTCATTTCATATCTTACGTGAATTTGTTACGTTGTTTACTAAGGTTCTGCAAAAGCTGTATTTCCATATTACTAAATTTTTTTAGATTCATGTATAGCATATCAATTTTGTCCGATTTAGATGTACTATTAGATGCAATTCAAGGAATTGTATTATCGTCTTTAGTTTTAGAGTTAGAGAGTTGTAAACTTGATAGCTTCCTTTTTTTTTAAATTTGCAATATTTGTCAATTTTTAATAAAAGATTAAGGACATAAATCAAAAATTCGAAACCAACAGTCACTAGATTTTAATTTTTTCTTTTAAAAGCAACAAACCTCGTCAAATTTCGTGCAGTGGTTGCCGAGAAAAACGAATTCTCCTTTTACATGTATTTAGATAGAAGCACCCGAGCTAAAGCTTCCTCTTAAGCTCAGAGCCTTCATTCGAGACTGGTGACCTCGCGCCGGCCCTAGAAATGATATAATTTTTTGCAAAAGGTACTAGAAGAGAACTGCGGCCCTAGTGCTACGGGAGTTGCAAAAGGTGTGGTTACGATGAAAGGTGTTTATATACAAATGCTTACATGAACTATGATAGCGGAGGGTTTAGCTACGGAAACCGCTCAGGGCCCCGACCAACCACGTTCTCTTCTTTCACCGGTCGACCAATGTAATGTATAAGCCAGTATGGGAAACCGTGCTTAGTATACAGATTTGCATAAACTTCCTCCTTAATTCTTCAGATGGTTTGTGACTTCGCACACTGATCGTATTGAGCCAAACGTTGCGTTCTAAATGCAACCATTCGCAATTGTTATTGCATCTGCCCAGAGTCTTGTTGCATTGTGCGTTTAGGAAAATACAATTGCATGGATAGAAGCTAAGGGTAAAAACCTAAGGCCACTAAAACGTTTGAAGCCCAGAAGACCGAGCATTAGACAGATCCACGTAATACTCATCGTTCTCACGGTAACTCAGTGATCGCATCGCCAAAGTTTCTTCTGAAAAATTTTGTAGAAAACTAGCAAGCTTTCTTCATCTTGAAGTTACATCGTCAAACAGGCTTGGAAGAAGATGGCCAAGCTAGGTGCAGGTAAGTTATGAGACCCGGTTAGTGGGCGTTCGATCTTGATAAGCAGCATGAAACGCAGCAAACGGTGGACAAAAAGGGTGGGAATGAAGGCAAGTGCTGTGACCTGCTTTTTTCTGCGCTGAATATGGAACGCCGATCTTACGATGCACGCATGTCAGCATGTCCAAAATAGCCGTTTCGCAAGCGCGACTTTGTAGTGAAATAGTCTTCATTTTGAAAACTTCATACGCAACTTTCCGGCTTCGTTTCGAAATGACGTAGCCTATAACTCGGATTAACAAAATGCCAGCTCCTGAGAATATGCGCTAACAATGAAGGCACGTCGGCCATCTTAGCCAGCAATCTTTATTGGCCCATCTTGACGTCGCAAGAAAGCTTCATATCGTGGCTGAAGCTATGACACACAAATACTGGTCTTCTCCCAGCCTCCCGAAGTCTCATCTTCATAGTATTGACCAATCCTTAAAGCTACAAGGGCCATCAAAATTTACCCGCTCTGAGGCGACTGGATTGAGCCGCCACTGACTCGGGATGGCATTTACGAAGGCCCGGTTTTTCCGCGTTGGAATGGGGGATACGCCCATATGCGACTGTTGTGGAACTATAGAAACGATTGAGCATATCCTATGTTTCTGTCCCCAGTACGGCATCGACCGTGAAGCTCTCCGAGCAGCATTCAACCATCCATACTCTAGTCCATTTTCGGAAATGAAGCTCCTCGGGCAATGGCCGTACGCGTCCATGGCACAGAAAACCACGAAAGCGTTGTTGAAATGTCTCAAGTCGACAGGGCTTGGCGACCGTGTGTAGACACAGTGCGAACCTTCAAATGTGCGCGAAACTGCGCTCTCTCTCTCTTTTCGTCCTCATACCCCTTCCCACAGTGCAGGGTAGCAAACCGGACGTGCGTCTGATTAACCTCCTTGCCTTTCCTATCTTCTATTTCTCTTTCTCCCTCTCGTGTGCTTCTACAGTGTTCGAGAGCTATAATAACGTCGAACAAGCATCGACCTCAGGGCATGTCGGCTGCGCTATTCCATTGAGCAGGACACACACGCTGCCACGTTTATCTACGCAATCTCGTTTGCGGAAAAGTGGTGGGATAACATGTGCACGACAAAAATGTGTCACCTGAAATGCAATTTCAATTTTTTTCTTAATGCTTTTTTCTGCTCCTGTTCGGTGCTCTACGGTGGAGGAGGAGGAGCCTCCTCCTCATCCTTCTCCTCCTACGGTGCTCCTGCTCCTTTTCGCCCATGGGATAACAATATCAAAGACCGGGCGTGCGCTCTTTTGAAGCGAATTAAGAGCGTAGTAGACGGTGGCTTTTTGTATGCACGCGCAATAGTTGATGTGGTAGTACTACCAGCACTTGGTAGCACGCGTTCTAGGCACTGACGTGCCCGGTGATCTTTAGTGGAGTCGACGGTCGCGTGATGTTAAAGTATTTTAGCTTTGTGAAACTTGATACCCTCGGCAATGTAAGAAATTTAGGCAGTTGGTATTCCATGACCAAAATTATTTAGTGCGTATAAATCAAGGACAAAAAAGGGAAGAAACAGCTACAGTAAGGTAGCACGCCAACGAAAATTGGCTGCGTACATTCATGTGCGAGTGAAATTTGAGTGGAGTAACTAAAACGCGAGAACGAAGGCGCAATTGATTTCTATTTGCGAGCACTGATGGAAACCCTTGTTCGTTTTTTCTGTCACAGGGCACAATGCAATGCAAGAAGTTCCCATCTATGACGTTGCTATAAGTAACCAAGACGAGAGGCAATCATCTCTAGCTCCCCCGTTATCATCTGAATTTTGCCGTTTTCGGTTCTCACCAGCCCACGTACCTGCTCCGTCTTCCTCCGAAATTCATTGTCCTGCTCTTTCGAAACCTGAGACGCTATTTTCTGCTTGTGTTCCATTTACGGAGACACTGTAACCGATTATCAAGCGTCACCAGACGACGGCACTTAAGAGCAACGGCTATATTAAGCCAATTGTTTGGTATTTTGTGTCATTTGCGGCGCTCCAGGTCTTGAGACAATGAGGACGAGTTATGCCCAACGCTCTCGATGAACGAAGCAGCACTCGCTAGCTTTCGGGTCTCCTGCAGGTTGGTAGCCCGTAATCACTCACTCTCGCTCTCTATGCCTACAAACCGGCTTGCGTGATGATTAGGAAAGCAGCGCTTGTGCATTGGAAATCATGTCACTTTCCTTTTTTGCTGTGATTTTTATTGTTCTGCCTACGGAAAAAAAATGGTAATGAGAGGCGCACACCCAGAGGAGTACGATAGATCCTTAAATATAGTTAAGGATTCAATGCCCTTCGTGTCACAGCGGCATATACACGTCCTGGAGGATTGACCAAGGATCGGCGCATGCCCAGCGACATATACTCAGTGCCCCGAGAACGAAGTAGGCCAAGTATGAGAAAGTTAAGAGCGCCGTTGAATAGCACGCGCTATTCCATAAAGGGCTCTGTGTGCTTCAAAAACCGATATGGGCCTTGATCATTTGTACAGGCTTTTCGTCGTGATATGTCGTTTTATTACGCAGAGCAGTGGCACAATCACTGCCATTTCTTTGTCTATCAAAATTCGTGCTATACAATCCAAAGCGTTTGGTGGTACATACCAAGTGTAAGAAACTTAGTAAAATCAAAGAAACCTGCGAATGTTGAACTTGACTATGCGACACTCAATAGTAAATCAATAAAGCGTTGACTGCTGTGGCCTCAAAACATCGCTCTGGCGGTGTATGGGCCAGAAAAAGGAAAACGTTGTCCACTCACACCAAAGAAACAAACAATCATAATAATAAAACAATAGGTGGCACTATGACGGCTCATTGTGGTTCGATACACTACACAAACAAAACAAAAAATGCTCAACAAACGGCGCCCGTAGAATCGCAGCCTACAAGATTCACGAACAAGCTTATGGAAAGCAGCTATGGTGGCATCGTGTCTGGTAACTAAGTGGCATGCACCAAACGATAATAAAATTGAGGACGATAAAGTTTAACATAGATTACTTGCCGGAAATTCCGAGAACATTCTATAAAGGAAGGGGAATTGGCCGGCAGAAAGAAAGTAAGTTATCAATTTCTTGCAGCCTCGTTACAATAAAAAGCGAGGTTGTAATTCAAAGACCTGATCTATGAAGGTAAAGATTTACAGAACTCTGCAACGAAAGCTAGAAGTCACATGGCATTATAGTGAAAGGCATTCGCCTGTGTTTTAAGAGAACTGCCCTTGTGCAGAGCCATGTTAGGAAATCAAGGAATACGGTGCTGTGCGTAATTGCGAGATAAAATTTGGAGGACTCTTAAGCTTCGCCTTTAAGAGTGGAACGCAATAGCATTCAAATATCCCTGACTCCTTCTCACGCTTCCCAGCAACTACAGCGTATGTAACCGTAATTTTTACCGGGAAACGCTCGCGGCGAACCCTATGCACGAAGGCGGGCTTTCTGGTAGAAACGTGACCTCTTGCGTGGACCGCGATGCGGCGGAGGCGAGCGCCATCTGGTAGTGTTTCAAGGAAGCGCGCGTCGCTACGTGGACTCCGAGATATTTAGGCACCGGCGCGGGCCAATGGCGGACGCCGTCACCGGTCTATGGATGGTAGAAACGCTGGAAAAGGGGCTTGTTTGCGCCACATGGAGGGCCATGCTTTGAGTGCTTCCAAAAAATTCCTTGCGCCACATGGAGGGCCAGGCTATGAGTGCTTCCAAAAAATTTTTGCCGAAATGACGTCCGGCATTTTCTGCGACACGGGGTCCTTAACGCTATCCCGTTAAAACACCGTTTACTTGATACGCTTGCTATATAACAAGAAAATGGAGACAACACTTAAGCCCTAGCACTGAGTGATATCGGCGCGAGAGATACAGCGCATTTAATTAGGACGATTTTCATTCCTTCATAGTTCACATAGACCGAACTTCACAAAGGCTATTTGTCACAAGCGCGGAATACATACGAATCAGAGATGAACGCTTAACGGTGGTTAAGCGAGCATTAACATGCGCTACTGACTGTATTCACATTAAGTTTATGAGCTTTCAACTTGCTGACAGCTTTAAACAGTGGTGAGAAACTGCAGGAAAGATCGGGGTGAAACCAGACAGACTGCGATCAAAATACCACTTATAGGCAAACCGAAATTAAATTTAACGTTGGCTAAATCAGTTATATATGCTTAGCGCAAGCTATTGCATCAATCTTGACAAAGTTACAGGCAAGTAAGCGAAATTTTGTCATTAGCAGCCTTGGAACAGCGGCTAACCGGACGACGCGTGTACCTGGTCGTTCGCGGTTATTACGAAACTCCCAGCACGGCGCCTCCGAGATCTTTTTGAGCACCGCGGGCGCCGCCTATTCTCGGAGGTCATGCTGTGGAGCAGCACTGGATCTTACAGTTCCGAGTCAAATGCGTCGCACGGTTCGAGTGTGAATGGCGGAGTTTTTCCTTGAATTCCGGCATCGCAGATAAATACTCTGGTATTTTACGTGTCAAAGCCACAATGTGATTACGAGCTACGCCGTATTGGGGGACTACAGAATAATTGTGACCATCTAGTAGTCTTTAACATGTACCTAATGAACGGCACACGGATGTTTTTTTTTTTTTTTTTTTTGTGTGCATTTCACCCCCTTCGAAATGCGACCGCTGCGCCCGGGACTTGATCCCGAGTCCTCGGTCTTAGCAGCGCATCACGGAAGCCACTACGCTACCACGGCGGGTAGTCTTTTGAAAGCTCCTTGTGACGCACCCACTATTACAAACGTAAAAGTTTACATATCTACGTATAACACATCTACATATTACATAACTGCATATAATTTGAATGTCTACATCATCTGCAACTTGGCATTTTACGGCCTCCGAAATTTCATTGCAGTCGACTATAACTTGCCTACAAAACATGTCATATTCTGCCTTCTCCAAACTTAAGGTCTGCGTCAGCGGAAACAAAAGTGGAGGTGAAAATTGAACCAGGTGGTTTTAAAGGAGACATCTTAAACCTTTGTGCTCTTTGTGTGGTTTGGAAGTAAGTCAACAAAAATCAAGCTAACGTGATGTGAATTTGAATGGGGAGAAATTAAACATGACATGCGAATTTTGAGGTGAATAAGCAGAGATCAAACCCGTAATTTGAGGGCATCAATAGCAAACAGAGATTCTGAAGAAGTGATCATATCGATTTGGGCACGGCACAGAGGTGGAACCTCGATTGAAGCAGTGTAACTTATGTAAAGCGTGTTATACTCAAAGTAGGAAAACCGATTCTAGCTGGAAGCAATAAACATTTTTTAAAAGAAATTCTGGAACCTAGTATTAAACTTGGTTCGGAAGAACGCCACCTACTTGTCTAGAATCCACAAGACCATCGACAACATAGTCGTACGAGACTGAAATATCAAAGAGAGGGAGAGAGCAAGACAGAAATAGAAGACAGGGAAGGCAGCGCAGTTAACCACACGCACGTCCGGTTTGCGACCCTGCGATGAAGAGAGAGGAGAGAGAGAGAGACAGCACAGTTTCACGCTCATATGAAGGTTCACACCGAATCTACACACGGTTGCCAAGACCCGTCGACTTGAGGTATTTCAACAGCACTTTCGTGGCTTTCTGTGCCATCGGCGCGTACGGCCATGGTCCAAGGATCTTGATTACTGAAAATAGTCAAGAGTCCAGCTGGTTCAAAGCTGTGCGGCGACCTTCACGGTCGACGACGTATTGGGGGCAGGTTCATAGGATGTGTTCAATCGTTTCTGCGGTTCCACACGAAATATGAAAAGGTAATGATGCTCAAGTGGGCCTTATCATAAGAAGCCAACAAACACTGACACCAAGGACAACATAGGGGAAATTACTTGTGCTTAATAAATGAAATAAAGAAACGATATCTAAATGGAAATTAAAGTGGATGAAAAAACAACTTGCCGCAGGTGGGAACCGAACCCACAACCTTCGCATTTCGCATGCGATGCTCTACCACTTGAGCTACCGCGGCGCTGTTTCCCCATCCACTTTCTTTGGTATTTATGTGTACTAGTAGAACCCTGGGAGTGTTAGCCAGCGCCACCACACACAGACCTTGGCGGCGGACGTGGGACGTCCTTTTTGCCGCAGGCGTCACGAGAACGTGATCTTTTTGGGTGAAGGCAACTGGCCAATAAACCCACACATGTTACCTGAAGGCATCAATGTTGCCGGATTCGAGACCCTCGTTATGTAATAAACGAGAAGAGAGGGGGTTAACCGAGGGTCCCGATTTTTATTAGTCATATCATAAGAAGCCAACAAACACTGACACCAAGGACAACATAGGGGAAATTACTTGTGCTTAATAAATGAAATAAAGAAACGATATCTAAATGGAAATGCGAAGGTTGTGGGTTCGGTTCCCACCTGCGGCAAGTTGTTTTTTCATCCACTTTAATTTCCATTTAGATATCGTTTCTTTATTTCATTTATTAAGCACAAGTAATTTCCCCTATGTTGTCCTTGGTGTCAGTGTTTGTTAGCTTCTTATGATATGACTAATAAAAATCGGGACCCTCGGTTAACCCCCTCTCTTCTCGTTTATTACATAACGAGGGTCTCGAATCCGGCAACATTGATGCCTTCAGGTAACATGTGTGGGTTTATTGGCCAGTTGCCTTCACCCAAAAAGATCACGTTCTCGTGACGCCTGCGGCAAAAAGGACGTCCCACGTCCGCCGCCAAGGTCTGTGTGTGGTGGCGCTGGCTAACACTCCCAGGGTTCTACTAGTACACATAAATACCAAAGAAAGTGGATGGGGAAACAGCGCCGCGGTAGCTCAAGTGGTAGAGCATCGCACGCGAAATGCGAAGGTTGTGGGTTCGGTTCCCACCTGCGGCAAGTTGTTTTTTCATCCACTTTAATTTCCATTTAGATATCGTTTCTTTATTTCATTTATTAAGCACAAGTAATTTCCCCTATGTTGTCCTTGGTGTCAGTGTTTGTTGGCTTCTTATGATATGACTAATAAAAATCGGGACCCTCGGTTAACCCCCTCTCTTCAAGTGGGCCTTGATATACAGAATCTCCAGCTGTCATGCATCGAGATGAAAAGAAAAGGAAACACGAATCATTATACGTGAATAAGACTAAGTACAAGTTGTTTGAAGTCTTGTTGAGAAACCGCCAGTAACTTTCTTCAGTCACCGACATCCAATTATTTCTTTAAAGGCAATTAAATTATACAGCTGTCTAACTGTCGCTCAAATTGTCAAAATGTCGATTAGGCAGCTGTACAGAACCAGAAGACACGTCGAAACGAAGTGTTTTCAGAAAAATAAGGTATATATCGCGTGTTTGCTTTTCTTTCCTGAAAAGAGAGAAAGTGTGTGAAATATCAAAAATACCAAGTGATTGCGCCCCTGAGTGCACGGAGTAGCAATGCCATGAAACAGACTCATTGGGGAAGCAAGCTGTTCGTTAGTTACTGGGCCGAGAGAAGGTAAAACCAGCACGCGTGTTGTTTTCCTGACATGCGGACGGCTCCCGGCCACTATGCTATTTTATTTTGATTTTACATACTGCAGCCTTACAAAGGCTGTAACAGGAGTGGGCACAATAGAGGATTCACAGAGAACGAAGATCAACGCGAATGTTACGAAAACACAAGGTAACGTAGCATGACATAGTAGAATCAACTGCACAAATAAAATCGTCAAGGGGAAGTGAACGCACATTACGAGGTAATAATTTCCAAAAATTAATTATTCTAGGATAGAAGCGGTGTTTGAGTATGCCATTGTGTCCGTAGACTGGTTGAATATTAAGGTCGCCGTAACTCCTCGCAGAAGTTTTGTTTTTTGCGAACGTTAAGTATGCACAGTTTGATAGACTGGAGGAAGAGTTATTGATTTTATACGAGAATCAACGTATAGGCACCGCCGACAGATGATACCGCATTGTTCTCTCACCGTCAAGGTGACAACGGGGAAGTGAAACGTAACGAACGGGAAGCATGACCTCATGGAAACGAAACTGGACCGCGGCATGAGAGCGTAAGAGCCGAGCAAAACGTGTGGGACGTATAAACGAGGTTCTGCATTTCGTGCGCACGCTAATATCTTTCCTATTCGCCTTTTGCACACGCCTTTGTACCCCACACGAAATGCACAATACCTCACGACCACACCGGCATAGCAATACGCTGCGATGTAATCGTCTGCACTTCCATTCACTAAATGGGCATGTTGCCTGAGGCCTTCCGCGTCGATAGGAAAGCTGGCACGTCTACGAGTTCGCCGTGGGTGCGTCGTTACACACAAAATGAATCACGTCTAATTGACGTTCTCGGCTTTGTATTCTGCGGGTTTGCTACGTCAGCTCCGGTTTTTAAAAAGTTATCCTATATACTGCCTCGTGCTAAACAAAGTTTCGCTCCTCTCGCTTGTCGTATCCCATGCAGTGTCGCCTAATTTATCTATGGCTCGAGTGGAATGTTGGTCAGCCGATGGCTAGTCGATGTGCAGCTGATGGTTAGTCACTCTACCTGCGCACAGCTCTTTACATAGTCGCTCACATTACATCTGTCCGTTGATTTTATTTCTGTTTCGTTTGCTTAACGGCCAGAATAGAATAAGAAACGCCTACATCCCGATGGACGTCGGGGACGAGAAAAAAGAGCACAGGTCCGATGGATAAGTGCTCTCGCGTCTGATATACCTTTCTTTTTTCAATACTTCTTGTGATTAATTATCTTTTGCCACAGTCGAAGCTCGTAAATTATTATCAACCTTGCTAGTTAGCAGGCGGTGTCCCTGTCATTGCATTAAAGTGCGTTAATATCCGGGAGTAGAACCTTCTTTCGAGAAAGCGGTTCTTCAGAAAGCGCACTTAACTCCATTTACTTTTTCATTTCTTTGTTATTTGGATTAATATTATTTTATCATTATTATTATTTATTTTTTTTGCTTTTCTGCGGGGTAGTGCCTCTCTGGTGCAATCAGTCTGTGACAGTTTGGCAGACTTAGAGTTACTTTTAGCTTTCCAAAATCCACAATAGCGCTCGCGTATCGCTCTATAACACATCCACCCCCACCCACCCACACTCCCCCCCCCCCCACACACACACGCTAACGCACATACACGTACACACCCATGCACACATACACGCACATACCCACGCGCGCATACATACACACGCTCACACACACGCTCACACGCAAACGCGTCATTCCTTGTGTGCTATGCGACAGCATAAGTAGGTATATCTAAAACAACAGCGAAAATGCGATAAATTAAAAGGCTCTGGCGGCGTGGGGTGCCAATTTTCGGTGATCACGTCTGCTCCCAATTTCTGCGTCTTTGCCGAGCTTCGTGTGGGCTTTCTCTTCTCCTTTTTTTTTATCAGCCTTCAGAGCTTTTTCATGGTACCCTGTCTTTGCCGCTTCCGCCAAAACACACGTTCTCCGTCGACCTCCTAACGACGTCCACGTCATTAGATGGTCTTCTTTTCTGTCCGTATCTCTGCTTCCCACTTAACTCTGTTTTTATCTTTTCTTGTACAGTCATCTTGCGCGTAACTTGAAGCCTGCGTTCTATAAATCAAAATAAAGCCGAAGCTACGGCTAGATGTTAACAGCCAGCGGATTCCGCTGAGACCGGTAATCTTGCGGAAGATGGAGCGGAAAGCTTGTATTAGAACTTCACCGCGGCTTTTCCATCCCACCGTAGTCTCGCTTATCAACCCGATGGACCAGTAATATAGAAACGATGTTTCACAGAGTAAAGGGTACTACTGGGCGGGCCATTAGAGGGAAAAACAATGGCTCCACCATCCTGATAAATACTTTTCTACTGTGGGACATTTGTTTTCTTGTCTTTTCTTTCTGTGTCAGAGGGCACCGTCGTTTGGCTTATTATTTCGAGGGTATTACAATAGATATTCTGAACGTTGGCATGTTTTGAAAGAGCGTAGTCAGTTCGTCCAGCTACTCGCACAATACGTGATAAAAAGACCATAGACATCCAAACATTTTTTCGCTGTTATTCGATGCCATTCTGAAACTTAAAACACCAGAGAAGAGAGATAATCGGTAGAGATTCATAATATTAAAAGCACACTTGATAAACATAGGCCCAAGAGAGATGAAGCCCAAGGCGCCCTTGTGTTTTCCGTTTTGTCTCACCTGTCTCTTTGAATTTCATCCCTTCCTTCATGATGAAGATCCGTATTCAGACATAATATTCACATCTAAAGCGTGCAGACTGTACGCAGACATCTTTACAAGATTAAATTTATGAATAGTTATCGAAACGCTGTTTTTGTATATGGTTGAAGGCATGAGCGTAATGCCGCTGCCTGCCAGGCGGTAACATTGACTGGCGTTGAGGTAAAGGCTGTGACGCGACACAGGCCGTGTCGGCAAGTGTTTGTATTTTCCTGGACAATACTGCGGCAGAACCCTACTGGCGATGAATGTCGACGTTAATGCAATTAACGCAGAATCAATGCAGCGACACAAGATTGGTACATACTAAACGAGGCATAGTCACCAAAGTCGGCGTCAAAGACGTTCACTTAAAAGCAGCAGATACCCTGTGGCGCGTACACAGAAATCCAAGCTGACAGCACAGAGGGTCACTGAAGAGCAGCAGACAGCCAGGAGCGCGTACCGAGCGACCCACATTGGCTTCAAAGACGTTCATGAGCGTGCCAAGTGGCAAATACCCAGTGACTCAAGATGTCGTCAAGGGGGTTCACTGAAGAGCGGCAAACACCCAGTGTTTTGCACTTAGTGACCCAAGTTAACCTGAAAGAGCTTCGATCGAAGAGCGGCGCATACGTAGTGGAACATACCTAGTGGCAAATTTAGGCGCCAGGTTCATTGAAGAGTGGCACAGACCAGGTGTCACTTGCCCAGCACTTCAAGTTGGTATCAAAGATGCTGATTGAATAAGTGCACATACTCGATTCCACGCACTCAGTGAATCGAGTCGTTCAGATGGTTGGGGTCGATATATTTTCCAACAGCTCAGACGCATTACTGTGACGCGTCGTTCACTAGACCACGGACAACCCACTCCCAGTGACACAGTTTGGCGTGAAACAGATCGACTGGTGAGCGGCACATATGCAATGTCACATACCTGTGACACACGCTGGCCCGACGATTGGTTTCTAACCCGGTTCCCTAATCACAGGAGCGCGATGCTCTAATCACTACATTATGGACTACCCACAAGCCCAGTTTCGCGATGAAATGGTCACACACATCGCCCATCAGTCGATCCTAAGAAAATGCGCGAAATGGTCTAATTAAGTTAATCGCACTGAAACTCGCTGAACCCCTTAGGAAGAAGCATAATTAATTGGGTGTCTAAATGCAAAGTAAATTTGAGCCCCTCCACAACGAACGCCTCCAGCGAACGTTTCTGCAACCAAAGGAATTGTTTGATGAAAGACTGCGTATGTGCCGATCAAAGCCCTATCCTTCATATGTGTTGCGAACGGCTGTAGAAACAAGAAACGAAATCGACGCTGTGCACATGATGAAGGTTAACAAGTCACTTGTGCCTGACATTGTTAAGGAACGGTGGAAAATGTAGTTCAAGCAAGCGATCGCAAATTCGCCATTCGCGTTCAACAGAAAATAACTAGCTTTCGGTACATGTTGCATTATTAGAATCCACCAAAATCCACCACAGCACTCACGAAACGAAACGCCATTTGGCCGCACCTGCCACGGTTTTGTTCGATGGTTCAGTTAAGGTCGCTGTTATCAAACGACTAGTTGCCTCTTTTCTTAGAGGAGTATGATCAAGCAGCAGAGCCTCCTGTACTTCTCAGAATTCACGCGGTTTAAGCTGTCAGCTGTGAAAGCAAAAAAAAAAAAAAAAGTGGATCGATCGGGGTAGTTCGTGTGCTTCATACTGAGAATCGTAGTTACGCTAGAATGAGTTCACTTGCGGTGAATTAGCAGTCAGTGACATCAGCAAGCGGCGAAGCATTCGGTGAAGACTACCGATGTTGTTGTTTTTTTTTCGTTGGAGCGAATACAGACGTAATGATAGTGATGATGACGATTGGAGTATTACTGCAGCAGTGGTCTACGGGAACGCCGCTAATCGTGAGTTAGGGCTTCGTAACCGCTACCCGTGCAAAATGGACGTCCAACGGTTTCGCCATTATACAGATGGTTATGCGACGTTCGACGCCTCGTTTCACAGAGCTCTGTCGGCGCTGCGAAGGGCGCTCAGGCGAGCGACTAAGCATTACTGCTCGCACAAGCGGGGGGCTCCAGTGACGATCGGGTAACCAGGTTACCGCGATTATAGCGCCACCTTTTCTCGTGATAGAGCTTTAGATATGTTTTTCGTGACGTTCGCAAGACTGCGACAGCCCTATGAAACGGTGAGCCGAATGCGCCATTAGAATAACTGATGGCACCAGTTTTTCTGAACGCGCAGCCAACCGGTGTCTCTGCCTTGGAGAAATATATTTATTCCTTTATGTGCATTCCCCGGCAACTTGTTATTTGTTGTTAGACATGCGTACATAAAATGACCGTGGCTGCCATGACACGTCAGCTGGCCCTCTTCTTGTTTCGTCGTGGTGTCTTCTCTTATTTTACCTTCGCTCTTCCTACCTTTTTTCATTTTATTTTATTATGAAGGCCCGAGTTGGAGAGATGAGCTGTACTGTGCTTCTCCATGTTGGTTTAGGTCGATGTCAGGCTAGGTTAGGCGTGTTAGTCTTCCCTGATAGACTCGATGCGTCCTTTGCTGCCCAGGCTGCTTCCCGAGCGCTGGATCTTGTTTCTAGCTAGTTTTCGCGCCCGTTGGTGATTGATCAGTTTGCGCTTAGGTGCGTTTTTCTTTCTTTCACATTTGCCTGTCTGTAGCGGTTTTATACTCTGGTTTTCGATCCTGTCTTTCTTTTTGCATCATGCGTAGTGCTGCTGCTTTATTAGCCTTGAGTTGTCTACTAGCTTACTTTGGTACTTCCCGGCCTCCCAATTTATCAGCGTTTGATGAAGGACAACAACAGGAACGCCTCGAATAACATCCACTTGCTTTGCCGTATTGTGTCGGGAGATTATTTACCTCATCTATCGGTTTAAATTGCTTCTGGTTACGTCTCATTACGGCGCTGCCTCTGACTTAAAGTACAGGGCAGGTGTAGCCTCCTTCCTTCTATGCCGTGCCCCTCTCTGCATTTTTTCTTTTTTGCTTCATGATGAGCACCACCGTAGATAATTTTTCGTGGTAGCTGAATGAAGGGCAAGTTAGGCGAGTTTGTACGGAAACCTTCCAAGAGATGTTTTTCCTCGTAGTTTTTTTTCTTTCTTTTCAAGCATGAAATCCCTTTAGCTCCCGCTGTCGGCGACCTTCAAGAGACTTTGAGCCAATATCCTGAGCCTTTATCCGGGCACTCAAAACGAGAACATCCAGGCGTCGTTGCGAGAACAAAACAACATCATCTGGGCAACCAGTCAAAACTTAAGAAAATGCGACCTTTTAGCTCAACCCTTTGTACAGGACCGCATCACGTGAGCTAGTTACTGTCCAAACAAGTTACAAAAAAAAAACATCTGTGCAACATCTGTCCTGGCGAAAAGCTTCGTTACCTATGGGATTGTGGAATAAAACAGCAAGCTCTACGCTCTGTGCAACTAATGTGCGCCTGCAAACGCGTCATTCCTGAAATAAAGCGGGGAAAAAAAACGTTCGCTATGCTTTCGGCTATTCGCTTTCGTTGAGTGTCACCGTCTATACAGTTTCTGCACAAATGGTTTTTTTGTTTGTTTCGAAGTGCCTTGAAATTAATTTCCTCGGGTGAGCAACATATTCGCGACAAAGGTTCCCCTCACCAAGTACGCATAATCTGTTAGCCCGATTTAAGTAAACTAACTACCCGAAAAGTTGCCCGTCAGTTGCAATCTGCGCGTGGACCACTCTCAAGTGGTATTCTACTTAGTGGCACGGGCGTCTAGCGGCACTCTCGTTTCTTGCGACGACCGGGAAGGAAATTCAAAATAAATAAGAAAAGTATAGAAAAAAAACACTACAGTACAAAAGTGATGCCTTTCATTATAGATACGTTATAAGTTTATAAGCATAAATTTAGTTACAAGTTGTATTGCTGATGAAACTGGACTAATTATAATTAATTACATATCACTGAGACAACCGGGGTTGAAATTCAGAGTAAATAAAAAATAGCAAAAATAGTACAGTACCAAAGTTATGGGTTTCATTAGAGATACGTTATCAGAGCATAGGTTAAGTTACAAGTTGAGTTACTGAAGTGTCTGGAATAAGTATAATTAATTAGAAATAACTGATTACCGCACACCAAAGCACAGAATCATAGAATTTAGAGACCCGCCATGTTAGCACGACTTTGGTGAAATTCGTGGAAACTCGGGAGTAGAGATCGGTGGTAATGACATCACTAATGACGTCACACACAAGAAGGTGGCGTGATATTAAACCAGCTAATTAATGGAAAACAGTTGCTTCCAAGTTCAGTTCGTCCGTTGCGTTCGCCTAATGTTAACCATAAAGAACACCAACGCAAGGTGCGAGGGCGACTAAAAGACACCTAAGTATAAGATTAGGGTCGCCTACAATATCTTTATTGTTTGTTTTGCATTGCTTAAATTTCTGGTGCTTATTTTTGAAGTGTGAAGAGAAGTGCCCAGAATTTTACGAATACACTCCTGAAGTCTGGAATAAATCTTGTAGTTTCTTAAGTAAGTAACTGAAAAGTAAACTACTTTAACGAAAAGCAGGATTTGCGTACTCTAAATAAACAGCAACACGAGAGTATTCGCGTAACCTTTGAAGGAGCATAATAGGCACAAGCCTTTGGTTAAATGTGCATACTTGATACACAAATATTTTAGAAAAGTCATTAAGCTTGATGCGCATACTGTGCAAAACAGTTCTCGTAAATTTATCCATCACGTTGTGTGCTCGCCTGATCCTTTTGTTCTCTATTCTTTAATATCCTGTAGTTATTGAAATGCCGCAGTGTCAGCAGCCATTTCTGAGGAGGGAATTAAGCAGCATCAGACATGCCAGCCTTGGAATATTATATTTTAGAATTTTCGCCGGCATTCTATTTTAGCGTGTAAAGAATTTAATTTTTGTATATAGTTGCCCAGAGAGGAAAAGAGAAAAGCAAAAGAAAAAAGGGGAAATCAATTCTGCTTGTGCAGAATTGTGTTTCTTCGGGCGAATGACGATTTCTCTCTTTTATGAACGCTTATTAAACTTGAATGGTTCGGCTCCAGCTCCTCGCCATATTCGTTGTCGTTGAGCTTGGAGATGTCGAGTGATTCATCCTCGCTCTCCAATCTGCCATAGCCTCCCGATTTGCTCATGTGGTGGAGCGACTGGCCCGACATTGGTTGCAGGTTCGATTGCCAGACTAGGACGAATTTTAATTTAACTATAAGGCTTTCGTCATAAAAAGTGCATGCGTGTTTCCTTTGTAACTTTGTTTCTGTACCCTCTCCCTTCTTTTTCTTCCGCTTTTCCCTTCCCCCGCGTAGGGGAGCCAACCAGACTCTTGACTGGTTAACATCCCTACCTTTCCTATATCCCTCCTTTCTCTCTCTCTCTCTCTCGTGCTACAGTCAGGTGGATAACAATTTCCTGTTTCAAAAACTTCAAAAGAAATGGGAAAGTGCATTCGAATATTGAAAGGCTGCGGCGATGCAGCAATTCTAATTGGTCCTCGTAAATCGTATATGAACGCGTTCAGCGAAAGGTCTTATACGTTGTGTGTCGGCCGTTTCCGGTTGTATGACTGATTTGTTTTTCTGTGTGTGCGTGATATTGGAAGCGCGGGGTAAGTCTCGTCATTACATTTTTCACAATGTTTTAGTGCCATTATCAACGGACAAAAGTTAATGAAGCGCAGAGCATACGGAGCGACAAGTATTTAACGTTGACATACCTCAATGTATAACAAAAGTAGCAAACGCTTTGTTTGTTACAAAAACATATGCATCGCGGCATCTTCACTAAGGCCCGCTATGGCCGTCCGAAGACTAAACATTATGACACCGATAGATGCACGACACAGGAAGACTGCCACAGAGCAAGTATTGCGAGCTCAACTGAGCGAAGCAAAAGAGGAGGAAAAGGAACAAATGACGAGATCGAGATAAAGTAGGAAGCAAATGTATACGCTCTAAAGCTGCACTGCAGTAGTGAATTATAGCCAACCGAAGGAAACATACAAGAATGAGCTCCATAGAATAATTGTCTCAGTGCTTATGCAGAAAAGTAACACACGCACCCACACGTATGCCTCTTGCCCACTCACCCACACACACGCACCCAATAGAGAGATTTGCCGACATAGACAACAAAGTGTCATAATGATACATGCATATTGCGTGTTTCTTGTGGACGATGCACGTGGGCGCCCCGACGACGAGGACGAACGGTCTCTGGCTCTCGAGCTGTCGGCTGAACTGGCCAGCGTTGCAGTTATCATTTGTAAATATACGTTGTAAATAGTATCCAGTTCTTAATCCTTCGTTCGCATAACATTGTTGGTCGAGGTGCGGGGTAACGCGAACTTTACGCGAACGAAGGATTAAGAACTGTAGACTATCTACAACGTATATTTACAAAGGATTACTGCAGCGCAGGCCAGTTCAGCCGACAGCTCGAGAGGCAGAGACCGTTCGTCCTCTTCGTCGGGGCGGCCGCGTGCATCGTCCACAAGAAACACGCAATATGCATGTATCATTATCCCCGGTGGCAGAAGCACCGTCCCGGGGCGTATAAATATGGGTGATAACAGGAGAGTAATATGGTTTGAGGCGTGCGACATGCACAACGTCAGTGGAATTCGGGGCAGGTGAGGCACCGCAGGTACCGACTGGGGCGATCTCGTACGTAAATGGAGTGCCGGCACGCAGCACTCGACATGGGCCTGTGTACCGAGACAATATTACCACGACAGAACTGGCCTTTACCGAATATTGGGCCTGCGGAAACAGAACGTATAAAACTAAATTAACTAATCCAATAGACAACACATTAGATATTGTTCTTGCTAATGAATGCAAATCGTGGCACAAGAAATGTATGCCTTTACGGCGAATATTTCTGGCGCAACGACCAAAAAGCAGGAAAAGAAAAAACTTCCTATTACACTTTTGGACTGCTTGGGCTGCGTCACAAGCTGCAACAGCACAAATTATTGCGCCGGTTGAAACAAACTCGACAGAGGAGTGCAAAGGCTGCCGAATGTCATAATTTTTCTAGTCCCTCGCGATGTTCGCTAAGCAACCACGTCATAAAGCTGCTTCCACTGACGTTCGCTCGGCCGCCCGCGTGTGGCGCTGACAGCGCGCAGAAGAACAATAGAACTTGAAGAACGCTGCACGAAGCGGTCTGTCATAAGGCGCCGCGAGCGCAAGACGATGCGGCAGCCACGCCCACTTTCTCAATATAAGAAAAAAAGGAACAAAGCACAGATTGCAGTATTAAGCACGCATTTTTTTTCCCTCTGGGAAATGCAACGATGTTTGTGATCAAATTGCACGTGATTCCGCTCGATCGGTCGGTGGATGCTGTGTTGCGTCGGACGAGACGAGGCGAGAACAAATAACCGTCAGAAAATAGTCGGAGGTTTGCTTGACGGGCGACCGTATACGAAGCGTCACGACTTAGCGCTGCGCCCTCAATCAGAGCACGCACAAACGTGTCACGTGTGTATAGCGACACACTGTTCGCGACATTTTCCCCGCACTGAAACATTCGCTGTTATCGCCGATTCGCTGAGGGAAATGCAGTGGTTTAGCTGCCATCAAAAGCGGTAACGAGTTCGCGGCGTGGGTCTCTGGGGAATGACACAAAATTACAGTGTTTACGCGGCCGGATGTCTGTCAGCGCGTTCAAGACGCGATGCGCTGTTCCACGGCTTAGTTTCCTGTTATGCCGCCACTGAGGTTGAGGGGAATATGCGCCCATGACCACTCGTTGGAGAAAAAGAGCAAATAGACGCGAGTTTCCAGCGTGTTACGCCAGTTGTGAAAAGTCCCACGGATTGCGGGACTGCCACAGCAACGTAATTTTAGCACACAGTTTCTTTTTTTGCATTATGTTTTCTTGTTGTTGTTTTTGACTACATAGATTTCAAGTTGCCTGTATCATTTAGACGAGAAGAAAGGGGCCGGGTTAACCGAGGGGCCCAATTTTTATTAGTCATATTTTGAGAAGCCAACAAACACTGACACCAAGGACAACATAGGGGAAATTACTTGTGCTTAATAAATGAAAGAAAGAAACGATAAATTAATAGAAATTAAAGTGTATGAAAAAACAAATTGCCGCAGGTGGGAACCGAACCCACAACCTTCGCATTTTGCGTGCGATGCTCTACCAATTGAGCTACCGTGGCGCTGTTTCCTCATCCACTTTCTTGGGTATTTATGTGTACTAGTAGAACCCTGGGAGTTTAGCCAGCGCCACCACTCACAGACCTTGGCGGTGGACGTGGAACGTCCTTTTTGCCGCAGGCGTCACGAGAACATGATCTTTATGGGTGAAGGCAACTGGTCAATAAACCCACATATGCTATCTGAAGGCATCAATGTTGCCGTATTCGAGACCCTCGTTATGTAATAAACGAGAAGAAAGGGGGTTAACCGAGGGGCCCGATTTTTATTAGTCATATCATGAGAAGCCAACAAACGAAGAAGAGAAGACAACAAACGAAGAAGCCAACTTCGCGAAATGCGAAGGTTGTGGGTTCGGTTCCCACCTGCGGCAAGTTGTTTTTTCGTCCACTTTAATTTCCATTAATTTATCGTTTCCTTATTTCATTTATTAAGCACAAGTAATTTCCCATATGTCGTCCTTGGTTCCACTGTAATATTGCTGTGACTACAAAATCTAATGATAAATGAAATTGTAAGTGAATGTGTATACGTTTTCTGGATTATACATCTTGGAGTGGCTGACATACTAGTAGCGTGAGAATTGGAGAAAAAATTGTCATTCATATAACAACACGAAATTGATTATGACTTCATGGAAATACACTTCCGATTATCATTTGGCCGCGATACGTCACGTCATAAATTTTCACGTGTCCTTCACAATTCTACTTTAATCCGCCGTAATACACCTTGCTATGATTTGTACCGACATAATGTTACCTTGTTACACCTTGCTATAATTTGTACCAACCTTAATCCAAATTAATCCACATTAATTCACCTTCATTCACATTACTTCACCATAATTCACTATATTGCACGCTAAGTCTCCCCACTCAAACATGTTTGAGCTTTTTAATTCACTTTACTTCAATGTAATTCACATTAATACATTTTATTTCATAATTACCCATAATTACTACCACATTATATTGTTATACCATTTACTACCTTCTGTATTACTACTGACGTCGTATAAGACGCTGCTGACGTCACATTGATTTTCGGTACCCCTCGTTGCCGACAACGCCGGCATTTCTGCCACATGTGACATATAATGCTCTCGCATTAAAAATCTAATACATACAAACATTGATTAATGCATATACGTATGAGCATTCTTGTACCCAGATTTATGCATCAATGTGCTCTACACATGTTATTCGTCGATTTAACACCCTTCTTCGAGCAAACTTGTGGTATACACCCTTATGAGATGATATCGTGAGTAAAATGAGTGCTAAAAGGGTGTAAACGTGGAAGTACATACAGAAAACACCCTTCTTACTACCCATAAAGGTGTAAAAATGTTTAGTGTGTACTTTTGAACCCGGCCGCATTGGTGCCTTCAGGTAGCGTGTGTGGGCTTATTGACCAGTTGCCTCCACCCGAAAAGTTAACGTGCCCGTGACGGCCGCGGCAGAAAGAATGTTGCATATCCGTCGCCAAAGCTTGTGAGTGGGGACGCTGCCTAACACTCCTAGGGTTAGTTCTAGTAGGTAAACATAAGCACCCCAGAAAGGGGATGTCGAAACGGCGCTGCGGAAGCTGAATTAGTACGCGTAATCCGAACGCGTGGGTTCGTGTCCCACCTGCTGCCAGTTTTTTCAGCCAATCTCCTTTCCAATCATTAATTTATTCTTTAATTCAGCTGTGCTTGGTGTCATTTTTTTACCGTCTCTGATATATATATATATATATATATATATATATATATATATATATATATATATATATATATATATATATATATATATATATACGCACACAATCTAGGCCGCAGCATGTCGCGTAGCAAAAATTGGCAGGGCCTCGTCGCATCTGCCGATCGCTTTAACATGGCATAATTTTGCGAACTGTAATCATAATACCAAGCTTAACTTTAAACAAACAAGCGTTTCTTTTACTCTATTCTAAATAAACAAGGGTATGGCGATGCAGCACAATGTACTGGCAATGTGCAGAGTTTCAAAGGCGTCTCTCGAGGCACTAAGTAACACAGATCAAAAGAAAGATAACGAATCACTCGCGTAAGTTTTGGGAAGACTCTGCTATAAAACATTACTACTTCTTCGTGCCTCAGGCGAAGCTCATTTTTTAAATACTCTTTGCTCTTGAGAATCTTATTGCATCATCCCAATTAGCCTTTCGCCGTGCATACCATCACTCGTGGTTTTGTTCAACGTCTTACTGCGTACACTAATATTTTTACATTGTATAGTTGAGTTCACGAGGACACCCATCATGTGCCAACCTCATTACACCGGACACCAAGGAAATTTGCAAGCTTCGCAGCGCAGCTTGCGGTACCCTGGCACCTATATCCGAGCATTGATTCCTTCTCTGGTTTCAACATCTTCGAAACAACGTTCGCCCACATTGTGGCTATTGTTGAAACGGAGCTCGATTTCTGGTCGATTTCGTATTTCAATTGTAGGAAGGCTCAGAATCTACCGTCGTCATAAAGAAGACATCGTTTCGGTTTCAAAGTTTTAAAAAAAAGGAAAGGTATTTTTCCGAAGGAATAAAATTACGATCACGCTTTCCTTGCTACCAACGCACGTCATTCATCGAAACCAGGAGCTTAGCTAACCTGCCCGTGGAGCCCCGTACCTCGTTATGTTGCGCAAATGCTTTTAAGCTGGATCGACGACTATGGCCGCAGGGCCGACCGGCCCCATAGGCTAAGATTTCCTCTGCGGCTACGGCTCCATCGAAACGAATCTATATAGCTCTCTGAAAGCAGTCACGTCTGTCTGAACCGAGGTACGACGAGACAACGAAAATCTCTCCATTATCCGCATTCCGGCCCACGTTCCGGGCCTGTCGAATCCAGGCCGCCGCTCGCATTGTGTTCCGGGCGGCTGACCAATATTCAGAAGGATAACGCTAGAAAGAAGTGCATGCCGCACAATAGGCTTGGGCGTCGACAACGTCCAGGTGTGCAGTAAGGCGCTGAGCCGAGATTTGGGAAGGGCGGGGGGAGTAGCTGGTGGAGTGCTCGAGGTGACTTCCTTTGGTCGAAGGAACGCCTGTGGTTCCTGAACGACGTGTTCTTTCGTTGTATTATGCTTGTGGCTTTCTCTCAGAAAACGTTCAGTTGTATTGTTAAAAGGAGCCAGTGGAGAAGTTGGCAACGATGTTCCGAGAAATGTGTTCTTGTTCCGAGACGCCCTTGGCCGGTTGCAGAAGCGTGATGCTTTTGTATAGAGTGACTTCTCAACGGCGTATACTCTGTCAGGACGACTTCATGTTGGTTAGTAAAAATTGTGGCGCGACTCTGATGACATTGCTCTCGTCACTTAAATGTACATTTAATAAGGGAACGCGGATTGTAAAAGCGCCGAAGCAATTTATAATTGGTCTATTTGTGAAGCTCGTGGAATCTTTCGAAGCAATTCATACTTCATACATGGGTCAACGACTCTGCGAATCTGGCGCTTAGAAAAAAAAGAACATTTTGCTTTCAATTTATATACTTGGCAGGCGCATTTAAAAAATCCCTACAATTCTTTGTTAGGTCCACGATATTTGCTTAGATCTATTCTGAGAACAGTCAAACAAAGAGGAGCAAAACAGTTGTGATAATTATCCCATGCACCTACAGGTTATCCGGGGTCGCGGGAACTTCGAAATGCAATCAAAATGAAAGTTACCCTCAACTCAAATTTTTCGCGGCCGTAGACGCCACATTCCATTCTTCCGTGACCTTAATTGCGGCACAGAATACCAGCAGGGCATTATTGTCACGTAGCGGAAGCTGGCGCGCCATCCTTGCGCAGCCTGGTCAGCTCACTGATGGCGCCATTTCTTTGAAGAACACCTTCCGCAAAGCGCTAGTTGGCGCGCTGTGTGCTCGGCTTGTTGATGGCGTCATTGCCATTGTTTGCGAAGCCTTCCGCGTGGCAGTCGTAATAATTAGGCGGAAATTCAAGTAGTTGTAAAACGTGATGACGTAGCTTCTTTTCACCAGTACTCGAAATGACATATGATATACCTGTAAAAGTTCAGCTTTATGCAGGTTACTTCATCTTTTACTCGGAAATCGAAGGCCAGCTAGATTAAATTCATTTCAACGAGGCACTTAAAGGGGTTATTCGCGGGTGTGATTAATGTCAAATGTCTGTAAAGTTTGAAGAGACCGTTTTCGTGAAAATATCCCATAAACGTAATCCTCATTTCACATATTTAGCTTGTAACGTCTTTCTTTTGGTAGTGGAACACTACAAGTATCTTGGTCTTTAGATTTCCCATGACCTTAGCTGGACGAAATACATGAACGCTGTAATTAGCTCATCTAAGTATAAGCTCTTTTATCTAAGACTAGCGCACAAACTTCCTACTCGCGCTGTTCCCCTTATTGCGTTTAAGGCAATTGTTCAACCAACTTTAGATTATGCATATTACAGTTTGTTAAAAGTACATTAAAAACATGTTAGCCAAATTGAAAGCAATGCACAACAGAGCGGAAATGTTTATTTATGATAGCTTTAGGCGAACTTCGATCACTTGTTTATTAGCAAAAGCCAACCTCCCAATGGTAACGCAAGGAAATTAAGTTTTAAGATTTAAATTTTTGTGTCAATTCGTTAAAGGCTAATATAAGGCGGACATATCGCAGATTCTTTCTCTACAGGATATGCTACAAGACAGAGACGCGCCTTGACCATAACTCCTTAAATAACAGCGGGACAATAACTGAATGGAATAAACTTACGAACGAAGTCGTTTCGCAACCAACCTTAAAGCTTTTTCTTGTATACCTACAGAAGTGACTTGTCTCGCATCTCGCGCTAAGCTTACTATACCCTCTCGTGCTTGGTTCCAGTAAAGCTCCGTGTCACTTTGCCAAATTAGCTAATTACTTTCCGTGTATTCCTTTTATTCTTACAGTTGCATGTTTGCTAATCTGCAAAACCCAACAAATGTAACTCCACTCTGCTAAAACCACAAGTCTGCGTCGCAGTACTTATAAACAAATAAAGTAAAAATAAACACTATCCTACGAACGTAAATCGCCCCATATAAACTTTTATCCAACGATCACAGTGTCACCGATCGACGTCGCACAGAGTGCGCGAAGTCGTCAAACCCGTATGAGTATCGCACAACAAGCGTTCTTGGGCGAATTGCAAGGCCCTTTTCAAGAGTCATGCCCGTGCTCATACGTAACGCACAAGTTGTCGCTACGGGAACTGCAGACACTAGGTACAGCGTACACGGCGATCCTCTGTCAAAGGGAACGGCGGCGCTGGCATCGAGGCACCCTATGCGGAGGCTGCTTAGAGCGCCAGCAAGTGGCAGGAAGGGGAAGCACGTCCGCTTGTGGCATCCTCTATTGGCGGCCAGGATAACCAGTCGTGGCCGATAGACAAGCGCTTGCAAGGTAGCTTGCCCCAAATTTCAAGTTGGCCCGCCCACGAATATAAGTTGGCCCATCCCTAAATTTCACTTGGCCCACGCCAAAAATTTAACGTTGGCCTACCCTCAAACTTTAGTTGGCCCACTCCCAAATTTCAAGTTGGCCAACCCCTTGCCAATATATTTTCTATGAAGCCGTAGGTATCCCTATGGGTATTGTCTCTGACAATTTTTTGTTCTAATTGTTCCTCATCGGGTATAAAGCTACTAGTCATTTACATTTTCACTACTGTAACGAATAAATCAAGCCGCAAATTGCGCATTTTCGGGCAGATACAAGGCATTAAACGTTTCGCGTAATAGAGATCTCGCTGCGGTACTCGTCAAAGCATGCTTACGCATTAAAATACGCTGCGAGCACCGGTCAACTAGCGGGCATATTTTGGCACTTTCACGTTTCCGGTGCGCTAGCGTACCGAACGTGGCTTGCTAGCAGCAAACGCCGCGCTGCAGGCTTGCGCATCTATCTGGCGTGGGAGGGAGCCCAGCAGGCGCGTGCCAATCAGCAATGTCTGGTTATCGTGGCCGCCGCTAGATGACGCCACAAGCGGACGTGCTGCTCCTTACTGCCACTTGCTGGCGCTTTCAGCATCCTTTCATAAAGGACCACCCTGTACATGCCCTCGGGCTGACCATAGAGTCCACACAGGTAGACCACGTTTGCCCATATCCCCTTTGTCTCTGGTATTAGGTTAACACACGCTGCTTAGCCTAAGCCAACGTGTTAGCTTGCTAACTGATACGGTAGCACACGAGAGGGAAAATAACACCCCTAGGCTAACAGGCCTGAGCTGAATGCGAGTCTAGGATGCACGAGAAAAGTCTGGCTGAGAACTTTAGCCTTCATAATTGCTCCTAATGCGCATTTATGCATGTGTTTACTCGTACATCACTTGCACGTTTAGACGTGTCTAGCCTACCACATCAGGCGAGCTTTTTGTCCCGTCCGAGTGGCCTCCTAAAGGAACACAACCTCGTTAGTTGAGAGTGAGATTTAAAATAAAAGCGGCGCTGAGTAGCCTCGCCACTGATCTGTAGAAGGTCAGGAAAAAAGAGCCGTATGAGTGCGCCATTTCCTTGTGTTTATTCCCGTACACGGTTTCTCCTTTTCTATATATATATTTTTCTTGTCTTGAGCTCAGATGGAAGTTAGCCACTCTTATACCAGCACGGAACTCGCCAAAGAACCATCCCCCCCCCCCCTTTTCTATATGCGACGCGCCACGCAATATAACGCACTGCAGCTCAACTGGGTATAAAAATAAACAATATAAATAACTGGGTTACAACATGTCGTGGCACCAGCATATTTTTGTTTATTTCCTCTTCGTCGGGGTGGAACGAAGTGGCACCCTTGGGACGCCCACGGCAAAAGAGTACATTTTTTTTTATTCTTTGTTGTAAAGACATGCATGCATCGGAATTCTCAACGAGGCATTTTTCCCCCGAACAGCAACAACTGTGTTTTAGCAAGCTGGACTTGCATTACGCGACGTTAGTTTACTGGAGTGACCCATAACAGCGCAGCAATGAAGTACCAGTAACAGCTTCCTGGTGGTTGTTTTATTTGCGTTCATTTTGCTTTCCTACATTCGTGAAAACAAGGGAGTAGCGTCATTACTTAGTTTACCCGAAATGCAACGAAAGTGCTCCTGTGAACCAAGGGACTTTGTTGTCACATTGAGTAAAGGCAAAAGTTGCTAACATGTTTCAAATGACTGAGGTTCGTTCGTGCCGCCCTGTGAAAATAACCTAACGTACCACCAAAAAAGTCACTATATATATGCAGTACGTTCTACAAACATCCGCAAGCCTGCTGAGAAGTTGCATATTCGTTGAAGGCAATGGAAGTCCCTTATGGGAACAATTACATTTTGGGGTTTTACGTGGCCAAACCATGATATGATAATGAGGCAGGCCGTAGTAGGGTGGAGGGGGCTCAGGAGTAATTTTGACCAGCTGGGGTTCTCTAACTTGTGCACAGGGCCCGAAACACAGGCGTTTTTGCACTCACATGTACAGAAATGCGGCCATCGTGGCCAGAATTTGATCCGTCGCCCATGGCTTAGCGAATTACAGAAGAGTCTCTGCTGCTGTCGAGCTATTCCTCATTTTTGCATGCTGCCATAGATTACAGGAACAGACTGTACCTGATGCCATTGTCAGTGAGCATAACCCGGAAAGTTGGTTATTGAACACTTCAAACGTTAACATCGTGTACCAGGTTCCTACTTTGTATTACGCTGTTCTTTCTATTGTCAACTCTTCTGCAGAAATTTATTTTTTCTAAATCAATTATTTGGCCCTCTTGTGACTCTATCTACATTGCGTTATGTTATTTGCTCCCCATTATTTGATGCCCCTCAAGGTGCCTTTGATGATCAAATAAGATAATGATGATCACGAGGATGATGACGCACAGTGAGCAAATCGTGGCATATTGGACTGCTCGCTTCAGTTTGCCCAGCCAGCGGCGAATAATGGTCATCTAAGGCCGCAACACAGCTTAACACGATGCAGAGACGGATACATTGGCAAAACGAGGCGTGATTTCTACTGGCGGTGCCGACTTATGCTTCTTCGCATGCATCTTTAGTCCACCCTTAACGCGACATATGCGTACCTCGATGGCGACGCTTCTCGCCGTTTAGTCATCATCATACGTCCGCCATTGTAGTACGCCCAAGGTCCAGCCGCCGTATAGCATATAGCCGCCTTATAGTTGGAAGCTGGTCATAGTTGAACTACTTTTGTTTGTGAAATTCAATTCTAGGCTTATTAAAAAATAATAACTCGTTGTCTCGGGCAAAACTATTTTCTATGGTAGATTACTGGCGTTAGGATCGCACATATTATTTGCCAAGATGTTCAAGTTTCATCCTAACACCTGTGCCACAAGTATACGTCGAGCAGTACCCGGCTCGCCATTGTGGTACACAGTAGACGGGGCTGCTGAAAGGGTGTCGCCACCCTTCATGGCGGCACTTCCACGGAGGCACCCTAACAAGATATCTTCAGGGCTGCCATCCGCGGGACATGTACATGTCGGTATTCATGTCAAGGGCCCTGTCCTTTTGAGACACCACGATCACCACGAAAGAAGTTGGAAACATTGTACGAATGAAGGCCTCTGCTTGAGAAGTTTTTAGATCCTGCACAAAAAATTGTCATATATATATATATATATATATATATATATATATATATATATATATATATATATATATATATATATATAACAACAGGCAATTATAATGTCAAAGAGCAGTGCCATTAGAGCCTTCTATTGTTGCTCCACCCGAGGCAATATTCCCCACTCCTCATTAGTGGAGCTCCCGACGACGACCGGCGACAATGAGAGACGCTGATATCTTCCCGCCTTTCCTTTTAAGCATTTTCCGAGCCTTTTATTGCGCCGTAAGTACCAGTTCAGCTAAGCTTTATTAGTCGGTTTGCTTTTCTTTCGATCCAACCTCGAGTATTAGCATCCCATTTACGGCTTCACATGGTTAGCAAAGTGTTTACTAGATGTGCCAAAAACACACATCAGCAGTCAAACTAAAGTGCCTAGAATAACAGAAACGCTTTGCATGGACATGAAGACGGATCCGAGAAAGTAAAAAGAAACTTCTGCGCTTAGTACAAAAAACTACACTCAACGGTTGAGAATCGTGACAATGGAATGCCGGGCCCAGTTAGAGAGCTTTCCGTGCCGGTCATATTCTGGAACCTAGCCCGGTTTTATTGTGTCTTTATGGCAAGCAAGAGCAGCAACCAGATACTCTCCACTTGAGATCTGGTGGGAGAGAAAGTCATGACCATCTTACCATCTCTGTTTTCTTATACTTAAATATGGTATCCTTAACAAAACCGCACATTTTCACATTTCAAAGGTAACCAGCGGTAAGCCATCCTATACATTGGTAACACAGTGAAGAGTGCAGGTATTGTTGATATTGTTCATCAGGCTTAAGGTTAACATTCCTCGCCGCAACAGCTGAAGGAGCGAATCCTACAAGGTACAAGTACAATTATAAATCAATTTATTCTGCCATGGCTTTGCACCAATCTCGATGTGAAATGAGTTCTCCTAAAGACCGAAAGCTGAGGAACGAATTATAAGCACAATATATTAGTGCTTTCGCTTTCCGATGAAAAGGCTTTTCACCGTTGAATAAATTTGTCACGCGTGTGAAATTATTCTGGCGCGGCCGATTGATTCGGAAGTTCCTCGGTGCGTTGTAGTGTTGTTTTGTGGCCGAAAGACTACTGAGGTGAAAGAGTAACAAATTAAGGGTAAGGTTGTAAAAATAGGACTAAATTAGCGTACCTCTGATCTGCTGCTCCACACTTTCTGCACAAGCTGTAATGGTACCAACTAAACATTATATCAATATATTATATGCTGGTGGTGACTAAAAATAACTGACTGGGAACTTCAGTGGAAAATTAGCGCTGTTTACTCGTCTCTGTCCTTCCTTTCCTACTTTCGCGCACCGCCGCTATGAAATAATGACGGTAGGCGGAAAGCTTTGCTTCTATAGCCCGTATAGAGGAAACAAGTGCTCCCTTTGACGCAGCACTTGAAGCTGCGGAGGCCTCTGTTCGATAATCCAGGCCAAATAAGCCCGGCGAACGCTTAAAATGAGAAGAAAATATGCACAGGGATCGCACAAGCAGTGCTGCTACCGAAAATAATGTGTAACTTAAGAGGCAGAAAGAGGCCGCATGCACGATATTCTAGTTCAGATAACTTGAAGCGATGCATTTTGCGAGTTGTGTAGTGCGCATTAGAGATAACCAGCGCTGTGTAATACTAACACATTATATTTGTTATCATATCTTAATTAAAAATCATGCGGGCAGCACGCTATGTGGCAATCGATGTAAGCGAAGCTTTCTGTACTGTTTACATTGATTACCCATAATTAGCGGTGATGCTGACAGCGAACCTTCAATTTCTTCACCGTTTAGTTAAATGCGTGAGTGGTGAGTTGATGTTAGACGTTTCTTTGCGAGGAACCACTGCCGTTTGTCTGCGCAGTACACAAGACCCCACAGCTAGACGCGTTTGCTTGAGGCGTTGTTGATAACTTCCGAGATAGCTAGCATTGTCATTGCCACACACGGCATATCGCATCGCAGCAGAAGCGTTAAACTTTAAGTGATGGGGATCATGAGGCACGCCGCATCGTGAGGCATGCCGTATTGGTGGGCTCGGGATTAATTTTGACGCCGTGGATTTCTTTCATGTGCACTTACATCTAAGTACATGAGCGTTCTTGTATTTCGCCCCCGTCGAAATGCAGCTGCTGATCGAGATCATATCCGCGATCTCGAGCAACGCTATCACGGCGGGCACAGAAGTGTTGATTTTACGTGCGCACGGCCGCTTCCATAGTGTCGTTTAGACGTTACAGTGCAGACGAAAATGCAGACGAAAAGCTGCATTTAAACGCCGCTTTTCGTCTGCACTTGCTGCCTCAGTTGTACGCTTTAAAATTTTACCCGGTGTTTAAGTTCAGAAATAACAAAAACGTGCCGTACCGTACCTTAAACTTAAATTTATCCAGTTAGTCGGCCACCGCTATCGTGTTTAGTAGTAGCCTTCCCTCGCCTTCTCTCACCGCCTTTTCCCTCTCCCGCCCTCCGCTCATGTATGGAAACTGCGAACGAAGAGTGGCGTTCATTCGTTTTGCGGTTGCGTCGGTTCTGCCTATTTTCTGACTACTCTCCCTACCTCATCTTTACCATTTTATCTACCTCCACTCTGGAGTGTTGCACGTTAGTATAACGGTAAACTCTGCAGTTTCTGGGATGCTTTTGCTTGGGTCACGTATAATTGCAGTTCTCAAAAGGGTATTGAAGCAATGTCCACGGAGCCCCAGAGGACATTGTGTACATGCGACGTGATGTAAAGGTCCATACGAGTTTCTTGCCACGCTCCTACTACCTCCCGATGCGAAGTGCAAGGCAGCAACAGCAACAGCACCAGTGCAAAAGTCGAAAGAAGAGGCAAAGAGTGTTTCGCTTTATTAATGTAACTTCTTTATTTTTGTGAAGTAAAAATGGAGTAGCCGACGTACTGTCACGTCAATTTCTGCAAAGCAACCGATTTGTCGAAGACCATAACAGGATGGTGCCACAGCAGTGGGAGCAGCATTCGATTGAGTCAAATAATTATAACCATGAGATTTCGCCAGTTGCACCCTTTGCGGTGTATATTTGTTCCACAACAATAGTCGTCATCTACCTAGCTTGCGTTTCCTTCCTTGAAAACTCGGCGCTCGCTACTTTCCTGTCGAGAATGCTGCGTCACACTGATAACGCGCATGCAGTTGGGGACTATAGGAAGTACCGCGCTCGCAGCGTTAAAGAAAGGAAACGCGGGCAAGACAGATGACGATTATTGTTGTGGGACAAGATAAGCCCCAAAGGGTGTAAATTTTTCTAAGAGTGTAGGTCGTATCGTCTGCGACGTCATCACTGCACTATAATCATCAGAGTTTTAAAAAAGGGCAGCGCTCTCAAAAAACAAGAAAGACGCACACATGGCGTTTCGTTAACTCGATTCCGTTGTCAAAACTTTTCTGCCTATTGCCGGTAAATCTTTAAACATGGCATGAAAAGTGGGGTGACAGTCGATGCATTGCAGATACTTAAGCTTTAGCTCGGGGCCAACTGCGATGCCGTCTATTGAAGTACAATTAAAACACAGAAATGCTTTTATGAGACAACCTCTGGATCGACGTGAATGTAATTTGTGGCATTTGAGAGAAAACGTTGAATTCTAGCGACTATAGAGGGAAATTTTTGATTAAGAACTTGGAATTGTTAACGAAAATGCTAAACAATCAGAGCGTTTAAAAAAGAAGCAAGAATTTAGCAAATATGTAACTCCGCCCCAAAGGAACTAGGATATATTGCAGTGCTGTAAACTGCGTTCGTTATAACATCTAAAACGGACAAACCTTCATGCATTAACTGGTTCTCAGTATTTGTTAGAATGTTCAAAAAGATTTTGCAACAATCTTGTTACCGTATTAGTCGTATATTTCCACGCAATGTGTATCACATCAATTTTGCCAGCTTTAGGTGTATATTAAGGTGCATTTCACAAAGTTGTGGCACTATTCCTTATTGCTGAGTTGCAGAGTTGATAAATTGATTGTTTTGTTTGTTAAATTTGTGAAGTTTCAATGTTATTTTTTTTAAATCAGTGGCTTAAACGTGTGCTTCCTATAGTCGCTCGATTTCAATTTGTTCCTTGAAATAGAACAAAGCTGAAAAAAAATGCGTGAAGTGGCTGCCGAGAAAAACAATTTCTCCGCTCCCAAGCATTTAGATAAAGGTCCCCGTGCTAAAGTTTCTTTTTAAACGTACAGGCGCTTCTTCAAGCTTGACGCCCTTCATGTGGTTTTCGGGCGATTGAGTACACACTAAGAAAAATCACATCCTCGAGGGTGGATTAGATATCGGAGCAGCCTTTTCACACCCTTACTTGCTTTGAATATTACGAAAGCGGGCGCATTCGTTACAAGCGCATTCTTGGTAAATTAGTCTACGTTTTATTTAATTTGAGGGTGCTAATGGGGTGCTTTGTGCGTAACGTACACGTTGCAGAATTCAAAGGTGACTTGGCAATTCAATGTTTCTATGTAAGTAAAAACCAAGGACGCGATAGGAGATCTTTGTTCGATACGCGTTCTGTTCAGTTGCTGCAACGTCACAAAGTGGCAGTATGCAAAATTCCTAAGAACGGGGCGGAGAGAGCAACCAATCGGCAAGCGGTGAATTCCCCGGAAGTTCACTTCGCTCGTTTGTCGTCTGCTTGCAGACAGTATACTACAAAACGAAATGTTTCTCTTCTTCCAACGAATGAAATCTTTATCTAAAAGTGTACTTTTTTTTCTTCTCAAGCTCAAACACGTTTTCAAATAGTAGTACGTGTGACTACTGCAATTTATAACTATTAGTTTCTCTGTGTCGTTCCTAGGTGGTGTCGCGCACAGCGAGAAGTAAAAAGAAAAAAAGAAATGACGGGGACAGTGGCGCATTTTTCAAGAGGCAGCAACAACATTCCAGTGGCTCGCTGGCACCGATGATGGGGCCGATTTCGCTGTACAACCAACGCACTATTTGTTTCTAGAAAGCGACACCGGAATTCGCTTTCGGTCATTTCTTCTACGCGTTTCGCACAGCCACCCGCTTTCCTTCCTCCTCGAGCAACGCCAGCTGTTCGCAACGCAAGCGCCATTTTTCTCGAAATAAACTATGGGTTGGATCCGAACGTGCTATTCAGCTGCCGAAGCCGCCTTTTGGACGCAATCCAATCCACCAGACGCGCCATGCGAAGCCGGTCTCGTAACGAGCGATGATCGCTCCAAGCTTCCCAACTCCCGTCGCGTACGGCGCCTAGCAGACGACGTGCTCGGTGGCAAGATGATTGACAGGAGCGTGTCGTCATTTTGACGTCACCAAAAACGTGGCCGCGCCCCGCGGCTGGCGACGTCGGCGCGGAGTAGGCCAATCGCGCGTGCCGGTAATCGAACGAACGCGCCGAACAACGATCTCCGATCGCACCCCAATGGGTTATATTTTCCTGTGGTTCGCGCCAACGCATTGTTCGAGCACGTCATATGGTCACAGTAGGCTACGAATGTCAATGCGCTACCTAATGCACATGCCGTCTGCGACGGTGAAGTGGAAAGACGTAGCTTTTATTTTTTTTTTCCTGCTCTGCCTTTGACTTTCTACATTTGCTTTCCTTAAGAAGTTTCGGTTCGGTGTTGTTTAATAGATCAGCGACCATTCTTCAGCCAATCATAGTCCTTCAGGCGCACGTTCTTCCTGGTGTATCATCGGGGCCAGCGCAATGTTATGCGCAGTCAGTGTAGTGCTGTTTCATGTTGTATTGGTTAGCACAAACGTTGTCAGGTGCGTACGGAGAAACCTTCTACCGCTAAGGACGCAGCATTTATTGTGGAGGTGCCGCGCTCATGTCAAGTGGAAAGGCCCAATTATTTTGTCACCTTCTCTCCTTTCTGTTCTTGACATCTTACTTCTAGCTTTTCTTAACTTGTTTCCACTTTGTGCTGATTTACACATAAACTGAATCACCGAAGAGCTTGGCGTCATCCTATCAAAGCCGCCAGAGGTGTTAGTGCACTCTTAAGGTGAGCTGTATTATCCCCTGCGATTGCGTCGGCGGAAAGGTCAGCAAACAACCGGAAACAATAGGCCTTCTTTTCCTAAATTGTTCGGAAAATGTATATTTTTGGTGTGGTTTAGAAAGGCCGGTTAAAGAAGAATTCCTGCTACGACCGCACAGCATTAGTCATCTAGCGATGGAAAATGAAGACGAGATTCCCTTTGACTTAATAGTGCTTATTGGCCTCCATAGCTTAAGGCGCTCCCGAATGACGGGATATTGAGCCAGACGACGCGACCCAGACGCATTATCTGGGTGGTTGTACGTCCCAGAAGGAATAAATGCCTACTTCGAGGCGCGAAAAGCACAAGAACTCACTCCTTAATGATTCTCAAGGTTAGAACTATTGACCGCACGTAGATAACTCTAACAATATGTTGTCCGTGTCTTTTAGCGCACATGTTCTGTCAACGCACGTTCTGAAGATGTCTATGCGTGTTTATGTGAAAATAAGGCAATAAAGAAAAGAAAAGTAGTGACCGAGAGCTACCACTTCCAAGTTGCAATCTGTAGCGCCACAGTTTGAACCCAGGGTGCGCGTCTTTGTGTTCTTTGGTTTCTGTTTCGTTTATTTATTCATAAATGGATCGCAGAACCCTTTGGAATGGCTTCGGCCGTCGTCCTACAGACTATAGAGTAGTGAGTGATAAAAGATGTCGCTACAAAAGTAAAACGTAGTGTGTATTTCGGAAAACGTACATTAAGTTGGAGGGGTGCAATTCTAAAGAATATCACTCTCTCAAATGGGCGCATCAGTACCCATAAACACCCTTTTTTATGGGTTCAGGGGGGATGCGCAGTTATTAAACAAACAAGCAAAAAACGACATGAGTTACAGACACCAGGAAACACTCTTAACGGTGCAATTTTCTTCAGTTCGCAGGCAGGGTACACCTGAACCAGCACAGGGATAGTAGCGCTCTTAATAGAAATTAACGCTCCTGCATAGACATTCGTCATTCAATGGACCTAAATTCGGTTGCGATGATGATGACGTCAACGACATAAACACCACCATTTAGGAACAAAGTAAAGGCTGTTCAGCAATTACGTAATGTATATTTTACTGGGCTTTTAAGGTAGCGGTTTCCGGCTTTCCCTGCTGTGACTAGCGTAACTAAGTAAATACGAAGCTTACTGTCTAGAAGCTCCGCAGTGTGGCATCACGAAAGCCGTAATTGAAATTTTCGAATGTTCAGCAGTGCACGAACATTTTGCAACCTGCCTCCCTCGGATAGCGGCAGCCGGAGCTGAAGTTACGATCTCAGGCTCATTAGTTAAATGACCTCCTCGTAACCGCTAACCCAACCGCTAACTACGTGCTTCTCAACGACCTCAAACCCATCGTGTGCACTGGGTTTCTACGGAGAAATGAAAGAGACACAACACGCTATTAGTTCAGAAGATGTCCAAACAAGCTTGTTTAGTATAAACAAAATAAAAACCACGCAACTATGTATTCACAAGCGCTGCACTGAACTAACTGTATCCAGTTTGTTCTAGCCATGTTGTCCAAGGCTTTCTTTTTAAAAAAAACGTGCAAGGGGTGCGGACGCAACACGCTTGGTATTCACTATCTAGTAGAGGCGCTCGGGGTAGTTTTTGCGATAAGCCTAATTTAAGCAACAATTAAATTTATTACGAAATGCAAGATCTTCGCTGAACGAATACAGTTTGCTTCAACATTCCCGTGCAAAGCTTTCAAAAAACGACACCCAAGGAGCACGAATGCAACCAGCTCAATCATGTTCGCTGTCTTCTGGAGTAACTTGAAATATTTTTGCGACAAGGTTAACTTAAGGAACAGTTTTATATGCCATGCAAGTCCTTCAATGACGAAGTTGCCAAACAAATTGAGAAACTTAAATGACCGCGTTTTTGCTGTTGCTGTTGTTGCTTCTTCAAGAAAGAGACCCTAGAAAGTTCGGCCTATCCCAGGACCCCTGGCAATACCGAACATCAAAAATAAATTGCAGTGACGAAGAAATTTGATTAAAAAAAATTGGAAAAGAACGAAGGCATAACGCAAGAATATTGGAGGAATAAATTATCGCATAAACACGAGTAAACTACGGCGTTATATACAATTTTGCACTTGCGGATTGCCGCGCAACTACAATTTGGAATGTTCGGTGTACCTGAATTTCAACTTTTCGGCTGTTTCGCCCTTGTGCTGTTCCGTGCCACAGCCTACTGGTTTGCTTAGATTCTAGAGATATCGCCCAGGAAAGGCTTTAGTCAAAAGTTCAATCCCCGGAACACAACAATTTTCTTTTTTAAACTGCGATGCTTCCTTACTGATGACCCCGTATAAGTTACCTTTGAAGTGTCGAGCAATTGTTCCGTGGACGACATTTTTATTTCTTGTTCAGTTTTGTTTACTGTACTATGTGTAGTTAGAGAGCTCGACATGTTCGCAACAGGCTGCCGTCCAATTCCAAAGCCCATTACCAAAACAAAAATAAAATAAGATACTCTTGCATATAGCGTAAAATAGAAAGAAAACATCACCATACACAGCTAAATCCCTGCGTGTAAATTAATGACAGTATATTCGAAAGAGAGCGGAAACATGGGTTCAAGTTTCGCGAGTGTGCACAAAGTCAAATTTCGAAGACATCGATGAACGATCGCTATTGAAGTGGACTGTACAACTACGAGAAAGTCGTGAAGCGCAGTTATTGATTGGTACTATATTGATGCATGAGAGTTTGCGTCCCACGCAACAGTGGAGCTAAGAGAGACATAGTACCGATGGGCTTCGAAATATCTTTACTACTTGGGGTTCTGCTCTGTTATACATGGGTTGTTGTTGAAAAATTGAGGCCGAGTGTAATGCGGCTACTCAATTTCTCTTTGTTATGCAGCAAGAACCAAAGACATAATCGGTAATGTAAAATGAGTTGAATTAATAAAAAAAAATGACAGCGATACTGATTGATGATAAGAACATTGCAGCAGATAGTTCACTAACGTCTCACCATGCAACTACCTGAATAAAAAATTTGCAGGACTCTTAAGGTTTTTGCCGTTAAGAGTGGAACGCGATAGCAATAAAAGATCCTAGACAGCGCCTCATGATTCCCGGCAACTACAGCTTATGTAACCGTAATATTTACCAGAAAACGCTGGCGGCGAACGCTATGCACGGTGGCGAGCTTTCCGGTAGAAACGCGGCCTCTTGGTGGGCCACCTCGGAGGTAGTACCCAGCCACGTCAAAAAATTACATCATTTTCAGGTTTATGTTATTGTTTCGCACTTTTAATTCTTAAGTCTGAGAAGATTCAACATAAAAGGCATGGGCTGTCGGTGTTTTATTTCCTGACATTTTTTGTGGGCTGCCATCCTCAAAATTGTGAGTAATAATTAACTTTGTCAAGAATATGAGACAAGGTGTGAGCAGGTTTAGTGATAGAATGGTGTGGCGCTATGACCCACATATACCCCATCTCCTATATTAAGGCGTGGCATATACATATGCCTAAATACCTAAGGAAATTTTCGCTCACGGTCAACTCCGACGACGCCGACAGAGAATTTTCTGCGACATGGGGCCATTAAAGCTTTAGCCTTAATATGTACACTTCGTAGTCCTTATATACGTTGGTGACAGAGCCATCCACGTGCCAGATAGATGATAGGTCCAAACAGACAGCTCCGTTCAATTAACGTGCACAGTACAGAGCATCAGGCACATACCCAGGATCTTTTTTCGGGAGGAGAGGGGGGAGCAACCCAAGGTATTTCTGTGCGAATGGAGGGGGGGTACCTTAAAGAAACAGCAGTTGGCAACCAAGGCACGCGGACCACGCGGGGTTGTGTTAGTCCGTCAGCCAATCACAGAAGCAAACAAAATTGTCGTCATGCGGCCTTTTTAGGATGGCGTCGTACTTGATACCTCCGGGGCGTCTGCTGCTCCTGAAGAGTATTTTCATCGACGGAAGCAATGAGGTGTGCAACAGACATGGACAAAGCGTAGGGAGTCTGAGCATTTCACTGATCAAAAGTCTACCCGCCGTGGTTGCTTAGTGGCTATGGTGTTCGGCTACTAAGCACGAGGTCGCCAGAGCATTATAAGAGCACCCACTCATATATACCCTGAACACAAATACGTCTCATAAACACTTGTCTAACTCGATGGCCGCAAACATTTTATGAAAGCGAATACGTTTACCATTACTGACTTCCTGACCACAGTCCAAATAATTGCTGCATTGTAAAGTAGCGTTTGTCTAAACGTCCCAGTTTCCTTTCTTTTTTTCGCAAATGTTCTGTGACGTATGTTGAGCACGACTCAAAAAGAACAAAGCACATGTGGGGCCCTTTAAAGTGCACGTATGTATAAGTACGCGAGTGCTTTTGAATTAAGCACTCATAAAAATGCAGCCACCGCGGCAGGGAGTCGCACTGGTGACTTCGTGCTGAGAAGCCGAACATGAAGTGCCGTGTCAGCGTGCCACTGAATGACCACGGACGCGTTGACTATGAATGCTGCTGCCTGTTCGTACCACTGTAGCGCTCGCATTTGCACAAGTAGAAGCTACACGTGGTCTTGCATAACCAAAGGAGTTGTTTTCTTGACTCGTGGTAATTTATACGGAGATGGCGCCGCAAGAACCGCTCAGTGGAGGGACTGCTAACCTCAGTCACTAGACTAAACCAGCCTGCAACTAGGGTGCGCCACCGGCATCACCACCATACCTTTGGTCTCACCCCTCGGTACTGTGAGCTGTGCCATGTGAATGAATCTGCAAAACGTGTACTATGTGGCTGCCCTAAAAAAATGGAAGATCGGCACTCGTTGGCTGACACTCTCGCCCGTCTCGCGAGCCAGCCGTTTTAAGAGGATGCAATATCGGGCCCTTAGCGTCACTAGAAACCTAGCTTTCAAACCGTCAAAGCTTTACTTTTTTATGTGCGAGACTCATATTCTAAGCTATAAGTATAGACTTGCCCCCTATGTATTTTGCCTCCAACCTCTTTCACCGTCGTAATTATTCTTGTCCCTCTTCTTCGCCTTCTTCCAGCGCGCAATAGCTGAATCGTGCAATCTACCCGAATCAAATCACAACAAAAAACTTTTTTTTTGCTCTCACCTCGTGTGCAAACGACGGTGTGACGCAATTGCTGGCACGGCTTTGACCGCAGCTTTTGGCACGGCAGGTACAAAGGCTTCTTAAAAAAATCGCAGTGTAGCATAAGGCACGAACTACAAGAGACTCAAAGCAATGCAAATATTTTGCCTTGTTAGTTTTTTTAAGGAAAAGTTATTATCACACGAGTACGACATATGCATTTGCGCAGACGCCCCAAACTTTTCCAAATGGCAGTATTGTGGATTACTTCTGTAAAAAAAACTTTCTGTTGTGGAAAGAAATCAACAAAGTAAAGAGCTTCGTGTGTTCATTTATCCTTAAGTGCGGCTCTCTCGGATTTCTCATGAGCAAATAAGATTACGACTTTCACGTTGCTTCAACAAGAGCAAAAGCGTCTTAGGGCGTCACGTGTTTTCCTAAGGAAACGATCAAATTCTTGTCGCAGTGAGCTCCTTCTCGTCTTTGGCATGATAGTAATTTCTTTATACGCATTCTTCGCCGCTTCCTCATAAATGCCGAGCCAAATTTGCCAGCTGGTTTCGAAAGCTCCTGTGATTAGCAAACAGCCACACGTTGCTGTACTAGAATCAGGCAATGAAAAGAGATATCCAGACCAGTAACGCTAAAGAGAAACGATGACATGCCTCCGTATTTTGTACACGCTAATCCTCTTACTCTAATACCAAAATCGCCCTGTGGCGAGCGCCGTTTAGGATAAAGAGGCAGCGCCCTGCGGCGCGAGAACAATGCGGCAAAAGAAGAAAGACAGCCTGAGCTTCATGCGACACGGAGCGGCTGTTTTGTGGACTAGTCCATTCCGGCGAGCATTCCGAGTCAGAAACTTGAGGGCGTGGACGTGGGAACGACAAGGCACAGCTATTTGTTATTCAAATATGATCTGTGGAGTCTTGAGGACGGAGTAGGTTTCCCCGGAAAAAAAAATTACAAAATTACAGGGTCACTTAAGATCTCCCCTAAGAGGTGAACGGCGAAAGCCTACTCTTCCCCCTCTTATCACTCGCATCTTTCTCTTTGCCTCTTCTCTTCCTTCTTTTAGTCATTACTGCTCACTACTAAGCATCTTTAGTCATTTGTAATCAATTGTTGTCATTACAAGCAGTCTTAAGATATGTTGGTCATATAGTGTCACGTGGTGGTGACGTTGAATAACACAGTAGCAACACTGTGAACGACAAAACTAACTTTTGTTGGGCGAACCTGTGCCCACAAAACAGGCTACACTTATAGCACAGCGATTAGCGGCGAACACGCGCGGCGATCGTCGAAAATCTCATCAGCGGGTCAAGCGCGTCGGTTTTTATACAGCAGTCGTCGAATGTTGCAGACTAATCGTTCGGACCCGCGTGCCTTCCACAAAGTTCTACACCATTCGCGTCACGCGATGAAATCAGATAACGCAAGGTTCGGCGACAACAGACAGCCGGGTAGAAGCATCGATAACTTTCCAGAAACTTCGGATACATGCAGGCGCGTCCCGCGCTGTGCGATTACATTTGTTAGGCGACGAAACGTGGTCGCCTGATAAAGATTAGTACACGTGTCAATAGTCGTTATAGTATTAATTACAAGTCATTTCAGTCATTATTAGCCATTGTACTAGTAATTACTAAGCATGCTTGGTCATTTCTAATGTTAGAAGTTGCGGTTAGACATATTGGTCATCGTATAGTCATTACAGGTCATTTCAGTCATTATTAGTCATTACGGCTCACTACTAAGCATTTAGTCATTTGTAATCAATTGTAGTGATTAAAAGCCGCCGTGAGACATGTTGGTCATATCATAGTCATCAGTAGTCATTACAACTCATTTCAGTCATTATTAGTCATTACTGGTCATTGCTGAGCATTTTTAGTCATTTGTAATCAATTGTAGCCGTTACAATTCGTCGTTAGACGTATTGGTCATTCCGTAGTCACTAGTAGTCAATATAAGTCAGTAGTCATTTTAGTCATTGCTACTCATTACTAGACATTTATAGTCATTTGTAATCAATTTTGGTCATTAAAAGCCGTCCTTAGACACATTGGTCATTTCTAATCAATTTTCGTCATTACAAGCCGTCGTTAGATAAATTGGTCATTTCGAAGTCATTAGTATTCTTTTTATTTACTCTCATACCCACAGCGCCATTATTAGTCATTGCTAGTCATTACAAGTCATTAGTAGTCATTATTAGTCATTGCTAGTCATTACTAATCTCTACCAGTCTCTATTATAACGTTATCATTCACGAACCGTCACTATCAATCATTTTTGAGTCCTTTATCTGTCGTCATATGGCGTGATGACGCTTCGGCGGACAGTCCGGCGGTCAGGTCTGCTGACAGAAACTTCACCATGAGCCTAGAAAGGCTTTCGCCTTAATAAGCCCGACTGTAGTAGAATGCTACAGCGAAATCCACACACGTTTCCTCAAAAAACAAACTCTGCAGTTCAACAGAAACAAAAAAGACAGCTTCGCCTTCAGGCGGTGCACTTGAAAGCGAGAGCAAGGTTAAGCGTTGCGATCAAGTTCATTGCACGGTGTTCTAACAGCACGAGGGGGCAACATGGCGTGACGCTGCACATGAGACAATTGCATGCTCTGCCGCAGGAACAGGGCCCTATGAGGTACCAGGCGTGTCCCACAGCAAGTCTGGCTTTGGCCAAGCTGTGCAGATCTTGCACCTTCCTCCGATTATTCAGCGGCAGAAATCACTGCCTCCGACTTTTCCTCCCTGGACACTTTCGCCTCTACATATAAACCAGTTTGTACCCGGTGTAATTAGGACAAATATTCCCATGCCACAGGCCGCGCTACTGCAGGCCACTCTCTACTACTCAGCCGAGAAATATACTCAGCACACCTACATCTACACGGACGCCTCAACCACTCAGGTGGCTTCCTCCTGTGGTCTTTATGAGCCCTCAACAAGACAAATGCTTTCTTATCAGCTGCAGCAGAGGACATCCTCAACGACAGCAGAGCTTCACGGCATCAGAGAAGCTGTGCTCTATATATTGCGCCGAGCACCAGATCAATGAGCGATTTTGACTGACTCTGAAGGAGCGCTACAAACATTGTGCGGTCTGTTGAAAAAAAATAATAATCAGCCTGTTTCTTTCGACATTGTGTACTTACGTCACTTAGCCATTGCATCAGGCCACTGTATCAAATTTCAATGGATACCTGCTCATTGTGGTATTCTGGCCAACAAAAAAAGCAGATGAAGCGGCATGCAAAGGTCTTCAACACCAAAACTATAAGCGGATTTATTTAACTCAATCTGATGCTTCCCAACTAGATAATATATTTGCTTCTGAAGAAAAGGACGGGCTGTGGACCTTGTAGACCCAACATTACCTTTTCCTTTTTTTAGTCGACCCAAATCTTAGATCCAGACTCCCATCCAACATTCCTCGCCATTTGTAAACTCTATATCATCGTCTTCGCGCGAACTTCGCCTATGGAAACGGCTTACGGTACCGCTTCGGTCAAGTGACAAGTCCACTCTGCAACAACTGTGGCTCAATCGAAACCGTGGAGCATATCCTGTTTGAGTGTCGAGCGTATGCCGACGAGCGTGCGTTCTATGAACATTGCATGCATTCGCTTACACAGAGATCTTTGTCATTTGTCTCTGTCTTATGCCCTTTAGCCCGCCTCACTCAACAGAGGCGTGCGATGAACGTTTTATTCACATACTTAGGAAACATTGGTCAACTCGACAAACTGCAGTTCTATTCTGTCACCCTCATGTAGCTTTCACGCAGCGAATTCTGTCACCTCGTTGTAGGACGGTGCATACGCTGAAGGACTTTACCATAGCACGCCGTTACCCATAAGTCAGAAAACTCAGTGGCCAATTTCCGTTTAACTTACTCCTTTTTTTTGCGCCTTTCTTCTTCTCTATTTCTCTCCCCAATTCCCTACCCCACGCAGAGTAGCATGTCAGCGATGTCTGTACGCCGGCTAAAATTTCTGCGTTTCGTAAAAGGGTTCTTTCTCCCTCTCTCATTCTCTCTCTCTCTCTCTCTCTCAGACGTGTCACAACGCATGGCGCGATGAATAATACTGGTAGCGGTGTTTACCGACGTCGTACCTCGATGGTGCACGTGATGAGAGAAAAATAAACTCTTTTCATTAGAAGAAGACATGTTGGACCAGATAAAACCGACGAGAGAGAGAGATAAAACTTTATGGTGTCCTTGATGGGGTTAAGGGGTGGCGGGGGTTGGGAGACTAACCCCCATTCCCCCCCTTCCTCAGACGGCGGCCAGTCCTTGCTTTCTGGCGGCGTCTTCGGCCATCCGGACGGCCCAGAGCTGCTCCTCAGGGTCCAAGCTGAGCAGCAATGTCTCCCACTGCTCGGCCGTACTAATGATGCGTGTGTTAGTGCGAGAGGTGTTGGTGGGTGAGGCTTTGGGGCATTGCCAGATAATATGATTGAGGTCGGCGCGGGCCTTGCACGCTTTGCAGAGTGGTGAGTATGCATCGGGGTACATGCGGTTGTAAAGAACGGGGTTCGGAAAAGTTCGTGTCTGAAGGAGTCGCCAAGTGGTGGATTGAGACTTATTCAGTGTTTTGTGTGCTGGGGGGTAGCGTAACCGCTCTCTGCGGTAGTGCAGGAGAATTTCTCTCAGCATGACCATTCGGTCCCGCGCGTGACCGCGATGCAGAACAGAGGGCTGGTCGGGATCGGAAGACGCAGGAGAAGGATGATGCGCCCGGTGTGCGAGAGCTCGACGAAAGACCGTCGGCGCTTGTCAGCGCCCCATGAAACATCATGAGCCATTCCACTAGGTGAAGGTGGATGACCAGCAAAACTGTTTAGCACATGACCAAGAGGGGACACAGAATTTTGAACAAAAGTACGAACAGATTTATTGCCTTAATCGGTGGTCGTCATGACGGAAGCTAAACGCATACATTTCTTACACATCCGCGTTCATTCGTGTTATAAATTTGTTATACACATTCCCTGATTCATTTCGCGATGTAATGAGGCAAAGAAATTCAGACCGCAATCACCGCACCGATTGACAGTGGGTCAGTGCTGTCAGCGTCTTCGCAGAGCCAGGGACAGTAAGGGAACGATGGCATGATACGCGGCAACGGAGCCAGCCGAGCAGAAGACGATGACGAGCGAGCGAGCAGTGGCACGAGCCATGGCTGATGATGATAGTTTTCACTCACACACATTCGCAGACGAACACGAAAAATGCAACGGAACCCTGTCGATAAACAGCTTCTCTGTAATATTTTACTCGGTACAGTGTATGCGCCACGGTGTCGCAATGCAAGGAGCTGCACAGCACGAATATTAGTTTTTTGCCCGCATAACGCTCATGCCGAACCGCTCAAGCCAGAATGCTTCCACGGTTAACGGCAGTGACCATTTAGTCGAGCGTGAGGGCACGTCAGCTCAAGCCGAAAGCACAGCGTGCGTCTCTGGAGACCTTCAAGCCGTCCACGCGTGGGTTGCGCATGCGCGATCGATGCCTTGACTGCACAATGGTGGCAACGGCAGCGGCGGGGCGAACGTGCCTTAACTGTCCGTGTAACTGCTACCGAAATGAAATTCGTCCCTGTACGGGGACCGAAACCGGAACCGACCACTTTCGTGCAGCGGCAGCTCTACCATCTGAGGAATAACCGTGGGCGGCCAGCAGTGTGGGACCGCTACGCTGATTACCGCGAAGCGCTGAATGTTTGCAGGAATAAATGGCAGAACTTGGTGCGGCGGAAATAAATTCAACTGAGAAGTTCGCTTTTGGAAGGCACCGAATATAACTGTCTCGGCAGAATTCAGCTACCTCCGTATGTTCACTGTAAGTTTGTTCGTATGTGCGTGAACTTAACTCTTCAGTTACCCTCACAATAACTTTCCATAGTTACCACAACAATCCATTTGTTCAAGAATCAAGCAGTTCTAATTTGCCGATTAGGCCTCACACGGTATTCTGCAAGCCTGCTTCCTTAATCAATCAATCAATGAAACACTCAATCGATAGACCTTTACTAAAACACCATATTAATATAAATACTAATATGCAGCGAAATGTCTCAACATGAGAAATGACGGCGGGACATCCTGTCACATAATACCACATAATAAAAAGCAATAAAGGTAGCACACAGCCAAATACCAAAGCAAAAAAGTAAATAATAACAACAGAAACATCACAAGAATGTTTTTGATAACAAGCATTAAATGAAGATGAGACATACACTGGTAAAAAATGATAAGAATGTCATGATTATCTATTGAATAGCACTCTATATATTTAGCTAAAGTATACGAATAGCCATTCTTTCTATTCTGGTGCAAGACAATAAGAAAAAATGCTTTCCTTCCCGTGAGAACAGTTTAGCTTCGGCAAAAGAATATTATTTAAAAAAAAACTCAGTGTCCTTCCAATCTGTGAAGAAGGACGACTAGGGAAGCTGTGTATGTGGCCCCCTTAATGGCAAACTGCAGCTCCGCCGCGGCTCGTCCCCGCATTGCAATATTTTCGGGATCAACGCACGTACGGGGAGTGGTTAACGCCTGGTTCACCTTCGCCGCGGCTCGGCCCGGCATTGCACTATCTCCGGGATCGGGCCATGTATGGCGATTGCTTAACTAAAATTGGTACAGCGCAACGTAGAAAGGAAGAAACAAGTCAAACCGGTCAGATAAAGGAACAAAGCGCTGATAATAAAAGACACACATATATTACAATATAATGTCACCATCATCAGCAGCAGCCTGGTTACGCCCACTGCAGGACAAAGGCCTCTCCCATAATTCTCCAACTACCCTGGTCATGTACTAATTGTGGCCATGTTCTCCTTGCAAACTTCTTAATCTCATCCGCCCACCTAACTTTCTGCCGCCCCCTGCTACGCTTCCCTTCTCTTGGAATCCAGTCCGTAACCCTTAATGACCACCGGTTATCTTCCCTCCTCATTACATGCCCTGTCCATGCCCATTTCTTTTTCTTGATTTCAACTAAGATGTCATTACCTCGCGTTTGTTCCCTCACCCAATCTGCTCTTTTCTTATCCCTTAACGTTACACCCATCATTCTTCTTTCTATAGCTCGTTGCGTCGTCCTCAATTTAGGCAGAACACTTTTCGTAAGCCACCAGGTTTCTGCCCCGTACGTGAGTACTGGTAAGACACAGCTGTTATACACTTTTCTCTTGAGGGATAATGGCAACCTGCTCTTCATGATCTGAGAATGCCTGCCAAAGGCACCCCAGCCCATTCTTATTCTTCTGATTATTTCAGTCTCATGATCTGGATCCGCAGTCACTACCTGTCCTAAGTAGATGTATTCCCTTACCATTTCCAGTGCCTCGCTACCTAGCGTAAACTGCTGTTCTCTTCCGAGACTCTTAATCATTACTTTAGTTTTCTGCAGATTAATTTTTAGACCCACCAATCTGCTTTGCCTCTCCAGGTCAGTGAGCCTGCTTTGCAATTGGTCCCCTGAGTTACTAAGCAAGGCAATATCATCAGCGAATCGCAAGTTACTAAAATATTCTCCATTAACTCTTATCCCCAATTCTTCCCAATCCAGGTCTCTGAATACCTCCGAATACAACATAATATAATACAGCACTAATATAACATATAACATATAACATTATTATATAATATAATACACAATATAACACAGCGCTCTGATCCTTTATCTGGCTGATTACGCTTGCTTCTTCCTTTCTACCTTGCGCTGCACCAATTTTAGATTGCAATACCAACTCGCCCAATCCTCAACCCTAGTGATTGCTTAACGCCTGTTTTACCTCCGCCGTGGCTCGGCCCAGCATATCACTATCTACCGGATCAGCCCAGTATGGGCAGTGCTTAACTCTTGCTTCATCTCCGCCGTGGGTTGGCCCGGCATTGCACTATCTTCGGGATCACACCACGTATGGGGAGTGGTTAACTGCTGCTTCATCTCCGCCGCGGGTTGGATCGGTATTACACTATCCTCGGGATTGGCCCACGTATGGGGAGTGATTTACTCCTGTTTCACCTCTGCCTTCGGCCGGCCCGGCATTGTACTATCTTCGGTATCGGCCCAAGTATGGGGAGTGCTTAACGCCTGTTTCGCCTCCGCCGCGGGTCGGCCTGACATTACACTGTCTTCGGCATCCGGTCACGTAAGAGGAGTGCTTAACGTCTGTTGCCCCTCCGCCGTGTGTCGGCCCGGCATCGCACTGTCTTCGGGTTCGGGCCACGTATGGGGAGTGCTTAGCACCTGTTTCACCTCCGCATTGGGTCGGCCCGGCTTTGCACTATCTTCGGGAGCGGCCCACGTATGGAGAGAGCTTAACGCCTGTTTCGCCTCCGCCGCGGGTCTGCCCGGCATTGCGCTGCCTTCGGGATCGGTCCGCGTATGAAAAATTGTTAGTCTACGCACGGACGCGATCCGCCAGATTCTAGCCATAGACGGCCTCGATGTAAAAGAGGAACGATCTATTTGGGTCAGACAATTATAAGAATGGAAAGATAGCAAGTGTAGTTTAAAAAACCTGAAGAACAAAACATAAGTAAACATCGAAAATATGCAAAACGTCAACATCTGCTAAATGCGGTGAGGAGGCGTCATGTACGTCTCAGTGTTTATTCGGCGCACTGCTTGCTTTCTCAGTTTGTCTTAATGTTTCCGAGACGAAGTTATAGGCTGTAATGTAGCAATTGCGGTAACTAATTCTGAACATGAAATGATGCACAGCGGGGGCCTTTTTCAAGTAATATCAAAAGCTAGATATATTGTCTGTCTGAGTGTGTATGAATTCTTCCTTTGCAAACTGAATTGACAGGGTGTCGAAGAGATATGTCTAACACACATACCGGAGCGGCTGCCACAAAATTGCCTTTGTTCCATAGTTAGGTACCCAGATCGGGTCAAATTTTTTGCGCCGTAGCGAAGGTTGCCTTTTAGCTCATCTAAATAGGTTTATTTGTAGCGTGGCGCTATAACTCAGAAGGGTGACATTTTTTTATGTGTTAGGAGATGGCAGTGCCTTGAATGGTGCTGAACCCTGTAGAGGGACATAAATTGACTGATGATGATGATGATGATAGTGATGCCTACCGCAGTATTTTTTATTGAGCAACAAATTTTTTATGTGTAATGGATAGGTACAGTCTCTTTGTAGTTGTATGAACGATCACCGAGAAGCAATGTAAACATTAAGCCGTCGTGGTAGGGCAGTGGCTGTGGCGTGGCGCGGCCGTGCTAGAGGTCATCGGTTCAATCCCGGTCGTGACTCCCGCATTTGGATGGAGGCAAAACAACAAAAGAAACGCTAGCTTACTTAGGTTTATGTCTGCGTGAAACAATCCCAGATCGTCGATATTAATCGAGAGCCGCCCACTGCGACGTGTCGCATAACACGACCATGGTTTTGGCACGCGAAACCCTCGGCATTTTTAGTCTTTAATTTAATGTAAACATTTCAGCAGGCCACACCGCGCCATATTAAGCATAATAAACCCACGAAGGCCGCTGAATGTTTAGATTCACCAACATGCATTTTACAAGTGGAAAGAAAAAGAAAAAATGGCCAGGCTTAGCTTGGTTATGCCAAGAATGCGTTGCATATTGCGCGCGTTGCATATTGCGCGGTCCGTGACGTCAAGCGCCGGCGCAGCGCCCCTAGTGGGAGGAGCGGGAGTCAGGTGGTGGCTGCGGCCGCGTGCGACCGCGCGAGTTGGGGCGCAGCTTTTCCTCCGGCTGTCGTGACGTCACGTCACGTGGTTGCGCTAAAGGTCAATGGTGGCTGCCCGGCCGCGCCCAAGGGCTGAACTGAGTGATTGCAATATGCAACGCATAAAACTCTAGTGTAGGGGCATGAGCCACTATGATGGCTCATACCCCCAATGGTGGCTGCAACGGCGGTCGTCACCACCATCGATAAACTGGTCACAGGCGCGTCGATACGGACGACGAATACAGCCGAAGCAGAAGTGGCCGTGGCCCTCGCACTCGCACAACCGGGTGTGAGGACCGTGGTCATAGACTCCCAGAGCGCCTACGCAAGCTACCGCAAGGGGAACATCTCTCCCGCAGCACTAGCGATCCTCACCAAATGCAAATCACCGGGACGGGCCGTTGAGCTCGTGTGGGTCCCGGCTCACTCGCAAGTGGAAGGCAACGCACTCGCCGACCACTATGAACGAGAACTGTCAATCCAGGCCGAGGACGAGCCAGAGCTACCGCACCCCGTGACAAGCTACAAAGAAATCACGCAAATGTACAGAAGCGGCAGATGTAGGCTTCCCCGTCCGCATCCGCAACTCACTCGAATGCAGCAAACAATCGTGCGACGCACGCAAGCGGGGTCACTAGCGCATCCCGTGCTCTTGCACAAGATGTTTCCAACAGAGCATGACACTTCATGCCCTTTTTGCAGACGGTCAAAAGGCACTCTAGCACACATCCTTGCAGAGTGCACTAAGCTCAAGAACCCCCCCCCCCATCCCTACCCCCGACCCTCCCCAGCCCCAACCCCCCCGAGCGATGGAAGACCTTGTTGTCCAGCTCCGACCTACCGACCCAGCTCGCGCTGGCGGCTAGGGGCCAGGAACTGCTGGACACGTATGGGACCTGGGAAGAAGGTTCCACGCCATCTGGTGCCAGCACGCACCAACCGTCACTAAGGGCTCACTACAAAAGTTGTTTCTCTCTCTGCCCGGCCGCGCCCAAGGGCTGAACTGAGTGATTGCAATATGCAACGCATAAAAAACAAACAGTAATACGTTTTTAACACGTATGTGTTGTGGGGTACGTGGCAACCTTTTCTAGCGCACTGGCAGCCGCCCGTATTTCATCAACTAGAATACGTCAAAAGGCAAAAACTCCAAATTCAGCTTCAAATTCTGGTAAAGAACGATAACTGTACTATATTTCTACTCCGCTTGAAGAATGGTGGTAGCAGACGTGACATATCGAAATGTGAGTTCATTAATCGGAATATGTTTTGCGATAAGGAAGGGTGTCTTGAAAACGAAGCGCTGGAGGCTTGAAATGATGTTTGATTCATTTAACTTTTCTAGACAGCATCTGAAACATTTGCGTAGCGGAAAACAATTTTACTGAGCTACAGACATAAAGAACTAGATCCATGCTTTATAGACACATTCTCAAGAGGTTCTTTCCATGAGTCAGATCTTCATGAGGGCTAGTTGGTTCATATTTAGAACTGACGTCGAACCGCGGGAATAAAAGAAGGACACGAGTAAACAAATACCACAGACAAGCGCTGACTGCCAACTGGAAGTTTATTTAATATTCTCCAGCCATTTTACACCTTTGTTCGCATAGTCATGCGTACACCAGTCGCAAACAAATCTGCAAATCAGCAACATCATAATCTTTCATGCAAGAAAAGCTATTTCTTTTTCCGACAAGGCAAGCGAGGGAGCACTTACACATTTATCTCCTTCCTTTATGATGTATTAAGCCTCTATTATTTCCCTTTCCCTCTTACTTTTTCCTTTCCCTATAAATTTTGTTTTTTCGAAGATTGGAGTTCAGGGACATTTAATACAATGTCCCGCTAAATGACTCCCATAGCTATTCTTTAGGTTACTGCTGTGCGGACGAGCTCTTTCATTGAAACACTGTCCCGTTTGTTCTATATAAGTTATTCTGAAGCTCAGCGGTATCTGATAGATAACGTTGCGCCTGCAGTCACTGAAACGAGATTTATTATTTGTGCGGCACAGGGGCCTTTCCCGTGTTTTCGTACGATCGCATATCGCGGAGAGCTTGCACGGAATGACAAAGCTGAAAACGCTGAAAACCTATGCTGACGGATGTATAAAATGGTTGGAGAATTTCAAATAAACTTCCAATAGGCAGTCAGCGCTTGTCTGTTGTATTTGTTTCCTCGTCTCCTTGTTTGATTCCCGCTGTTCAACATCAGTTCTCTTTCCATGAGTGGTACAAAATTTATAATGCTTGCTTTCTTTTTCAGTGGAATAAAAATTTAGAAAGTTGGTAATGTTGGGGTCTCGGTGCTGGCGCCCGTTATTGCGAATGGGTCGCAAGCCCCAAGGGTAGCGTTGGCCTGGCGGCCTGGGGCACTGGAAGCATCCGAAGGTCCCGGCAAAGCAAGAGAAGACTGGTAACAGAACAACTTGTTTATTCTAACATAGCAAAAGAGCGGCCGGTCAGGTCGACCGAAGTGGAGAGACGGGAGAGCACGTAACTCAACAGTACAAATCGGAGCCTCTCTCCTGGCGTCCGGGGGCAGCTGCTCTTATACTCTCGGCGTCGCGGGCCAGAAGGAAGGTCACGGGATGAGCCCACGACACGGCGGAGCATGAGCCCACGACGGCGCGCACGGTCGAGCCGAGAGACCTGCTGAACCGAGTGTAGTGACGCATCGCCAACCCGCCGACGGACAAACCTGCTGGCTCCTCACTTGGGGAGCTCCGCTCCCCGGCTGCCGCGCTTTGACAAGCGTGGGCACACACACACACACACACGCACGCAGACACGTGGCACTGAAACACGCCTGGACACGCTTGGCGGGTAGGCGTTGCGGCGGCGTCGAACGGGCCAAAATGTCCGCCGCTTTGAACAAAGCCCCGGCGTCCGTTGCATCCGCGCCGGCATTACCGCGCGTTGTAGGCGAAACGTAACAGACCGCCCCGCCGGGGGAAGGAGATCCCGATGGTCAGGGGACTGCATCCGCTGTCCGGAGGGATGTCGCTCGATGATGCTCATAACCGAAGTCGGGCGTCCTTTGGCGTTTCTTGAGCGCAGCGCACAGAGAAGGCCTCGTTCTCACGTTCAGGTGCACACAGGACACTGCAAAGTGACTTCGGGAGAGTTGACATTTTTGTTCTCGTTTCCGGCAAGCGTTAGAACTACGCCGAAAGTCAACCGCTCAGTCAGCAAGCACGGCACAACCCTCACTAAGCCCTGCCAGGCTCTTTCCCCTTTTATACTGCTGCCTAGTTCCTTACAGTAGTTTAGCAGCACTCAGAACGCGTCCACAAATCGTAAAATTGCACTAGAAAGCACATCATCACTTTGAAACACTACACAAAAGCAATAAGTTAAAAAAAATCCTGCCTCAGGAAGAAAAACATCAGTAACAAGCAATTTTGAGGCTGATTCCCACGTTAGGGGCTTCGACTTAAGCCATCGGCGTTACCGTTGAGACTCCCCTTTTTGTAACGCACCTCAAAGGAATATTGTTGCAAAGCGAGGCTCCAGCGCAGGAGGCGGCCATTTTTGGGAGAGATGGTCTGCAGCCATTGGAGAGGGCAGTGATCCGTTTCAATGATAAACCTCGAGCCGGCTAGGTAACATGACAATTTCTGAACGGCCCACACGATACACGCACACTCTTTCTCGGTGGCGCTATACGCCTGCTCACGACTCGTCAGCTTACGACTCGCATACAGGACGGGGTGTTCTACTTCTCCATTTTCCCGTTGGCACAGTACAACGCCCATGCCTCGCTCACTAGCATCACACTGAACAACGAACCCTTTTGTGTAGTCGGGCGATCGTAGCACAGGCTGGCTTGTTAGGGCGCTAAAAGCTCTTTCCTTTGTCTCATCCCAGACGACTGTTTGCGGCTCTGTCTTTCTTAGAGCATCCGTCAAGGGAGCCGCGATATCAGAGTACCTGGGGATGTACCTCTGATAGTAGCCGGCGACACCTAAGAACGACCGAATATCGGTCTTCGTGCGCGGTTGCGGGAAGTCTCGCACAGCGGCCACCTTTATTTCAGAGGGGCGGCGACGACCCCGACCAATCACGTGTCCGAGGTAGACAACCTCGGCCTGTGCTAACTGGCACTTGGGAGCCTTGACTGTCAAGCCCGCATCGCGCAGGCGGGTTAGCACTGCCCGCAAGTGCGCCATATGCTCAGGCCAGGATGCGGAGAATATCGCTACGTCGTCTAGATACGGTAAAGCGAATTCTTGCTGTCCCCGCAACACTTTATCCATGAGGCTTGAAAAGCAGTATGGCGCGTCCTTCAAACCAAAACTCAAAACTTTAGGACGGAATGTCCCCATTGGTGAAATGAACGCCGCATACCTACTAGCCTCTTCTGTAAGTGGAACCTGCCAATAACCCCTGACAAGATCTAGGGTGGAAATAAACTGAGCGCTACTCACTCTCTCAAGGCGCTCCTCGATGTTAGGGATCGGACAAATTTGATCCTTAGTGATGGAATTAAGCCTGCGGTAGTCGACGCAAGGACGAGGTTCCTTGCCCGGTACCTCAACTAAAATCAAAGGGGAGGTATAATCACTCTCACCTGCTTCAATAACACCGAGCTGTAGCATTTTCTTTACCTCAGCCTCCATAATATCGCTCTGGCGGGGTGACACCCAGTACGCCTTAGATCGTACTGGCTCTGGGGAGGTAAGTTCTATGTCATGAGTAAGGACAGAAGTCCTACCAGGCCTCTCAGAGAACAGACCTTGAAACTCTTGTAAGAGCTGGTGTAGTTCGGTTTTCTGCTCAGGCGACAGCGATGCTTTACTTATTAAGTCACTAATGACTTGATCGGTGTCTTTCCTGTTCGTCACTGAGCCTAGTCCCGGAAGCTCGACCGGAAGCTCTTCGGGAACGTTTACCATCATGCACACCACTGCTTCCCGTTGCTTATAGGGTTTGAGCAGATTACAGTGGTAAACTTGCTGTGGTTTCCGCTTTCCTGGCAGACTCACCACGTAGTTAACGTCCGACAGTTTTTGAACAATCCGTGCTGGGCCCTCCCACTGCACGTCGAGTTTGTTCTTTAGCGATGTGCGCAATATCATGACCTCATCGCCCACCTCAAAACGACGGGCCCTGGCTGTCCGATCATAATAAACCTTGGCCCTCTGCTGGGCCTTTGCCATTGCTTCACCTGACATCTCCTGTGCCCTTCTTAAGCGTTCGAGGAGCTTAAGCACGTACTCTACCACGACTGGGTCGTCGCCCCTGCCTTCCCATGATTCTCGAAGCATGCGAAGCGGAGATCGCAGCGAGCGACCGTACACCAGCTCAGCTGGCGAAAACCCCGTAGCCGCATGCGGCGCGGTCCTTAATGCAAAGATCACTCCAGGCAGACACAGCTCCCAGTCAGTTTGATGTTCAAAACACAATGCTCTCAACACGCGCTTCATAACGGAGTGGAGCTTCTCAACGGAATTCGACTGGGGGTGGTGCACTGAGCTGTGTAACAGCCCTACCCCGCACCTTTCGAGAAAGGCTGTCGTCAAAGCGCTAGTAAACACTGTACCCTGATCTGACTGGATTTCTGCAGGAAAACCAACTCGCGCAAATATGGACAGTAGTGCATTGACTATCTCAACTGAGCTGAGTTCTTTAAGCGGCACTGCTTCAGGGAACTTTGTCGCTGGGCAGATCACAGTCAAAATGTGTCGGTACCCCGTGGCTGTTACCGGCAGAGGTCCCACTGTATCAATAACGAGCCGTCTAAAAGGCTCCGTAATGATAGGTACCAACTTCAACGGCGCCCTCGATTTGTCCCCTGGCTTGCCCACCCGCTGACAGGTGTCGCATGTCTTCACAAAGTGGTCTGCGTCCCGAAAACACCCTGGCCAATAGTACTCTTGCAAGAGACGGTCCTTAGTTCTCTTAACTCCTAGGTGTCCGGACCACGAACCCCCATGCGACAAGCGCAACAGATCCTGACGATAGCATTGAGGCACGATCAGCTGATCGAACTCCACTCCCCTGCGGTCTAGATACTTCCGGTACAGGACCCCACCTCTTTCCACAAAGCGAGCATTTTTCTTGGCGATACCTTCCTTGATAATGCAGCGTATGTTTTCTAGGCTGCCATCCTTCTTTTGCTCGGCTATCAAAGCCGACCGGCTGACTTTTAGCAACCTGTTTAGTCCGTCTGACGTAGGCGCGATGAGCAAATCTGGAGACAGCTCTTCTAACTTTCCCGTGTCGGGATTTTCCTCTCCAGTATCTGGTGCCTTTAACGCTACAGGCTCAATTTTATTCAGTTCGGGCGTGCTCTGAATACCAGCTTGCTGCGCCTCTGACCCTTTCTCATCGTTCAACAACGTCGGCCCCGCAACTACCGCCTTTGCAGCGAGCTCCCGAACCTTCGATCTGGTTAAGGCCTGAACGCTAGCCTCACCAAACAAAAGCCCCTTCTCGCGCAGGAGGTGATCGGACCTGTTCGAAAATAGGTACGGGTACTGGGGGGGCAGCATAGATGACACTGCGGCCTCCGTCTCAAGTGCTCCGAAAGGTCCTTCAATAAGCACTTTTGCTACCGGCAGACACACGCTATGAGCTTCCACTGCTTGCTTCATCCATGCGCACTCGCCCGTGAACATATCGGGTTCTACGTAAGAGGGGTGAACTACATCCATTGTAGCTGCGGAATCGCGAAGCACTCGGCACTCTTTCCCGTTCACGAGGAGGTCTCGCATGTAAGGCTCGAGAAGCTTCATGTTCTCGTCAGTGCTGCATAAAGACAAAAACACGACTTTTGTTTTTGTTTCTGGACACTGCGCCGAAAAGTGACCCGGCTTCTGGCACGTATAACAAACGCGCGCTTGCCTCGTCTCGAACCGCTTTCTGCGTTCGGCTTCGGTTGCCGCCGTCTCCGTACGTTCGGTCGGACTGCTTTCACTCGCATCCGCACTACGTGTATCCCCCTTTGCTCTCATGGGTGTGAACTTCGGCCTCTCAAACTTGGAGCCAAATTCACCCTTTTGACCGTCCTTAGCTCCGCGAGCCCGACGCGTCACAAACTCCTCGGCTAGCTCAGCGGCTCGAGCCACCGTACTAACGTCTGGCCTATCCAAGACCCAGTACCGCACGTTCTCAGGTAACCGACTATAAAACTGTTCTAGCCCGAAACACTGCAGAACTTTCTCGTGGTCACCAAACGCTTTCTCTTCTTTGACCCACTCCTGCATGTTTGACATAAGCCTGTACGCAAACTCTGTATATGACTCACTTTTGCCTTTCTCATTTTCCCGAAACTTCCGACGGAACGCCTCCGCTGACAGCCGGTACTTTTTTAGCAGACTCGATTTCACTTTGTCGAAATCCTCTGCCTCCTCTCTCTCCAAGCGAGCGACTACGTCGGCCGCCTCGCCGGGTAACAAAGTGAGCAAGCGCTGTGGCCACGTTTCCCGAGAGAACCCCTGCTTCTCGCACGTTCGCTCAAAGTTAACCAGGAACAAACCAATGTCCTCTCCAAGCTTAAACGGCCGCATCAGGTCAGTCATTTTGAACAATACTCGTTCTCCTGCACCGTGTGCCTGACTTCCATTACGAGCGCGTTCCATCTCTAACTCGAGACGCTTCATTTCCAAAGCGTGTTGACGGTCGCGCTCTTCTTTTTCTTTCTCTTTTTGTTCTTTAAGTTCGCGCTCCTGTCTTTTTGCCCGCTCCTCAATGGTCTCAAGGCAATCCGACAGCTCGTCATCCTCAGCTTCTAACTCAAGAATAGCCCTTAGCAGTTCTGGTTTTCTGAGTTTGTCTGAGACATCCAGACCCAACTCTCTTGCAAGCTCCAGCAATATCGGTTTGCGCAACGACTTCAAATCCATGGCTGCTCTGAATGCTGCTTTCTCTACTGTCTACTATTGTCTTGCCGCAAACTAACCCGGCAGCAACGACAACCACAATTACCAGCTCTGTTTCTGACACTAACAAAAGCCTGGCAAAACTCAGAAGAAGAAAGTCCCGCACTCACCAAACCTCGCAGCCAAGAATTCCGCGCAGTCGTTCCGCTGCAGGCAACCAGTCATCACACAGGGCTCGTTGCACTGCTCCCGGATGGTCGTTGTGCTGCTCAGCATACAGTCAACCGCATCTCTTCGCTGCTGGCCTCCGTTGTCGCGATCTCACCGCTGGCAACCAGTTGTTGGGGTCTCGGTGCTGGCGCCCGTTATTGCGAATGGGTCGCAAGCCCCAAGGGTAGCGTTGGCCTGGCGGCCTGGGGCACTGGAAGCATCCGAAGGTCCCGGCAAAGCAAGAGAAGACTGGTAACAGAACAACTTGTTTATTCTAACATAGCAAAAGAGCGGCCGGTCAGGTCGACCGAAGTGGAGAGACGGGAGAGCACGTAACTCAACAGTACAAATCGGAGCCTCTCTCCTGGCGTCCGGGGGCAGCTGCTCTTATACTCTCGGCGTCGCGGGCCAGAAGGAAGGTCACGGGATGAGCCCACGAGACGGCGGAGCATGAGCCCACGACGGCGCGCACGGTCGAGCCGAGAGACCTGCTGAACCGAGTGTAGTGACGCATCGCCAACCCGCCGACGGACAAACCTGCTGGCTCCTCACTTGGGGAGCTCCGCTCCCCGGCTGCCGCGCTTTGACAAGCGTGGGCACACACACACACACACACGCACGCAGACACGTGGCACTGAAACACGCCTGGACACGCTTGGCGGGTAGGCGTTGCGGCGGCGTCGAACGGGCCAAAATGTCCGCAGCTTTGAACAAAGCCCCGGCGTCCGTTGCATCCGCGCCGGCATTACCGCGCGTTGTAGGCGAAACGTAACAGTAACGATTGGTACAGCAACAGTACTATTTACAACAGGAACGAACAAAAAACATATAAGCAAATGTCCAGTAAAGATAAGCTTAATAAACAAATTATAGTAGCTCGCCAAAGCGTCCTACAATCCGCGCCTGCAATGCACAACGTGTAATACAAGATCACTTCGGACACTAACAATAGCAGTCTGACGGCGCAATATCCCGCACAGCGGCGCTTGAGTCATTTATTTATTTTGGTTTGTTAACGTGGCGCCCACCAACGCCGCTACGCGCGGACGCTAAAGGTCAGCACGTGAAGTTCGTCAACTAGCCTGTATATCGGAGTTCACTACGGATATCCGGCACATCAAAGGCAACGAAAACGAGGCAGCTGACGCCCTCTCCCGCATCACCTCCCTCGGAACCTCTACATCAACTGTGGACTGGAAACGTCTAGCTCGGGCGCAGATGGAAGACCCTGAGCTGCAAGCGCTGCGTTACCGTCCCCGTTCCCACCACTATTACTCGTTCTTCACCCGTTTGTGCCTGGCCCGCTATGGTGTGAAATTTCAGCGGCTGCACCTCGCCCCTTTATTCCGGCTGCTTTCCGTCGTGCGGTGCTCTAATCCCTTCACGACATCTGCCATCCCAGCATCCTACCACGAAGCGCCTCGTTACACAGCGCTACGTCTGGTCAAACATTAACAACTATGTTCGCCAGTGGTCGTTCGTGCCTCGCGTGCCAGACCGCTAAAGCTACCCGCCACACGAAGACTCCGACGCCATCTTACTTGTCACCTGGCTGTCGCGTTTTGATTTGGCTGGACCACTTCCTCCCTCTCACGACTGCCGGTAAATTCTAACAATGACTGACCGCTTCAACCGTTGGCCGAAAGCCGTGCGCATTGCGGACATCACTGCGGAAACGGTCGCCAAAGCCTTCGTTTCAGCATGGGTTTCCCACTTCTGCTGCTCCAGCATCGTGACCACTGATCGCGGCGAAACAATTTGACTGTACCCTCTTCACCTCCCTCAACCGCCTGCTTGGCGCTAAACACTGCCGTACCACTGCACATCATCCCTGTGCAACGGCATGGTTGAGCGGCTGCACCGCCAGCTCAAGGCTGCCCTCACTGCGTTCCTGGACCGGGAGGACAGAGTCAACCACCTTCCTATGGTGCTTCTCGGCCTACGCGCTGTCCTTCGTCGCGACCTTGACTGTTCTCCGGCCGAACTCGTCTATAGTGCCCCGCTGCGGCTTCCTGGAGACTTCTTTGTTCCTTCGGAACCCTCGCCCCAGCCGCTTCCGAACCTTCAATGCCTACAGGACTGCATTCAGCAACTGCGCCCCGTCCCGCCTCGATCTTCGGACCACAGCATCGTTGTGTGGCCGAACCTTGCGTCTTCGACCCACGTTTTTCTCAGACGAGACGCCGTAATGACACCTCTCACACCCTCCTATGATGGGGCGTACCATGTCCTCCACAAGGCGCCGGAGTCCGCGACTATCCTATTGAATGGTCGCGAAGAGGTAGTCTCAATAGACTACCTCAAAAATAGGCCTACCTCGTGACGCTCCTCAAGGAGCTCCCCGCGGATGTCGTAGCCGTGTCCGCTGATGTGCACGTACCCCAGACAGCACCATCTCCGCTTCGTCGGCGAGTACGTTTCGCCGTTCCGTCTGTGCGGGGGGCCTTGCAGCGCCCGCCGACGCCGCTACGCACGGACGCTAAGTGTCGGCGCTCTCGGTAGGCAATTCGAAAAGATTACGAAAATAAAGTTGGGTGGTGCTGGTCCCGGCGCAAACAAGGCACGCGCTAGTCCGTTCTAAGAGCCTGCTACGCTGGTCATCTGGTCATGGCGCTCCCCTGCAACCTCTCTGTTCGCGACAATAATATTGACAACAAGCACAGTACGTCGTCGGCATCTGGACAACTACAAGTTCGTAAATGAATGAAGGATTATAATTGGTGAAGTGATACATCTCAGCTATGGAGCGATTTGCAGAAAAAAATACAAGGGAGTCAGTTGCAACTAAGATTAAATAACGCAGTGAACAAATCAGTAAATAGCAATTATATCATATACATCACGTTCTCATAGTCTGACATGTGGGCTGTATCAACCGCCTGCTTTAGTGCTCACAGACACTACACAGTCACTGCAAACGAAACAGTCAATAGAAAAAACAAGAGCTTTAGCATAGTTTTGCAATACCACAGACAAAAATAGGATACCTCATCAAAACTAAATACGTGCATCGACACAAAATCACACTGCACGAACAACGTTACAAGCATTGTGGCGCACTACAAGCTGCAGTAATTCCTGTAATAAACCTAGCTGGTAGTGGACACGTTAGTTTTGTTCAGTCATATCAGTCATATCATATCAGTTCAGTCAGGGAGTCAGTGAATCAGTCAGTCAATGAATTAAACAATCAATTATTTAATATTTCAATCAAATTCTTGTTATGAATGCAACAGTAGTTGCATAGGTGAATAGGCCGAAGCGGGTCCCTAGGTTCACCTGGCTCGTAAGTGTTACTGTTGCTGTAGGGTTCTCGTTTTCCCCCGCCCAAAGTGCAGGTGCCTGACATTAATCTTTAGGACACAGCGTGTGCAGCGTGAATCGGTTCTTGAGAAGCGCTCACTGAAAACAGGGCTTATTCGCAGGGTGGTAGTCCTGCTGACTGTTTTTGAGGCATGCAAGAGTTCTCAAGGCTCGCTTCTCTGACAACTTCAGTGGCTTCTGACACGGTTGTGAGATGTTGTTCTTATTACCTGCGACAAAATGCCGGAACCTTTGCTACTGAAGTGCTATTTATCCCGAAGATAAAGCTAAAAAAAGACCTCGGGGAACGTGTGAAAACCAGAAAAGCGGGACTTTGCTCAAAACATGCCACGAACAGAAGCGCCACCCCGCCCACATGGCATTGAGCTTTAGCGGCGAAAAAAAAAAGGCTTGTTTTGCCGCAGTTCTCGGCTCGTATTCGCAAAACGTTCTTACACTAGTTAAATTGGAAAAGATAAAATCCAGCCTAGTAGTGGGAGAGCATGATATTTCCGAAGACAGATGACCAGCAGAAAAAAAAAGTTCTTACGAAGAAGCTTTGCGCATTCGGCCTCTGGAAACTGTGTTTTCATCTTATTCAACTTCCGCCTTGATGAAGTGTTATGTTATTTTAATTTCTTTCTTTCTTTCTTTCTTCTCTTTTTTATGTGATGCGTTATTTAGAAAACAGAGCGTGACCCTGAAAAATCTTAGGCTGAGTATACTTTATGCATCAGTTTTCTCGTAGAAGGCTACGTTCGTCAACTTATCGGCACGTTCGTCTCAAATGGCCGTGCTGTAGACTGCGGCCATGTGACTAGCCCTAAGAGTGGGGGGTTTTGCGTAACGTATGTTAAGCAAATTGAATTTATAGCTACACGTGCTGCTTCGTGGACTGTGACGACAACGACTGCGAGGGCTAAGCGCTCAGTTGTCACCGTGACTCCGCACAGAGAGCTTGCGGTCACTGTGCCCCGGGAACAACAGTTTTCGATCTATCTAGCGAGGTTTTTGAGACATCAGTCGTCAGGAGTATTACCAGTAGCGGAGAAGAATTACGCCGTTTTCAGGAGTTTATTTGTCTGGGGACAAATATTACAGTGACAGTTTATCTCAGATTCGATTGAATTCTTATCATTGTAGAGTGGCCCATACTGGCGATAGGTGGGGTGTGGGTCTGTGGGAGCTGGGGACGAAGGTAAAAAAGGATGGAAAATTCAATGAGGTGTAAGGAGACATAGGGCATTTGGACGCTGAATTCACAACTCTTTTGGTCCGCAAGTGCGGCCGGCCGTGAGCCAGCTGCTACGGATGCTAAAGATGCTAAACCTGATAACGTAAAGATTTCATGCCACCTCCTCCTACGAACAATTGTAGTGTGAGAAATTTTCGACAATAAGGACCCTGTGGCCAAATCCATAAAACATTTCGTTCGTAAGAACTTTGATTCGTGGGCTGCTTTCACTATTAATAGGTTCGATGTCAATAGTGGACCGTTTTTGTTGTTATAAACTTAACTAGCGCATGAACGTTTTGGGAATACGTGCCGTGGTTTTTAAAGCGACAATACTCTGGCACTTTTTCATGACACGCAGAAGAATACGTACATCCGAGAACGTTTTGAAATCACAGTGAAAGCCTAGAATGACTGTCAGGCACTTTGATATATGCAGCAATGACTTTTCAGTAACATGGATATGTTTTTAGAAGATTTATCACAAAGAAAAATAGCTTCAACGTTTCATGTTCTTTCTCCCACAGAACTTATCGAAAGTGCTCCGTCATTGTCCCCTCCCTGGTGTTGCTGTCAGTTATCCGGTTTTGTTTTGGGACGCTAGGCTTAGACGAAAGCACGCCTAGCATTTCAGGTAAATTTCCGGGTAGCTTGTAGGGGAAGGAGTTCACTGTGGTAGACATTCTAGACTTAATAAAGCCGATCTCATTTTTACCAAAGTCTTATCGCCTCAGCAGGTTTAACATAGTGGTTACGGAGTGTAATATGGCGACGTTGGCCGTATTAGGCCGATCTAGGCCCCTAAGCACGCAGAATTCCAATCATACGCGATGCCTGTTGAGCCGATCTTCACTAACCCCAAGTCGTCACCACATTTGTTATGCACTACAGTGCAGCAAGTCACCACCGCCATATTATTGGGCAGGGAGTAGGGATGCTGCTGGGTTCCCTGCTGGCGCCTATGCCACAAAAAATCAATAGCTGGGAATGGCTTCAGTCGGAACAAGTCATGATAACTAACTGCGTGGAGTGGCGTCGTCCAGCCTTCCGTTTTCTGCCGACATATCTAGCATTGTCGCTGTCAGCCCTATTCAGGAATAACGACATATAAATTCGGCCTTTATATTACGTCTGTTACCCCGGATATGCAAGAATTGGTCTAATTGAAGGTACGCCCAAACTTCTGACCACCTGATTTCTTTTTATGATTGATAACTCTCGGTGAGGGCTTCGAGTGTTAGTTCAGGTTCACTTTCGAATCTACGGTAATTCCTGTTTGTTAAGATGCCGTCAAAATGTTAAACTACAACGCGCGACGTAACGGTAAATGTGCACATAACTTTCAGTGTGTCGTCACCACCCGCGCTTCGATTTACTATCGTTTTCTTGCCTATTTAGGTTTATAACGTAAATTTGTCTGTATTTGTCGCCTCCATGGCTGAAGAGTAGGCAGACAGTTGTGCGCATTTTGGTTTCGTCTTTGCCCATTCTATTGACCCTTTTTGCGGTAATCCCGTGGGCGCTGCCATGTTTGATCACGTGGTGACGCATCCATTGCTTGCCTCAACTGCATCCGTTACCTCCGCGTTTACAATCAGGTGCGTATGACGCCGGTGTGGCTTAACAAAGCTCTGTTTCGGGAAATAGCGTAGACAGTGGCTAGATTGATGACACGAAACGTTGGCCACAGCTTCAGAGAAGATGGGAACGCGTTTTGGAAGCTGATTAATCTACGTCCAAACGGGGCGAGCAGTGTGGATATGGTGCTTGTTTTAAAAATGAGGCTAAATATGTATTCCAAGCAATTCAAACTTTCCGCTCATGAACTGAATCAGGATTAGTGTGTTTTGCTCTTTGTTCTTTATTTGGAAAATATTTTAAAGCAGCGGCTTGTCCCATTTCTGACTCAGCAAATTTCCTTGGTGCGGTCACTACCTGATTCTTTATGCCTAATCGCTCGCGGGTGTGCTTAGTTCAGATAGATTTATTCTTGCTGTGCGCAAAACTTGTAACGTAGCCATTTTGTACATTGTAATATCTTGTAGCAAAGAGCTATTACCACTAGTAACTCACTCACTCTTGTGGACCGTCAGGAAACATGCAGCTTCGACCATTCGTGCGGCGCTATCGGTGTAGTCCGTCGTTTATTGCGCGTTTATGGTGCACATATATTCAAGTGTGCGCCCATACACTTATTGACACGTTGGCGATAGAGTGGGCGTAAGGTTCCGTGCCAGTTGGGGTAGATGTGTGTAGATATTGACCGTATAATGCAAAACTATTCCATTGTTTTTATTCCAATCTCCTGACGTGAAATTCACGCAACCACCGACGCAAGTATCGGGCGGTAACACGCAGAGTTGTTTCAAAAGCCCAAGCAAACGCCCTCCTCGTTTATAGGAGGTCAGTTTTGTTTGCTTTCCAAACCAATAAAGTTATGTACACTGAGCGGTTTTTCTTGCATGATTTGCTGACGAGAGGCGAGGAACACGCTCAAGTGGACAGGGATTCGATGGGGCCGAGCCAGCACAGTGAAAATAGATAACAGGATGAAGAGCGTGCTGTCGGCGTTTGCGATTGATCCGCTTCCCCTTAGCTTGCGGTGGCTGGTCGAAAATCGCGGCTGCGTGCAACGGAACGTTAAAAATGCCCCAGAACGGATCCTCAGCAAAGAAAAATTGGCAAAGTGATTTCGCATACGTGCAGAAAAGGCTCGATAACGTTTAGTGCCACGGGAAAATGTTTATTACTCGCAAATAATATTGCTCCGCAGCCGCTCCCAGTAGCTATAGTGCCAGAGCAACCGGTAGAGATTTGCGCGCGCCGGCGCGCGCAAATCTCGGACGCCGTGGCTTGTCTATTAATGGTACACACGCTGGAAAAGGGGTTTCTGTTTGAGTTTCCCCGCAACACAATGATGTTTTATGGTATATTGAAATAACAATCCGACGCTATCATGCCTGTAGGTTGTGTGTAGGTCGTACTTTACGAGTTTTCTGACGTATTTTACTTTGAGAAATTAATTTAGTTCCGTAACTTCTTTACGCTACACGGAGGCTCTGCGTGTTTGGATATGCGTGGTTAGGTTTGCATTATTCGAAACGATCCCGTCGGGACGATGGTCGCCGCTGGGCGCGGGACGCCGGCGCCGGATTTTCTGCGACGAGGGCTCCTTAGCGCCATTTCGCTATCGCGGAAAAGTGGACTGCCCGTTTTGTGCACCTAAGACTTGGAGGTGGTGTCCAGCGAGATGAGGATAATCAGGAAAACACGGTGCCTCTGAGTTATAAGTCTTTGCTTGCGAAATAATTTCAGTTAACGGGAGCTACACGTTTATCTGAAAAATGGGCTGCATCTGTCTGCATCCACAGGGTATCCCATGTAACCCTAGGAAAAAATATGCAAGTGACACGCAGGGAGACAGAAGGAAGGTAGTGTTTTTTGCCGTTGTTTGTAGATATTCAGACCATTCGTTGCATTCCGCGTAATTGGATAATTATTTGCGTTCTTCCGAGCGGGAATGCAGCAAGTGAATACACGCAAATCGCCTCGAACGGCAGTCGCGCGGCAATTTTTCGTGTATTTGCGGGCTTCTTTCACGCTCGGAAAAACACTTATGTAGCGCGGACTGAGCAAAATAAAGCTATATCGGGGAGTTTCTCATGTGACTCTACAATTTTCTCATTCAGACATTTCACCTAATTCAAATATTTCACAAGTTGATTAATTAAGACCAATTATGCAATTAGGCGGACTGCAAAATGTACTCCGAGTATCTCCAAGCTGCGGAAAACAACATTACCTTCGTTCAGTCCAGCTGCGTGGCATTTGCATATTTTTAAGGTTCGGTCAAAGTTACGTAGGACCTCCTGTATATATCCTCATCAATGTGCCGCCATTACAAACAGACGCCCCTATTGTAACGACACTTTAATCCTGAAAAAAATCTTGCGATGCCCTCGAATGCGAATCCCATACTGCGCAGTCAAACCACTGACTTTCCTTTTGCACTCATCGATCGCCTAGCGAGAGCGCTGTGTGATGTATCCTTCTGGAGCGATGCGATGAGTCTTTCGGTTCAGTAAACTTCGCAGGCTGGTCAATTTAGCGCAGACACAGTTACTTCGTCATAACGGCGCACCTCCAGAAAATAACGGTCGCAGTGCGTAGCTTCTATCAGTTGGAGACGCATCTCCGCAGGCGCACGACAGAGTGCTTGTTTCATCAAAGCCGATGAAAATGGCTTTTGCCGCACGGATCCGTTAGGCCGCGTCTGTGTAGCGGCAACGAACGGTTGAACGTGCGGAGAGAAGGAAAGACCAGTGACAGGGCGGGTCTGGTGGTCTGGTACGTGCGTTTCACGGACTGAACAAGCTGGGATATATAGGAATGAACCGCTTCCCTAATGAGTATAGACAACTTTCGCCAGCTGCAAGTGATTGTGGAGATAGCGGGGTGGCGTGCTGAGTATGTTGAAATAGAGGCGTCTTGGGAGACGCGCATTCGGAGATTTCGAAGTTGCAGAAGGCTTCAAGTCATTGACTCCGCGGTGCTTTACTAGGGTAGAAACGCAGCGCAACCTTACGGTATCGCCCGCAGGCCATACCGTCGACGAAACTCGCAATGACCGCTACGAAGCAAAATTTCGGTATTCTTCGATCCTTCGGTATTCCTTATCCACTTGTGCATTTTCCAGCGTTTTATCTACGCACTCGATTTCCGCGCTCCGGAAGACTGTGCACCGCTGAAGCACTGCAGACAAAAAAGCCGCTGCTGGCAAAATTACGGTTCACATTCGAGCGATTTCGCTGAGATCTCGGTGAAGAAACAAAAAAGCGAATTCCGGCAAAAGCCAACTCAGGATGGCTGTCGAAGTTGATGCGTTTAGCAATCGAGGCATGAAGCGACGCACCGTACTGACCCGGCCGTAACGCGTCAAGTGCGAGCCGTGTATCGCAGCCGAGGCTCCTCTCATCGAGCCTCGCTTTGGACACGCGGCACCACGTGTATTGTCCCTCCTGTTGCACGGTCTCCGAAATTGCACCGGTGACGCGTCGGTGCGTGACAACACCGAGAATAATTCCTCGCTGCCGGCGAGCGTGATACACAGGTCATATCTAGGCCATCATTATGTTATGTGCCGTCTATGCTTGCACGCTTCTCGCACATAGTATTATATACATAGTATTTCACGCTTGGCGCGACGCTGAAGCGCCGGGCTGCTGCGCTTGAGGAACATGCGTGACACTCCTTCGAATCCGCCGAGCACGGGATAAATAATGAAAGGTTTTTTTTTATTGTATCAAAAATCACATAATGAGGCTATAAAGATAGACAGATTGATGATGTACACAGTGGTTGAAGTAGGCTAAAAATCAGATTTGTACGCTACTATTTGCATGAACCTAATTACTTGCAATCATTCATATTCGTTGCTAATATGGTAACTTAACCATTACTTTTTCGTTAACCTAACGGTCACTGTAATTCAATTACATTTTCCAGTACCCAATCACCTGAAACCACTTGCTTTATTGTTGAGACCAACCCGAGTTTTGCGCACGTCATTCGGAGAAGCTTTTAGGCGCCATCTATAAGCGGCGAGAATAGCTACTGAATTCATCGCGGAGCGCAGTCTATGATTTCTCTTATATCGACGAGTTCCTCATCATTAAACGTACACTCTGTTTACACGTCTCACACTCACTTACAGTTGTAACACAAACAGTATTTGTCAGGCCTGAATGGCAAACTGTTATAGCTTTAATTACATTACAGGCTTATCCACCTATTCAAGGAACGCGAAGTTCTGCTAGCGCCCCTTGCCACTCTTCGGTTTAAGTCTGAGTGGCTAACGAGCCGAGGGGGCCGGAGAGAGTTCCACCCGATAGGTTCGCCGTCGAATTGAACAGTAATTGCTATGACCCCTATGCAATGGTCACTTCTGAGGTCTTTGCGAGCAAATCATCTAGGAACAATATTTTTCCTTTCTTTTTTTCAGTTTTCCCTACCAGGAGCGTCTTCTGCGAACTCCAACGACAATGAAATACTGCCGTTCTTAAAGGACCCAGATGCAGGAACCGGGGCATCGAGCGACCATGATCTCGAGCGCAATGTGTTCATACGCTACAACATCGCTGTTTCTTCCAGCGCGCACAACGAACGAATCTTTAGTGTTGCTGCTGATGTTTTCACAAGAAAATCAGGGAAGATCAGCGATCACGAGTTTGAAAAAACAGTTGCTAGTAAAGTTAAACAGCGTGTGAAGGCTGCTACGACGCACTAAAAGAGCCAGTCCACCTCGTTTTAGATATTTACTGTATTCGTGCAATAATAATAAATGTTGCAATTGTTGTAAAAGTAATCGATCATTTCTTTGTGATTGTTAAGGTACTTTTTTAGGGCAGTATTTGGTAAATAGCATCACTAACATTTCTTGTTCAAGTAATTGTAACTGTAATCGGTTACTTTATTCCCATAACGTGCACAAGTCGGTTAAAGATGCTAAAATAAAGAAAAGTCACGCGGTCGACAGAAGTTGGCTGCTAGAGTGCCTGTGTGATAAGTAGTTTCTTGAGTCAGCTAATATCCATCGGCGAAAACTACACAGCAAGTGACTGCGCGCACGACGGAGACAGAAAAAAACAACATGAAGCAAGGTGCGAGACGCAGCTGCAAGAAATATGCGTAAATTCAAAAATGTGTAGTCTCAAGGCGCGACATACCTGTTCGGATGTGTTGAGTCGAAACTTCCTACATTAAACACTGACCATCTATACAAACAAACGTGATTCCAACCCATCCTGGAGCTTTTCACTTAGTGGTCTTACGCGAAGTGTACCATGTGTAGTTACCGCTGGCCTTCAGTTGAGACTTGAGTCGGCTAAGATCATCGGCGCCGCAGAGCTTGTCTGTGAGGGGCGCCACTATTATACGTTGCTTGAGAGCACAGCGTTGTGAAGTATGGTTGAGTAGAGCCGATGTTCCGCTAGCCTGCGCTCAATCTAGCCCACTTGATTTTTTTCTGGCGCGTTTGATTCCCGGCGATGGCGGCAGCACTTAAATGAGTACGAAATGCAAAAAAAAAAGAAAAAAAAAGAAACGCTTGTGTACTCAGTTTTAGGGGCACGTTAAAGAACTTCAGATGGTCAAACTTAATCCACTATGGCTTGCTTATATATTCAGTCAGTGGTTTCGGCATGTAAAACTGCACAATTTATTATAACTTTACGATGCCTCTCATGAGTCCACTGCGCAGTTTCTGGACTTGAGAATCCCCTAATAATATTCACCTTGTATTTTCTTCCCGCTGAGGCTCTTTCGCCTGTCTCTCGCGGCGTCTATAAACAGGGATGCGCAATCGTCCTTTGGCGTGTGCTGACATCTTCTGATAATCGGAACTCAGTTAAGCCGAATTCCGTGGTTGGCATACGTTTTCAAGCGCCTGGTCCTGTTTCTCTATAGGAACGATGCGTAAAAGATTAGGTGCCCCTAAGCACTTTAGTCGGCCATATTTAGCAGACTGATGCGCCTTCGATTACCAACAGAGGACAGTCGCAGTTTCGCCCTAAAGGCGAAGCAGCCATTTCAATAGCGAATGAGTAGAAAGCCATATGAAGTAAGGATATTAGTTTTATCGACCGTATAAACATGTAAACATCGCTTACTAACGAAATTAACAAGCATGGTGTCTGCTGCGCGCAGGCAAACATGCGTGCATCACACTCGATTACCGCTGACACTCGCTGTCAACAGGCTGGCGTGAGGAGGCGCGGTAGCACCAGTGAGTGAAGTGACCTTCCTGTTGTCTGTCGGTTCAACGCAAACTGAGCTGCGAGAACCCAGCACACGCAAAGCTACGAGCCGTCGGCACATGCACCTAGATTGTGCGCCCCAAGCACATCGCTTTCAACATAAAGCCCTCGCAATCGAACGCGGCCACGCCACACGCAGCTGCTGCCAAAGTACAATGCCTCAACCTCTCCTTTCCTCCCTTGCGCGCGCGAGAGATCGAGCCGCGATCGTCGGCTCTCCCTCTCACGTTTAACCCTCGCGCATGCAGCATACGCACGGCGGGCGGCGACGGCGTTGTCGTTATTGAACTTTACACGGAACATCATGGCGATAGCGACGCCAACGGCAAAAATGCACCTCGAGTGTCCATATACTTGCCATTGTAATAAAAGGAAGATAAAGCTTCTCTGTTTCGAATTTCACACCATGACCACAGCGTGGCTATACGAAAATATTACGCCGTGGATTTGAAGGTATTCCTTGGCATACGAACTGTTTTCTTGCAAGAAAGAAACAAAGGTCGGTAGCTCTCCACTTGTCCATTTTGTCTTCCCGCGCCATTGTGTTCTCCGTTTACCTTCTGCTTTGCTTTACGTTTAGTGCAGCGTTTTGGTTGTTTATTGATCAACAATTTACCACCGATGAGGAGATGCTATCAATACATATGGCGTCACAGAACGACGGTGCGGGAGCTTTTAAAGGGCTGTCGCCATCGATAATTTCTTGTCGCAGACATTTATAGCACAGCTCTTTGGCTCGCTTTCCTGCGTTGAGCGTGGCCGTCCTCATCATCATCATAAAAGGTTTATTGTAGGACTGAGGAATTTGGGCCACGCAGGCTCCCGGGCCCCCGCACGGCTCCACTGCACTCAAGCGTTTATGTTGCTTCGGTCCATAACGCTGGCCGCCCGATCAGTAACCATGGTCTGCACGACCGGGCCTCCAGACCGCAGCAGGGTCTCCCAGTCCTCCCAGGTCTTCAGGTGCTCGAGGCCCCGCGGGGGAGGATCCGCCGGGCAATGAGAAAGGAGGTGGAGAGCAGAAGCGCGAGGTTCGGAACAGAGATTACGGGCTGATGTGAGGAAAAGTGGGTGATAGTGACAAAGAGTCGGCGTAACCGAGCGAACGAGCACAGCAAAGGATGAAAGCGCGAACGTGGAGGGCAGCGGGGGATGAAAGACGGCGATAGCGAAGAGAGCGCGAGGAGGAAAGCGTAGGAGGAGGGTATGGCGAAAGCGTGAGAAGAAAAAAAAAACGTCGTGTCGCGCCGACGTTTTTTCCCTGCCGCGACGACCGCTACCAGATGGCACCATAGTAGTGCGCCGTCGTCTGTTCACCGATGGCATGCGGAGAGCGCGTCCACCGATAACCTATATGGAAACAAAGTATTGCATGTGTGGAGGCCTGTATGCGGCAGCTGCTGTTAATCGCGCTCACGCGTCACCCACGCGCATCCTCTTACGATCTCCCGATTAGTGAGGCAATCGTGCCACATTTCGCCCCGTTTGAAATGTGCCGCAGTAGATAGACGGTCCGCGCGAGCCACGCTACTCACGGTGTTCTCTTCCGAATATAAGCCATGTACCTATATAATAATAATAATAATAATAATAATAATAATAATAGTAATAATAATAATAATAATAATAATAATAATAGTAATAAAATTAATAATACGAATTATTGGCCCTCATTTTGCATTGGGGAAAATCGTTATCGTCGGTGATTTTTTTTTTTTGGGGGGGGGGGGGGCGGTTACAAGCCAGCGCTCACGGAATGGCTGACGTTTTGGCTGACGTTCACTCAGAAAGCCTTACCTGATGCTCTTTAGCGGCACCTTACCAATTTCGTTGTTTTATGTTGCTTGTTCATATCATCGCTCACAGTTCAATCACAAGCGGCGAGCTCATTTCCGGCCCACGCTCACAATTACTTTTTCCGGATCTTCGTTTCAATTTGGACAACGTCGCTTCATTGCAACGTTTCTTTCTTAAGCTTCGTTCGCACTTCTCATGAATGCAATCTCTTTCGGGTTTTCGTCGAGAAGAAACAAACAAGAAGCAGGTGACTATAAGAATAACCCACGAAAATAACTAAGGGGAGCTTTGGCAATAGTCGTTACGCGAGCTACAAATATGGCCAAAACGTCATCCTTCTGGCTTGAAACCAGGCTTTGCGACTTGGCGAATTGCAAATTTCCAACAAGATATTGCTCTATAAATGCAACAACTCGCAATTATTATAGACGTGCTCAGACACTAATGGCGTTGCCGAGTTTAGAAAACCACGAATCTTTGGAAGTTTAGATCGATAAAGTCTAATGAGCAACGTCACAGGAACGTTTCAAGGAACAAGTGGGAAAGCTAGACAAGTCAATATCATATATTCATGGTTTCCATGGTAAATGAACGATCGTAGTTCCCTCTCGTAATGCTTATACAAATCTCTATGGACAAAGGCACAGACCTCATCACTACAGCTGAATCACGATAATTTGGCGTCTTTTCTACCGCAACGATTGTCCAAAATACGAGGAACTGCGAGCTGAAGTATGTGCTTAAAGAGCATGGGCACCTGGTATTTTCGAAGACGGCCGAAAATAAACCGGCGCAAAGATGCAATTTACATTCAGTATACCAAACCAAGCAAACTAGGCGTATCGTGGTATCCTGCAAGAGCAAATGAAACCGTATATCTGAAAGCGCGCGTTCGCAGTGATTATCCGGGCGTATCAAATATCGATATCATGAAGCGCTTCGAGCCTTATTTGCCAAATCTTTATCCGGATTGCCTGAGCGCCCAGTTTTCTGTGCTCCTTACGGCGAATTAGCGAGACGACTCGTGCTTTGTGTGTGAGCGCTTAACAACCGTCAACCTCCATCATAACGCGCTGGAGGGCGGAAAGCTTGGCGCTTGCGCGGGTCCACCTAACGATCTGGTCGGCTCTACTTTCTCACGCGCCCTTGCAGTCGCGGAACAAATGAGTCCTCACCTCGTAACTTACACCCCCGGTCAGGGTTCTTCCAGCCGCCCGCCTCAATGTGGCCCTCGGATGTAAAACCAAACATTCACGCAGCGCATATCGGTGCGCGGTGTTGCGGAGGAACAATGCGGGACTGCGCTGTTGTTATGCAGCTAGGTCTTCTCCGATACGCGCCCTGTCAACGTCTCTCAAAGTAGACTTTGCAGCTTCTCCCTGGAAGCGATTCGGTTGCTAGCCAAACGGCGCTCCGATAAAAAGGCAACGCCTCCGCAAATGCAGAAAGCGACAAGCGAACAGCGAAGAAGAGAAAGAAAAAGCAAACGCGCACTTCAATTGAACAGAAGGAATGCATAATGGAGACAGCCAGGATTAAGTTCCACGACGACATTACAACATCGGTGCGTTGAAATGTCGATGTGCATCCGCCTGGTTTAGTGTACATTTGCATGTCTGATAGCTCGTGTGGTGCGTAAACATTGCATGAAGGTAAAAATGTGACCTGCGCAATGTATAAACGTTGACATTGCATAAAGGTACGCGTTGCACATGATGAAAGCAAGCACAATCTAACGCATCGCATTTGGATTTAAAGTATTCAATTAACCGCTTCACTGAAGTTTCGCGAACACATTTACTCCACCATGTGAGTCGCATTAGAACAATGTCTCGTTTTCGCTCAGGGCCGAACGATTACAGAGAGTTGATCAATTTGGCAACAATTACGAAAAAAACACAGGAAAATTGACAGTGTTAGGAAACTATATTCACGAAAATCCTTTACGATAGAGTTGATGGTAATGGAAAATTTCAGCCAATCTTGTTGCTGGACGTAGTATTCGCGAAGGCGGCCAACCAATGCCAAAGAGCACATACGAACAAAGAAAACTTCGTGTGATATGGTTCCAGAGGATCATATACAAGATCAATACGACGTTCTTTTTTTTTTATTAGCTTTCCGTTTAGCTCATTCTTTTTATCTTCTTTCCACGTCCTACATGGTATGGCTTTCTTGTCATTTCTCCCCGTAATATGCTTCAGTGCCTTAGTGTCTCCTAAAATGAACTGCATGACGCAAGGCGCTTGTTTCCGACGACCGGCGAGTGCTTTTGCAGGTACGCTACCCCTCGATTCTCTGTATACCTTTCGTGCATGAGGAAAAGATGAGGGCCCTTCGCGACAGATGTGCCAGTTCCATGTCGTCTCCCACGTATGCCGTTACGCAAGCAGGCCCGCATGTTTCTACGGCGCGACACGGAGCTTCTCCCACGAGCGTCAACAAAAAGACGTGTTCCAGGCGGTGTAGGTTGTTTGCTTAGTGCTCGCGGAACAACAGCTACGCACGCATCTTGCGACAATGGCGGCATAAAAGACAGACTCCCCAGTACGGTCTTCGGCATGGAGCACGTCGTTTATTCATGTCCCAGTAACGTTTCACTTCGTACTGCATGAAACTGGTCGAACATAGAATGTCGCTGGAGCCAATGTGTCGACAAGGTGACTCCGTCTTGTCGTCGTGAAAGCAAATGCGTTCCGTTACAAGTCAACAACGACAGCATAGGGGAAACTAAATGCGCTTGGTAGTTGAAATACAGAAATGATAAATTAATGAAAACGAAAGTGGATGAAAAACAACTGGCCGCAGGTGGGGCGCGAACCCACGCCTTCGCACTACCCGTGCGATGCTCTTATCAATTTAGCTACCGCGGCGCCGTTTTCCCATCCGCCTTTCCGGGTATTTGTGTTTGGCTACTAGAACTAAACCTGGGAGTGTTAGCTAGCGCCACACCTCACGGCCTTGGCAGATGATGTGGAACATGCTTTTTTGTGGCAGGCGTCACGTGTACATAATATTTTTGGATGAAGTCAACTGGTTAATAAACCCACACATGCTACCTAAAGGCATCAGTGCTGTCGGATTCGAAACCTCGCTAGCGGTGAAAGAGAAGAAAGTAAACCGAGGAACTGATTTTTATTAGTCATATCATAAGAAGCAAACAAACGACACCAAGGATAGCATAGGGGAAATTACACGTACTCTTTAATTGATTTAAAGAAATTATAAATTTATGAAAATGAAAGGGCATTAAAAACAACTGGCCGCAGGTGGGGCACGAATCCACGTCTTCACATTTTGTCCGCCTATCCGACTTTCTGCCATTAAAGTTCTTTCTATTAAATCCACGCGAGTAATTATATGAAGTGTGTTGTAGGAAAGAGTGAAAAATTGACAGTCACTTCAGCGTACACCACAGAGAGTGGAGGCGAAAGCCTGCGCGCTCAGAAGACATTTATTGAATTACTTGACATCCTCATTCGAATGCGTTGTTACTTTTTATTACTTATTTTCTACCACCAAAGGTGGTGGGTTAGAAGGCCTTAATTCAAGCTACCTTAATTATTGGGCCTTGATAAACTTCTCCCCAAGTAAAACCAATGGCGGTGGGTTACTTACTCTATCTTAATTAACTTTGGCCTTTTTTTTAACATGATGCGCGGCATCGGAGCGAGCTGTGAGAGGAGACGACAACGAGCGCGAGAGCAGTGGCGAGAGCGATTTCCTGCGCGAGGCGAGCTCACGTGACCCTGTACTGCACGCGGCGTTAGCCTCAAGTGGCGTACGAGCCACGTGAGGCTCTCGCCTCAAGATACTGAGCCGAACATGAAAACTGACTGCAGTACTTCACAGCGCACTTCCTACGAGAAGAGGACAGGGGGGTTCCCGTGTTCTGATAACCTGAGCACGAGTTTTTTAAGGAGACTGCAAGTAGCATGTGAAGAGCGACTTTTATTGCTCACTTATCGGCTTACTTCTGGTCTCGTTGGAGTAGACTGACTTAAGCTGGTCACATGGTAATGACCCGATCCACAGCTCTTCGCTTCTTTGTTTAGTGTGGAGTTTAACGCTGAGAACCAGCCTGATGTTTAACTAAATCACTTGAACGTATCCGCTTGTCGTACGACATACGTCTTTCAACGAATAACGGAATATCGCCTTGCAACTACTGTATGCATAGCACCTCTAGAGAAGTCCACAAACATGCAAGTCAGGTGGACTGACATAGCCAGTCACCGGTGCGCGAGGCTAGACCTCCAGCTGTTGGCGCTGACTGTGTTGCTGCCGCTTGCATGGATGCTCAGAGCTACGAATTAAATCTCCACTGTACACCCAACATATACTATGGCACCTTCGGCTAAAAGCTACCGGGCAGCCCGGTCAACGCGAGCAGTCACGTTTACGCCTGCGCTAAACCGTATATTCCGCATAGTGCCATGTATTTACAGAGACATGCTAAATCTCTCTAATGCTATGGACACCCACGCGAGGCGGAAAACACCGGCTGGCTTCCCGGTATTGCACCACAAGCAGCGAGCTGTAAATGATCGTCCTACGCAGGGAGGGGCGCGGATGAATGCGCTATGGGGATCGAGCGTTCCGGTCCGATTCGTGGGGCATTCTGTTGGAACTTACGCACTGTATCTAGGTCCCGGATGACCATTTGTTGTCACCCGTGCCGCGTAGACGACTGGTGTAGGACACTGGATCGTCATCTGGCACACACCTAGTGGCCCAAGATGGGAGACAACTTGGGTCACTGGGCTGGCAGCGTAATTGGCTAGGTAGATAGCTAGATAAGCTGAAAAGACCGGAAGAAGGCAATGCATGCAAATCGTACTAATATTGAATAAGATTGCCTTTCAAAATGACCAGGAGATCTCGCTGATCAGCCGCATTACTCAACAACACTAATGTTATTGTACTGTTCTTTTGTGTTTTCATGAGAAGAGTCTCAAAATACGTGAAAATTTATCGATGACGGCTTTTTCATCCGTAGCGTGCGGAATTAGCGCAGGAACTGCCATTCACGTTTTGTGAGCAAGTCGGAGTATTCTTCCCGAGCTAAATACAGCCGTAGTCGCCAGGGCAAACGTATTCCGATAACTAGGCGGCTGGTGTTCTAGAACTATGTAATAAGCAGATAGTAAAGCGAAAGCGAGCTCCGTGTTTCCGTGTAAAGCCGGTCGCGCTGCTGACTAACTGTGACGGCAGCCATATTGGTCCGACTCATGGTATTCAGAATAAGAGGTTTATTGACGCGAAAAGGCAGAGAGAGTGCCGGAAAGTGGAGTATCTGGCCTGCTACTCTGCGCAAGGGAAGGGGTAGAGTAGAAGAAAGAGGGTCACAATGGGGGCTGATTATGGGAGAAACGAGATGAAAGAACACATCGCATAGGTGCTACCATCACAAGTGCGAGTACAGGCCCGTGTCGCCCAAGAAACGTGAAAAGGCACTACGCATTGCCTCTATCGTCTGCCAACTCTCCGGCCATGCGCCTAGCAGGAGGTCCTCCGATAGCGGTCTGGTGTCTGAATGCCTCAAGGTAGCTACCAGTGACAGTCTTTCGCGCGCATACACAGGAAACACCACGACCGCACGGTCTATGTAGTGTCAACAACGCCACACGCTGAGCAGGGCAGTGAGTCAGCCAGTACAATACTCTGCAAGTACCTGCGCGTAAAGGTCGTCTGTGTATCAGGCAGGCATTAGGGCGTAGAATACCATGCGGGATAGAAAATGTATAGCGGGATCCAGCTTTCTAAGGCGGACGTGGCGAGCGTCTGGCTGGGCCCAGTATGTTCTCGTCATCATCATCATCATGAGCCTGGTTACGCCCACTGCAGGGCAAAGGCCTCTCCCATACTTCTCCAACTACCACGGTGATGTACTAATTGTGGCCATGTTGTCCCTGCAAACTTCTTAATCTCATCCGCCCACCTAACTTTCTGCCGCCCCCTGCTACGCTTCCCTTCCCTTCGAATCCAGTCCGTAACCCTTAATGACCATCGTTTATCTTCCCTCCTCATTACATGTCCTGCCTATGCCCATTTCTTTTTCTTGATTTCAACTAAGATGTCATTACCTCGCGTTTGTTCCGTCACCCAATCTGCTGTTTTCTTATCCCTTAACGTTACACCTATCATTCTTCTTTCCATAGCTCGTTGCCTCATCCTCAATTTAAGTAGAACCCTTTTCGTAAGCCTCCAGGTTTCTTCCCCGTACGTGAGTACTGGTAAGACACAACTGTTATACACTTTTCTCTTGAGGGATAATGGCAATATGTTGTTCATGATCTGAGAATGCCTGCCAAACGCACCCCAGCCCATTCTTATTCTTCTGATTATTTCAGTCTCATGATCCGGATCCCCAGTCACTACCTGTCCTAAGTAGATGTATTCCCTTACCACTTCCAGTGCCTCGCTACCTATCGTAAACTGCTGTTCTCTTCCGAGACTGTTAAACATTACTTTGGTTTTCTGCAGATTAATTTTTAGACCCACCCTTCTGCTTTGCCTCTCCAGGTCAGTGAGCATGCATTGCAGTTGGTCCCCTGAGTTACTAAGCCAGGCAATATCATCAGCGAATCGCAAGTTACTAAGGTACTCTCCATTAACTCTTATCCCCAATTCTTTCCAATCCAGGTCTCTGAATACCTCCAGTAAACACGCTGTGAATAGCATTGGAGAGATGGTACCTCCCTGCCTGACGCATTTCTTTATTGTGATTTTGCTGCTTTCTCTTATGGAGGACTACGGTGTGTGTATAGATATCTGTCAGTATTTTTACATACGGCTCGTCTACACCCTGATTCCGTAATGCCTCCATGACTGCTGAGGTTTCGACTGAATCAAACGCTTTCTTGTAATCAATGAAACCTATATATAAAGGTTGGTTATATTCTGCACATTTCTCTATCACCTGAATTATAGTGTGAATATGGTCTATTGTTGAGTGATGTCCGGTCTAGAGAACGGCGCAACAGCTTGCAGGTTATTGCTGAGGGTGCACCTTGCCTCAGCATCGGCCATCTCATTAACGTTGAGCCCACAGTGTCCCGGGATCCATTGGAACACTAACCGGTGGCCTTTTTCTTGAGCGGATGAATGGAGCTTGGTGATCTGCAATTACAGAGCCTGACAGTAGGTGTGGCGCATGAAGAATCCCCAAAATTTGCAGCGTCGATTTGGAGTCCGTGAAGATGCACCACTCTTGAGATCGTACCCCGCAGATGTGGAAGATTGCTTCCCGCATGGCCACAAGCTCTAAATTAAAAAAAATTATGGTGTTTTACGTTCCAAAACCACGATTTGAGTATGAGACACGCCGTAGTGGGGGACTCCGGAAATTTAGTCCGCCTGGGGTTCTTTAACGTACACCTAAATCTAAGTACACGGATAGACATCCGTGTACTTAGATTTAGACCGCATTTCGCCCCCATCGAAATGCGGCCGCCGTGGCCGGGATTCGATCCCGGCTACGGCGAGATCGGCCCAACACTGTAGCCACTACGCAACCACGGCGGATGCCAGAAGCTCTGCAGCGGTTTATGTAGAATTACCGCCTAAAGCGAAACTTCGAGTCGTCCACTGGGCGGGTATCACCACAGCTGCTGTCGATGCCTTTGGTGAAGCGGATCCCTCAGTGTGCACATGAACATAGGTCTAGATTATACGAGATGAAGCGCTCACCAAGTTCTTTACAGATGCCACGGAACTATGTGGAAACAAGTGTATTTTAGTGCGATTACCATTGTTCGCCTACCTCAGCTCTTTTGGATCTATCTATCTATCCATCCATCTATCCATCTATCTATCCATCTATCCATCTATCCATCTATCCATCTATCCATCTATCCATCTATCCATCCATCCATCCATCCATCCATCCATCCATCCATCCATCCATCCATCCATCCATCTATCTATCTATCTATCTATCTATCTATCTATCTATCTATCTATCTATCTATCTATCTATCTATCTATCTATCTATCTATCTATCTATCTATCTATCTATCTATTCGCGTAAGCCAAATGAATAGCTTGAGCTGTCTGCCTGCTGGGGTCACTGGGAGCGTGCTCGGGGTCGTGATGCCGTCATGCTCGTTCAATCGTCGTCATTCCAGCTTCTTTACCTGATTCTCGTCATGCTGTCATCGTCACACGTTCTGCCCCGACCCAGTTGCTCAAGTTCTCTAATAGCTACGGCCGCTACGTATGCATTCGGGATCGTGGTGCCGTCGTGGCTGTTGAATCGTTTTCATTCCAGCTTTTACTCTTGTTATGTCGTCGTTGTCACGCCATGGTCGCCATACCACCGTTGTGAGGCCGTAATGATCATCCCATTTTCGACATTCTAGCTTTGTCACCTGAATCTCCTCATGCCGTCATTACCGTGCCTTTCTCATCGACTCAATGAACCAAGTTCTCCAATACCTTGGAAAACTAGGAATGTATTTCTGGTCATGAGGCCATCGTGGTCATTGTATCGTCGCCATTCCAGATTTGTCAGCCGACTCATACCATGTAGTTGTGATCAATCCGTCATTGTCATGCAGTCGTCGTGGATTCTTTGTCATAGCGACGACGTGATGCCATGCTGATCATTCCATTGTCGTCATTCTAACTTCGTCATCCAACCCTCGTCATATGCCATCGCCGTCCCACCATCGTCATCACATAACCGTCATACAATTGTGGTCATGCCGCCTTCACCACGCTGTCGTTTCGCCATCGTCATCGCTTCAGTATTGTAATCCAGTTGCCGTCGTGCCATCATCGTCCCACCGCCTTCGTCGTTCCATCGACGCAAATATTTGTTCGTCATTCTATTGTAACGACAACGTCGCCATTCAATCGCGATAATGCCGCCGTGTTCATGCCATCGTCGTCAAGCAGCCGCTATCGCGCATCCATTATCAGGCAATTGTCGTTATGTAATCGTCGCCATGCCGTCGCCGTCGCTATAGCTTTGTCATGTGATTCTCCTCATGCCGTCGTCGCCGCACCATCATCGTCACACAGACTTCATTATACAGTCGTCGTGATACAAAGGCTTTATGATACAGTCACGATTGTCATGATACACTATTTGTCATATAAGTGTCCTCATACGATTGTCTTGTCATCGTCGTCGTTACGTCGTCGTCGTGTATTCGTTGTCCTACCGTCGTCGTGATGCTGTCGTTGTGGTTACGTCGTTATCATTTTAACTTCGACATCTGACTTGTGTCATACCTATGTCTTCAGCCATCGTCATGAAACAGTCGTCGTCATACGATTGTCTTCACGCCGTCATCGTCTAGCGCCTCCGTCGATCCATCAGCGTTATTTCTTGTTCGTCATTCTGTAATAATCCTGTTCTCATCTTTCAATCGTGATTATGTTGTCGTACCGTCGTCGCCGTGCCATTGTCGTCGATCAGCTTCGTCATACCGTCGTCGTCATACCATCATCGTCGTACCGCTGTCGCTGTTATACCATCGTCATCATTTAATAATCGACATTTCGCTGTCGTGACGGCGTCGTAGTTATTTACCGCCCTTGTCTTGCCATCGAAGTTATTGCTTCGTCATTCTGTCTTCGTCATTGCGTTGGCGTCATACAGCTGTCGTCATGCCCCCACATTGACAGGAGAACATGGCAATTGAGTGCAATAGCAAAGTGGAACGCTATCGGATTAGGGGGCATATAACGGAAACAACGAAAGTCTCAGAATGGCCGGAATACGTGGTAAATAAACTTGACTTCGTGAATACGGTGTTTCGCTACGTTGCTCTAATGGTATTGGCATTACCGTCAGTGGGTTTAGGAGTGCCTCCATTCCTAACTCCGCCGACAGTAATCGTGGAATGAGCTCTGCCGTCATTCTTTTAAATCGCGTTACCTTGAACATCATGGCCGCGCGCAGTGACATCGGCGTAGACTGTGCTAGAATATGATGCACTCCATATTTGCCACAGCTGCAGCCACCTGATCGCGGCCAGTACAGAAATGCAATAAAGGGCCTGTCGGTTTTAGCGCCCGCTTTTATGGCTTGGAAATTCCATTACGGGTCCATTTGTCGGCGCTGAGGAGTGATTCTAGCTGTGTTAGCCCAGTGTGCAGTGCTCAAATCTGCAGCGATATGAATTGTTGTTGCAGCAGTGTGGAAAAAAAGCAGCACGGTAAACTAATAACTAGAACAGGGATGTACTTCTAGGCATAACTTAACTGCTTGTTTCATGAAAGTGGAGCTTTGCACGTGCACAAAGTTTCTAACACACGAGTACGGTGGCATTCTGCAATTACAAGATGGAAAGATTGATAATTTCCTCTTGAGTCCCTTACTTTTAGAAAAGTGCTCTGATACCATTAATGAAGAAACACGTGACAAGTGGCGCATTATGAACTTGCTATGCATCGTTCTTAAAGTCAAACATTTACTAATAAGAAAGATTATCTAACCTGCATGCATTAGTAAATTGTCCTTTTACAATGCCCCCGCCCCCCTCCCAAGAAAAAGCACCCTTAGCGTGAGAAGAAGCTCGGTAAGCTAGGAAAGGTGCAACAAAGGAAAGACGGGGGGCGATGCCACCTTGAAGATGCCGCACCCTATCGCCGTGACGTCAACCACTTTAACAGCTTCCGCTAAGGCCTAGTTAATGGCTTATCGGTAAAAATGTACTACATTGTCTTGTAAAGGAGCCAAAAACTAAACAAGGGAAGTTTTGGAAATCTTTACTTTGGCAACGCAACCTGAGTGACCAGACAATATTGTGCAATTTGTGGCGTCACACTTATGTACGAGTTCTTATGTTTCACTGCAAAATTTAAAGAAAATCTAACTTTTGCCTTCATTTTCTCTGCGAACGATCAAACCATTTTCGCTAAGAGAGAGAGCAAATGATAAAGGAAAGGTAGGGAGGTTAACCAGGACTGAGCCCGGTTGGCTACCCTACACTGGGGAAAGGGAAAAGGGGACGGAAAGATTAAAAGAAGAAGAGAAAGTCTACTGGGTATATCGTTCGGTCACTCAGTTCGGATCACAAACGCTGACTCAAACCAGTAGCCTTCAAATATCGCAGCAGAGCTTTCGTGGCCTTTTGTAGCTGCGATATGCGAGGCCATGGTCCCAAGATCTTCTTCAAGGTGAACGGTGTTCTATCTAGCTGATTGAGAGCTGTGCAGAGGTCATGTCTTTCGTTTTGAAAAGATGGGCAGTAGCACAGTAGATGTTCTATAGTTTCCTCGGCACCGCAGGCATTACAGTTGGCGCTATCAGTCATTCCAATCAAAACCGTATATGCATTGGTGAATGCGACGCCCAAGCGTAAGCGCCACAGCATTGTTTCTTCATTTCGCAGAAGCCCTGGTAACAGCCGCAGTTGCATAGAGGGGTTGAGGGAATGCAATCGTTCTTGGGTGAATTCAGGTGTGTGCCACTTCTCTAATGTCATACGGTGTGCTACCTTGCTTAGGTGTTGGGCTGCGTCGGTCCGCGATAAAGGTACAGAAACAAGGGTTGCTCCTTCGTGTGCTTTCCTAGCAGCTTCGTCAGCGAGGTCGTTGCCGGAGATACCGCAGTGGCCAGGCAGCCACTGAAACACGACGTCGTGTCCTTTCGCTATCATACGATGGTGCATTTCTCGTATCTCCGACACTAGTTGTTCACACGACCCGCGACGAAGAGATAACAGAAGACATTGTAAGGCCGCCTTCGAATCGCAGAATATTGCCCACCGATTAGCGGGTTGGTTGTTAATGTAATCAACGGCACCTCGGAGGGCAACAAGCTCCGATGCGGTCGATGTTGTCATATGAGAAATCTTGTATCGGACGCTAATTGATCGTGATGGTATAACCACTGCGCCGGTGGAGCTGGTCTGAGTGGAAGAGCCATCCGTATATATGTGGACTCGGTCAAAGTAGAAAGTGTTCAAACAATCCAGAGCTGCTTGCTTCAGGGCCAAGGTAGGCAGGTCGGTCTTCTTCCTTATCCCTGGAACCGTGAGACGCACTTGAGGTTGTTCTAAACACCACAAAGCTGAGGTTGAACGTGCTGAGGGTGTGAAGCCCGATGGTAGACAGGCACGATGGATGCTGACCTCGTTGGAGAAGGACGCCTGTGGTCGTCCTTCTGGCAGGCAGGCAAGAGAGCTTGATTGCAGGCGTGAAACATGACGAACATGGGCCCTAAGCGTGTCGATGCTAATGTAAGTCGCGATCGGATGGTCTCGAGCCATTATAATGGTTCCTGCTGTTGAGGCGCTCCGCGGAAGTCCTAGGCAAACACGTAGTGCCTGTGCTTGCACGCTCTGTAGTTCTCGAAGATTTGACTTGCATGTTTTAGCAAGCACGGGAGAACTGTAACGTAGCAATCCGATGAAAAGTGCTCGATATAACTGTAGCATGGAGCCCACTGAGGATCCCCATGTTTTCCCGGCGATAAACTTGAAGACATGAACAATAGATGTGAGCTTCTTCTTCAAGTGGGCAACATGAGGGCTCCAAGAGAGGTCCCGGTCCACAATTACACCCAAAAACCGATGATTTTTCTTGTAGGAGATAGGCTGGCCATTAATGCACACTGGATAATGAGACATTCGTTTTCGTGTGAAAGCGACTAACGCACATTTTTCTGTAGAGATGGTAAGGCCTTGTGTGTCAACATAGTGAGATGCCTGTGTTGCTGCTTTCTGTAGCCTTGCGCGAACCTGCAGACGAGTGACCGCTGATGACCAGATGCAGATGTCGTCGGCGTAGATTGAGACACTCACTGTTTCCGGTAGGGATTCGGCCAGCCCAAGAAGCGCGAGGTTGAAAAGAATAGGGCTTAGAACCCCACCTTGGGGAACTCCTCGGCATGTGTAGTGGTCGGTAGTGGGACCATCTTCCGTACGTACGAACATGGACCTTTGTGTCAAGTAGTTTCTGATCCATCGATATACTCGCCCTCCTAGTTCAATTGTCAAAAGTGCGTCTAGAATGGGTTGATGGGAAACGTTGTCGTAAGCGCCTTTCACGTCCAGAAAGAGCGCTACTGATAATCGTTTCCAAGATTTTTGCTGTTCTACAGATGACACTAAATCGATGACGCTGTCAATCGATGAACGGCCTCGTCGAAATCCCGCCATAGAATCAGGGTAAATCTTGTGGTGTTCTAGGTACCACTCGAGACGCATGAGGATCATGCGTTCCATGAGTTTCCCGACGCAGCTTGCAAGTGCTATAGGCCGATACGATGCCAGTTCGAGCGGCGACTTTCCTGCTTTTAGTAGCGGTACCAGGCGGCTGCGTTTCCACTCCTGTGGGACGACACCATCTTGCCATGAACTATTAAAAAGGCTGAGGAGTTCTCTTCGTGCTTCTCGGCCTAGGTGGCGCAAAGCAGTATATGTTATGCCATCGGGCCCTGGTGAAGACGAACACCTACAGAGCGCCATAGCAGCTTCTAATTCTTCCATAGAGAATGGAGCCTCCATGCTGGTATCTCGTGGACCGGGGATGTCGCTTAAAGCCATGTCAGGGACTAAAACTGTGCCGCCGGCGATTTGCGCGCAAAATTCCTCTGCAACGTCTATCTCGCGGCGGTTTTGATAGAGAGCGAGGGCGTTAAAAGGGTGTCGTTGCTGGGGTCTTGAGCAAAGACCCCGTAGGGTACGCCACACACGGGACAATGGCTTGCGGGGGTCCAGTGACTCGCAAAAGCATTTCCATCTTTGATCCGCTAGCTTATCCATTCGGCGTCTTATCTTCTTTTGCATGCGCCGAGCTTCTCTGAGGTCAAGAATTGACTTTGTGCGCCTGTACCTCCTTTCAGCACGGCGGCGTATTGTACGAAGCCTTTCCAATTCAATGTCATTCTCTGTACGCTTTTTCGAATGTGTGAAGCAACGCGTGCAATCTTGCATTGCGTCTGCAATTATGTCTTCTAATCTGCGTGCGATATGTTTCTTGCAGGTGTCTTCTACTCGATCTTGAAAGACTGTCCAATCGATTTGACGAGATACATCCGGTAATGCGGCGTCTAGACCATTGATTCTCACATAGGTCGGAATATGATCACTTCCATGGGTTTCAATATCAGTGAACCACTGCACGCTCGAAGTCAGGCAACGTGACACCAAAGTCAAGTCAAGGCAGCTACTGTACGTTGTTCCTCGCAGAAATGTCGGACTTCCGTCATTTAGAAGACACAGGTTGTGGCCTGATGCAAAGGATATTAGTGACCTGCCCCTCGAATTTATCCTGGAGCTTCCCCATATATGGTAGTGAGCGTTGAAGTCCCCTGTTATTATCCAAGGACCGGGAGTAGTAGCCATAATATCTTCTAGTCTTTTGCTGTCAAACTGACTTGTTGGGGATAGGTAGACGCCAATAATAGTAAAAGACAGCCTCTTCTTTTTCACACTAACACAGACGTATTGGTTACCGTCGTGTGGCGCTACGGGTTGCGAAAAATACGTTAGGTCCTTGCGAATATAAACCAGAACCTTACTACTACGGGCACACGTTGTTGAAACAAAAGGTTCATATCCTGATAGTCTTATGGAGGCTGATAAGTTCGGTTCACAGATCACCAGTATAGGAAAGTGGTAGTCAAACACGAACTGTCGAAAATCCGAAATACGTGACCTTAGGCCTCTCGCATTCCATTGGAATATGGAGGCACTTCTCACATCATCCCGGAACGATCGCTGTTGCTGTCGATGAGCCATGGTTCTGCTGTAGAAGTTCTCAAGCACTGGACTTCTGAAGGCTCGCTAGAACCGGATTGATGGCATCCAGCACTGGCAACGCACTTCGAGCTGTTGGTGTCTGTATCTTGTCCAGAAGAACACGAATAGCACTCACCAGAGAGCTGATCATGACAACAATTTGTTGATCTTGGTCCGTCAGTTTTTCAGGAGCAGTCGAAGTGTCCCTTGCTGTAGACGTCTGATTTCGCTCAGTAGGAGCATGTAGCCTCGGGAGTGCAGGCCACGCGTCAGCAGCAGGGCTGTTCGTTGCATCTTTGTCCTTTGAGCTGACTGCGTTTGGCCTGGGCGGAAGAGTGGGTGGCAGTGTACGTGGTTGGCGCTCTGCAGAGGCTTTGGAGGTTCGTGATCGACGTCGGCGACGCGATCGTCGCCGCCTAATAGATGTTGTTGCTTCTCGGTGAGACGAGTGGTCTCTAACCATTTTCCTCAATATTGCCATTTCCTTGCGAACTAACGGGCATTCCTTCGAGGAGGCATCGTGAGGGCCGCTGCAGTTTGTGCACTTCAGCACACTGGCTTCGCACGTGTTAGTGGTGTGGGGCCCAGTGCAGCGAGAACAGACGGTAGTGTTCTTGCACACACTACTCACATGCCCAAACTTCATGCACTTCCAGCACTGCAGCGGTTTTGGTATGAAGGGGCGAACTGCGTGTCGGAAGTGGCCCACTTTTACATGCGATGGTAGGGATTCGCCTTTAAATATGATTTTGACACACCGTGACGTGCCGAGACGAAACGCGTTTGTGATGATGGTGTTTTCTGTAGCTGGCTTGATTAAGATCGACAGATCGGAGTCGGCAATGGTCTCGTCAACATCGTAAATTACGCCACTACTGATTTGTTTGCCCAGCGGAATATGAGGGCGGACTTTCATCCCGTCAAGTTCCGTGACATTGCGCAAGGAATCCAACGCAGCCGCGTGTTCTACGTCAATTGCTAGGACGTTCTTACGGGTGTTCACTCTGACGTCTTTGATTTCATTCGGAACCAGTGCCTCTAGATGTGAAGACACGGCTTGCCTGTTGAGGCGTCTCAGGTTGTCAGTAGCGAGAACTGGCGTGAACAGGATGGTGAGCTCCTCGGTATTCCGCGAAGATCTCACGGTGGACTCACTCGAATTCGAGGATGCGCTGAGAAACCTTCGTTTTGCTTTACGACTCCGCACCAGCTCGAAGGCGTCGTCACAAGAATCTTCACCGCTGACATAGTACTGCATGGTGTCGTCGCTGTCAGTGTCGCTCTCGGTGCCGTTGCGCTTCCTGGAGGCAGCCGTCGCGGGCACTGCCGAGTCCGGCGGACGCGCGTGAGACTCCATCTCCATCGCAGTTAAGGAGGAAATAGCAGTTCACTGGCAAAGTCTAAAAAAAATCCACAAAATAAGTAGAGCTGGAAGACTCGGTGTTCTGCCTGAATGGCGCTAAAATAACAGAAACAGGGTTATCAAAGAATACTTGCCCAATATAGATGAATGCAGTTAATTTTTAAGCGGGAGGATGGGTGGTCCCCCTTAAGCTGATTTATAACATACTCTACTAACCAAGGACGATCGCTTTTACATTCTGTAGATCGCATTTCTCATTTTCGACATACTACAGCACCGCACAGTACCCAACTTTACCAATCGAAGCGTGCTGGCGCTTTACAGACATTTAAGTTGAAAAGTGCGAAGTGTCTAGCAGGAGCTGTGTTGCGCATTGTTCTCGTTTCTTGTAGTGTGCAGTTATTAAAAAAAATTAGCTAACATGAAATCAATGCCTCCTGGAATAAGCTTAAATGACCATTAATTTCTAGGCTTCGGTGACTCTGGGTACCTTCATGCATTCGCCGACATGTGTATCTTGCATCTTTAGATACACGACGTCCCAACTGATATATCGAAAATACACATACCGATATTCGTCTCTACGAATGTATCACGATAGACATGCACAATACCCAAATTTTATGTCAAGATTGTATCGAAAACACATGTACCTTCGATACACCCAAGCCCTGCCACTATCCAACGAGGATCTCTGTTACCAGACAAAAGTAGCACTGTTACAGCATTTGACACCTCTGTTAGCGTAGCGCTAGCTGCACTAATCTAGGAACAATTTCCATTGTTGCTTTTTGGAATATGTCTGTAATTTTGAAACTCCACACCTTCTTGGACCCAAGAGTTTGCAGTTAAAACAAACAAAATAAATAAATAAATAAATAACTGTCTTTTTTTGCCTGTTCCGTAATACTGAACCGTAGCGGCTGCTGGCACAGAGATATTCCACAGTAAGGTTTCCATTTGTTCTTCGCACATGTGTGACCTCCAGTGCTAAGCGCCGGTTTAGGATAAGTTTGTTCAGAGAGGGGCGTAACTTTTTGAAGCCGTCGACCTGGCCGTCCGCCTGAATTAGCGAAGGCAGTTGGGCTAGTTGGCGCTTAATACAGACTTCAGAAAGCTAGCGCGGAAAAGATATCGGACGACAGCGAGTAGCACACAGGACAGAACGTTAGGCTTCAATCGAATTGACCTATCTCCGTCAAGTCGATTTGGTCACAAAAGACTGCGAGACATCCTATCCTCAACTCCCAGTCCCTGGGTCATTATTGGAGATTTCAATGCCTGTCATACACTGGGGAAGTTCGAAGGTCAACGCGAGAGGCAGAGCACTAATGTCTTTCGCCTTAAGTAACGAACTTTGGCTGCTGAATGATGGAAGCCCTACGTTTCTACGTGGCTACATACACAGCAGCTGTCTTGACTTGGCTTTTGTCTCACGAAGTCTTGTCAGACGTGATGGGTGGTTTGCGGACATAGAGCCGCACGGGAGCGACCATATCCCCGCGTACGTCAAGATCAGAGGATTATCCCCTTCCAAAATACGAGATACGATCCAAAGAGTGGACTGGTCTAAATTTCAGTCTGTGATGGAAGAACATTGCCTCTTCCATCTTTCGACTTGGAAGAGGCAATCAAGAGCGCGGTGCAAGACACTATGCGCACTCTCACATGCTCTTCGAAACTCACGGATTTTGATGTGGAACTAGAACGACTTCGAGCAATCCGACGACGTGCTGAACGAAGATACCGACGTACGAAGACAATGGACGATCTACGGACCGCCAGACGCACGCAAAAGAAGATCCAGCGCCGCTTAGACAAGCTCGAATCGCAACGTTGGACTGCCTTGTGTGAGTAGATAGATCCACGCAAGCCTTTATCACGACTATGGAGAACGGTGCGCGGTCTCCGAACACTCCCCGTACAGCGGTTCCTATTCAAGGCTTTTGCCCTCTCTCAAAAGAGACCGGAGATTGACGGGGCAGAGGATTTCTGCGCCAGATTATCCGGCCAACTCACACCTCCCAACATTCCAACGCCTTCGAGTCCGCCACCAGGTGATCACCGCATGGATCTACCATTCTCAATCCATGAACTCAAGGCAGCATTAGCTTTGTGTGGCCTTGCATCAGCGCCAGGACCTGATGGAATTTCCTACCGAGCTCTGTGTCATCTGGCTGAGCGAGCGAGAGGTGTTCTCCTTGAGCTGTACAATGAATCTTGGAGAGATGGTGCGCTACCAACAAGCTGGAAGACAATTTGCCTTGTTCCACTGCTGAAGCCTGGCAAGTCGCCGTTGGAACTCTCGTCATATCGCCCGATCGCTTTGGCAAGCTGTGTGGGCAAAGTTATGGAGAGGATGGTCCTAGGACACCTGGAGTGGTACTTGGAGTACCACAACACCTACCCGGATGCCATGGCGGGCTTTCGACGTGGTCGATCATCGATCGATAACGTCGTCGACCTGATCACCTAGATTCAGCATGAGAAATACCGTGAGCCTCTCTGTGCTTCTTTGTTCATCGACGTCAAAGGGGCATATGACAACTTTATGCACGAAGCCATCCACTCTGCTCTCACAGATGTAGGAGTGGGTGGTCGGATGTTTCAATGGATACGGAGCTATCTCTCCATGCGATCCTTTTTTGTAAGCACCGAGGAAGGCCATACTTCTCTACATTATAGCTACCGCGGCGTGCCCGAAGGCGGTGTACTTAGCCCTGTGTTATTTAATCTAACTCTAATTTCTCCCCTTGAGCACGTGCCAAGTACAGTCAGGTCATCAATGTACGCGGATGACATCTGCATATGGACGTCTGCAGTAACACGCCTACAGTTGCGAACGAGAATTCAGAGAGCCGCCGCCCAAACTTCTATCTACCTCCGTAATCGAGGCCTGGAAATTTCCTCCGAGAAATGCGCACTGGTGCCATTTACACGCAAACCCATGACAAACCACGGCGTAATAATAAATGGCCAAATAATACCACCCTTCCGATCGCGCACAAGTTTCTAGGCGTCATAATCGACAGGGACTTATCATGGAGCCCTCACGTATCATACGTGAAAAAACGGTTGATAGACATCTGCCACCTGTTCAAGTTTTTCACTGGCAAGACTTGGGGAATGTCGACAAGTGCCATGTTACAACTGCACAAGGTGCTTCTTCTAGGCTTTCTGCGATACAGCTTGCCAGCAATAACCAACACAGGTAAAACGAATCTACGTACAATACAAAGTGTTCAAGCTCAAGCGCTCCGGATTTGTCTAGGCCTGCCTCAGAGTGCATCAATAGCGGCTACGATAGCAATGGCTAGAGACCACTTTGTGAAGGCCCACATTGAAATTGAAGTGCTGAGGACCCATATTAGGCATCTAACCAGGACTCCTCGTCACCACTTAGCCTTTCTACCAGCGGACAGATCTCGCACATCTTTCAGCCAAACAATTACGCACATGGTGAATCATTCCCAACTTGTTTCACTCCGTCTGCGAGACCTTCGGTTCCCCCATGGTGCCTCGCTCAGCCAAAAAGCAATCTCACAATACCTGGCATCTCGAAAAAAGCTGATCTATTATCACGAACCCTTAAACAGCTCACGCTACTATTTCTGTACGAGAACTACCGTGATTCTGCACATATCTACACTGATGGATCTGTCTTGCCAAGCAGCTCCGCGGCGGCAATCGTGGTACCAGCGACAGTCACAACAATAAAATTTAAGACGACTCACGCGACAACGTCGACGGCAGCAGAGCTCGCAGCGATCTTTGCTGCCCTTCATTACATCGGTAATAAACAGCCACACAAGTGGACGGTATTCTGATTCTAAGGCGGCACTGCAGTCTTTACTGTCACCTTTACGACGCGGACCGCACGAACAGCTAATTTTTCACATTACAGAGACGTTACACCATATAAGTGATGCAGGCCATAAAATAACTTTCCAATGGCTTCCAAGTCAGTGGGTGATTATCAGCAATGAACGGGCCGATAATGCTGCCCGTTCAGCCCATACTGAGGAGCACCACGTACCAATTCCACTTTCCTGAACTGACACAGCACGGAAGCTCCGCCTGCTTGCTCGGCAGTACACCATGTTACAATGGAATGACCCCCTTTTAAGGAAGACGCGACTGTACTCACTTGATCCAACATTAAGTCTTCGAACGCCATCACAGCTTCGCCGTGGAGACACCACGCTTTTGCATTGACTGTGGTTGGGCGTTGCCTTGACCAAAGCCTATGCGTTCCGCATAGGGATGACCGACACCCCAAGCTGGGACCACTGCCGCCATGAAGAATCAATTGGCCATATTTTGTGCGCCTGCCCGCAGTACGGTCCTCAGAGGGAATGCCTTCACCACGAACTTGACCAACTGGACGACCAACCGCTATCCGTAAAATGTATTATACAACATCGAAGGGAGCTAACGTCACAGAACAAGGCCGTGCTAGCGCTATTGCGTTTTTGGCGATCTACCGGCTTTTGCGAACGCCTTTAACTGGAACGCCTTTTGTGTGCGTGCCTCCATGTGTGCGTGTTTCTTTTTTTTTCTTTTTTTTAGCGCTTTCCTATCTGTCATCTTTCTAACCCCTATCCCCCATCCCCAGTGTAGGGTAGCAAACCGGAGACTCATATCTGGTTAACCTCCCTGCCTTTCCTCTTCATGCTCTCCCTCTCTCTCTTTACTACGAAGAAACATAGGATTCATGGGATGCGCAGAACCGAAACGCAAGGAAGCAACGTTAATTTTTTCCCATTCCCCACTCAAACACAGGAGGTTTCGGAACAAGTCGATGAACAGGTTATTTTCCAGGCACGAACACTCTTTCTCATTGAAAGCCAGGGCAGGGGTTCATACACACGTATCGCCCGCTTTTATGATACAAGACGTTACGAATATTTTCCTATCGACCTGCTTGTGGAGACACCCGATCACACGAGTGCTTTGAAACTGCTCTGTGCACGAGCACCTACGGCAATGATCAGCCAGATGGCCACCAGCCGCTAAGGCACTGACAGCTGCCATATGTTTTCATCATGTAATCGTTTAAACACCGACCCGCTTAGCCAACATAGCACTTGCCGCACGATACGGGAATCGTGTACACTAAAGCCAAATGACAGTCAACAAATGGCTTGCTATGCTTTTTGAAACACGCGTCAGTACGTTGACCTTCATTCACCATGTGGATTCTGAATAGCCCTTGTGGCACCGAGAAAACGTTCTAGCGTTCTTTTGTGTCTGCTTCTCGCTGTCGCCTGATGTCCTTTACGCGCCAGTTAATGATGTCTCAAGTCTGTCTACCGCAAGCACAAGCTGTTACGAGTGAGGGATCACGTGATGGGGAGTTTCTAGGGACCTCAACAATCTCGGACTCTCCACAGTTGCAGACAAATACACATGCATATATATATATATATATATATATATATATATATATATATATATATATATATATATATACATGAATACATAGACTTTATCGAAAGTTCGAGATCTTAGCCCAGTTAAATGAGTGGCATTCCGTGAACAAGCGCACCTGCCCAGCTTCGTTACGCCTAAACTGGCTCAAGCTCAAGTTGCATCAGGCGTCGGAAAGGTGAAACGATGCTATAGGTGGGAGCACACGCTGCCTTAGAACAGCCTGCTGTCATCAAAGGCGGCACTCGAGGATGAAACTCGTCCGACAACTTTCGTAACAACGGCGGAAACATGCGCAGGGCTGACGCGGCAATCCTCACATCTTTCTTTTTTTTTTCATTCGCAGGTAGCCGTTCCTCCGCCTGGTTGCCTCGGTGCCGGACCTCGTTAGTTGGCCCCGAAGAGCGGAAACAAGCGGCGGCCACCGCTCAGCGAGCCGCGACGAGGGAGCGTCACGCTCAATGACGGTGAGCCACCCTCGACTGCACGCGTTGGGGCAGCACGTGGCATTAATTTGCCTACCGCCAGCGCCATGCTCTGCCTACGTGCTCGCGCACCGGATTAAACCGGAGAGAACCAGAACGAGCAGGCGCGTGCTTAAGTGGCAGTTCACGCAAAAGCGCCGGCAACTTTTCCACTTAAAGTTTTCTGCTACAAGACTCGTCGTGTTTCAGTGGAGGCTCGAGCCGCTCCTGCTGTGGGGGAGGATCGCACGCACGCAGCGTCCGGGCCGCGCCCGGAAAAGAAGAGACCTCCTCGAAGGTGCACCGTCGCTTAAGGTTTCCACCTCCTTGAACCACGGCACACGTGGCGAAGCCGGAGCGGCAATTTCATCCTGCGTAATGCTGCTCGTGTCGCTGATCCGAAATACGAAACACCTCCACGGCAGAAAACTAAAACCTCGACGTACACACATTTTTTTTTTTTTTTACTCGTGGTGTTCTTTCTTGACAACCGCGGCGGCATCCTGATAAGAAGCAGAATGCACGAAGTCTTCTATCGTCATCAGCAGCAGCCTGTTTCTTATGTTCACTGCAGGGCGAAGGCCTCTCCCAGCGACTCTCCAATTACACCTGTCTTGCGCTAGCTGATTGCAACTAGCGCCTGCAAGTTTCCTAAGATTAATAAAGGAGACTCCTATACTAAGTACCAAAGAGACCCGCGAATAGCGCGAGAAAAGAAACTGTGTGCTCGAGAAAATAACGCGCTGTTTTTGGCTGTCGTGTGGAGTACGTCACCGGGGCCCCACGCGAACTTGCTCGCCGTTAGCTTGACTGTGAAATTCTGCGATATAGAGCTGCCAAGATCTTTCCCATCACTTACACTCATTTATTTACTGAGTACAGCGCTCAATGGAGTTCAGTTGGAGACCTTGGGAGCAGTACCTCTAAGACTACACACCACTTAACTTATAACAAAAATATAAAGTCGCTTGAAGCTATCAATAAAAAAGAAGTGAAAGAAGTAAGCAGAAGGCATACTTCAGCACTGGCCGACACTAAGACATTCAACTGGGGAGAAAAAGTACGAACTAACAACGAACGCTACTGATGGATGCATGGATGGAAAACTTTATTTGGTCCTGCAAGTAGTGATAATCAACCACTGAGCGGGTCGCTCCCACGTCGGGAACGGAAGGCCAAGCCTCACGGCCACGTCGTGAGCCTGCTGGACAGCCCAGAATTGTTCATCCAGGTCCTGGCTGCGAAGTGCAGCCTCCCACCTGGACGCATCCTTGATCGCCGAGTCTTCAATTCTTTCGCAAGACTAGATCATGTGTTCGAGCGTGGCTAAAGCACCACAATCTTGGCAATAAGGCTCTGTATACGTCTCCGGATAAAACATGTTCAGTCTCCGTGGGCAAGGATAAGTACCAGTCTGTAGTAAGCGTAATGTAAGTGCCTGAGCCCTGTTTAGTTTAGGATGCGGCAAACTGTAAACCCTGCGATTAAGAAGGTAATACTTCGTGATTTCATTGTATGTGGAAGGGGAGTCTCTGTTCTCGGGGAGTACCGGCAGGCCGTGGCGCGGGGCAGAGCGGAGGGTAAGATCTCGGGCTGCCTCATGAGCGGACTCATTGAAATTCGGAGGGGCTCCCTCAATCATCCCAAGGTGAGCAGGGAACCAACATAAGTAGTGTTGAGAGATCTCACATGTCTGCATAATTTTAAAAGCAACCTTAGCCACCGAGCCCTTCTCAAAGGACCTAACAGCCGACTTTGAATGGCTATATACAAAAGGCCTGCGCCTGCCAACCAGGGCGAGCGCAATAGCCGCTTGCTCCGCGACCTCTGGCCTATCATTCCGAACGGTAGCAGCGTTAACGACACTGCCCTCATTAGAGACTTTTAGCTCAGCGGGTTTACGTTTCGCTCCGCTCGCGGTCTCCACCGATGCGCCAGCGGAGCGGCTCGCGAAAAAAGAACTTTAGCCCGGCGGATCACTCACCCGCTCGAGCGGGGTAAAGAGCGGGGCGCTCTGCTGCCCCACCTAGTGGTCCGAATAGGAGTTACTGAGAAATGAATTTAAATTACGCTTGCTTTTATTATGCAAGAAATGTTGAATAAAGATATATTACATGTTCTCAGTACATTATTTGTTAATAATGTACTGAGTACTAATGTACGGGTCAGCGCCGCAGTCGCCGTCGTCGATGTAGAACTGCCGGCGCTCATGTTCGCAGCTGCCATCTTGCATTTCCCATACACGCCCGCGCGCGCTTACGCACGCTCGCGCGCTGTGTATACCCTCCGCTGGGGAGTGCTTTCCAGCGGGCGTAAACGCTGCTCCGTAAAACCGCTGAGCGCCTCAGCGTTGTGCGCATGCGCAGTCGCGTCTCCGCTCGCCCGCTCCGCTCCGCTGGCCGTAAACCCGCTGGGCTAAAACTCTCTATTATTGTCGACGACAAATATGGTAAACACCTTCCTCTCCTCGTTAAAATAAGCATCGACAAAGCGAACCTTATGATTCTCATCACAAATGAGTCTCAGCAGGCAAGCCCCCTTGGCCTTTCTTCTACCCACATTTCGCTCCGGATGCATGTTCCTGGGAACAGGCTTGACGTGATACCGATTACGGACCTTCAAGGGAATACCAACATGAAGCTGCGAAATGTTCTCCTGAGGAACAGCTAACTCTCTCAGAGTCTGCCGAGCCGTGCTAGTCCTCTCCTGAGCCTCAGCTATCTCATCCAAGGAATTATGAATTCCTAGCTGGAGAAGTCGGTCGGTGCTGGTGCACAATGGCACTCCCAACACTTTCTTCGTGATCTTCCTAATCTGCGTGTCAAGCTTCTCCTTCTCCGATGGTTTCCACTTGTGCATGGCCGCCACATAAATAAAGTGACACAATACAAATGCGTGGATAAGTCTAATGAGACTATCCTCCTTGAACCCCGTCTGCCTGTTGGCCACCCTCTTCAGTAGGCGTACCGCATTTTCTGTCTTGGCAATGATCTTCTGGATCGTCAGCGTGTTGGCGCCGTTCGACTCAATCATCATCCCCAGAACCCTGATCTTATCTACCCTAGGTATGAGATCGCGATTTCTTGTACGAAGCTGAATGCTCAGCTGGTCCACGGGGATCCATCCCCTTGGCTTGGGTCCCCTTCTAGTGGGACTGTACAGCAACAGCTCCGACTTGGAGGGAGAGCACCTTAACCCCGTCGGGTCCAAATAATTCTCAATTATATCTACTGCCTCCTGCAAAACACTTTCAATATAGCCCTCACTACCACCGGGACGCTACTGAATGTACGTCAAAACCCCCCTACTATGCTGAGCACATGCTGCTTTAATAAAAAGAAAACAAAATATTCCTCTGCAGTCAAAGTTGTCGTTTCAAGGCTACTATCTCGTCATGACTCTCCCCAATGATGGAGGATGATTGGCCAGCGCCCTATGTTCACTGCATTGCAGCTGCCTTCGCTGAGCATACACGCTCTCTCGCTTTTTTTTTTTTTTTTTTAGTGTAATGTTTCAATATAACCCGTGCCAGATAGCGCAGTCTTAACCCTTGAACAAACTTACTCAATAAGGCGACATTACTTCCGCGAGCAATCAAATACGTACATTTAACTTTCTTTACTGAATAATTTGTGCCCATACTGCAATTTACAAATTGTAGCTAGTGAGCTTGCAAGGCGTATTGACTTGGTATCAATTCTGAGAATATCACCGGTTTTGAGATATGCGCCGGCAAACTTGCAGTAAAAATGCACTGCTGTACCACTTGCCTTGTAAAGAAAAGAATTCTTTATGAATTGAAGGACAAAGGTAACTGGAACGCCCAGGTATTATGTCACACTTTGAAAATGATGAAGCTGGTGCCATCCAGAGACTTCCAAGTGGATATGCCTCGCGAATTCACCGGCTACAATACTTAAATTGCTATATTTGCTGTAAATTATGCAATTAACACCAGATAACCGAAATATTGTTTTAATTAGCCAATTCCGCATTTCATTTAGCGTGAGAGTAATGTACACCTCATCGAGTAATTTAGTTGAACGTTTAGAATTGTGCTAGAAGTCAAACGTGATTTTTTTTTTAGTTTGGTGTACCTAAAAAAAAAAGAATCCAGCCACCAAGTGCTCTCCATATATTCTACAGTACGGCTGCGGCTACCATCAACTGCCCGCTTTTCATCACTCATTTGCTGGCGACCAGTCCACCAAAGCGTTTGTACTCGTTATACCAAGCCTCGATTTAGTTACGACACCAGACCTTCATCCTTTCTCAATCGGTTGGCTGCGATAACAACAAACACCACAAAACAAACAAACAAACGAACAACAAATATTTAGGCTCACGTCCGCGTTACCGCATTCGCCGTGAAGATATTGAGCCTAGTCTGCGTGGTGGAGAAGCTTTTTCGTTTCCACAGGTATATGAGAAACAAAGTAAAGGGGTCACTGTACGAAGAACGAGGAGTCTCCGCGATTTTTGCCTAACCGTATTGCTTTGTCGTCGAGGTCAGATGTGGCGTTTAACGCGGAACACATTTAGTATGGTTGTACTGGAAGCCCCGTCATTATAATTTTACCACACGTACTGCGGTTGTCCTCGCGCTGCTGCACACGCTGCGCAATTTCCAGGATGCCGCTGGACGAAAAGAAAGACTAGCATGTACCGTGTTTTATGGTATTTACGAAGTTCTTCACAGATAATGCAGAGGTGGTTGTAAAAAAAACAACATACGGAAATGCACTTGCCCTACAATTTACACAGTTCGAGAACAGGTGACGGTCATTGCTAGAAAGACTCAACGTTGCGATAAGCACGTGCAGGTGTCCGAGCTTCCCCACACGCAAGTTTGTCAACGCGGCAGTCTTATGAAATGCCGCAACCTCACTTAGCAGGGGGACGATGAATGAAACCACCAGCGCCTTTACAACGCGCTTGTGAAGCGCTCATTGCGCAGGCACCTTCTAATTAAGCGAAACTTTCTTCGGCTCCTTCCCTCGGTTTCGTGTTTCGATGGCGTGTTGTCCCGAGTAGAACCGCTGTGAACGACAGTAGGGGTTACAAGAAGGATGGCGAAACAGGACGTAGCATTGCCCAACACGATTTAAGTCAAACGAGTCTGTCCACGTGGTGTCGTCAGGACGCGCTGTAGGTTTCGGTACTCCGGCTCTGCAGGCAGAGCCGTGGCAGTGCAGCCGAACAGGTGCTTGTCGATTAAAAACTACCAGGAACCAAACATTCTCGGTAGACGCACCGAGTCTCAGAGGTCACGTGTTGGGCAAACACTGCGAGGGAAAAAGCGAACGGAATGGCTTCACGGAGAGTTCGCTTGTCAAGGATGGAAGCGGGATGTAGTGCTCCCTCCAATAGCGTATTTCACTCCGTAGTTGGTTACGATTCCAGCACCAGCTCTCCCGTGACAGGAACCTTCAGAAAACGGCAATGCGAAACCGGGCAAAAAGATTCGAAACCAACCGTCCGACTAACTTCGATCTATGGATATATGGCACTGGGTATGTGCCAATGTTCACTGAACCGCTTTGATGCCAACTTGGAGCACTGGGAATGTGCAACTGAATCTGTGTCACTTGTCAATGAACCTGACGCCAACTTGGGCCAATGGGAACAGGCCTCTAGGCTATACGCCGCTCTTCAATTAATCTCTGTTAGGCCAATTAGGGTGACGGAGCATGTGCCACTGCGTATGCGTATGTGCCACTACACTGACATCAGTTAAACCGTTTCACGCCAACTTGTCTTACTTGATGTGTTCCCCATGGTATGTGCCGCTCCTAAATGAACCTCTTTCACCGCAACTTGGGTCTCTGGCTATGTGTAACTGTGTATGCGCCATACTTCAAAAACTTCATCGATTTCATATGCAGCCACTGGGTATGTGTCGCCCGCAAAGAAAAAAAAAGATGTGTATGCCGGCATGTGCTTACGCTCGGAAAATAGAGTGCGTGTCGTTTCCCTTCTGTATTGTCCTGTGTTTCCGCGCTAACAAGTTTCATCATGGATTACCAACTAGCCCCCATCTCTAACACTGTGCTTTACAACCACTTGAATCATTTGGTAGGCGCCACTGGAAGTGTAGAACAAGGTATGCGCCGCAAGCATTCTGATATTTTTTCAATCAATTTCTTTTACGCTAACTTGGATCCCAGCTAATCGTGCTAAAGGGGACATTCATCTTGGGATGGCTTGGGCCAGATTTCTTTCAGAAACCCAAATAGTATTAAAATTGCCAGTCACTTCAGCATACGCTAAGAGGATGAAGGCGAAAGCCTGCGTGATCACAAGACATTCATTACATTACATGACATTTTAATGCGACAGCATTAAGAGCCCCGCGTAAAAGACCGTCCTTCCGCGAAAGCAAATTTCGAGCCACGCATGCCCAATCACGCCGGCCCTCCGTCTAGCGCAAAGATGTTACTGAACCAATCGAATTTCTCAAAGTAAAATGGGTCAGAAAAATCGTGAAATACGACTCACACACAAACTGCAGACACGAAAGCATCGAATTGTAATCTGAATATATGAGCAAACATAATTATCTTAGGCTGGAATTCAAAAACGAGCCCCTTTTGCAGCGTTTCTACGATTCACGCAGCGGCAGGCCCGGTTTCTTGCAACACTTCCAGGTGGCGCTCGCCTCCGCGCATGGCGTCTATTGAAATATCAAGAGTAGAAAGCAAAACGTTATATGTGGCGTCTTTAGACATCACGGGAGGGTATGGCAACGTAGACCGCAACATTTTGTGTGATGTTTTCGAAGGGGACTGCTTAGGCGGCGAATATCTGCAGCTTTTGAGGGCGATTTACATATAAAATACCGTTTGCATTGAATGGGAAGATATGAGGAGCGAGGAGAAAGTTGATATTAACAAGGGAGGGGTGCCCTTTATCCCCACTGCTGTTTATTATGTACGTGATGAGAACGGAGAGGGCGCTAGAAAGAAGAAATATTAGGTTTAATCTCTCATAGAAACGGTCGGGTACAGTAGTAGAGCAGCAGCTCACAGGTTTATTTTATGCGGACGACATTGTGTTGCTAGCTAACAAGCAAAGTGATTTGCAACGTCTGGCTAATATCTGTGGACAGGAAGGCAACAATATAGGTTTGAAATTTAGTGTTAGAAAACCAGGTGCTGTGGTATTCAATGAAAACAGTGAACAGACAGTGGCGATACAGGGCCAGGAAATACCTCGGGTAGAAGAATATAAATATCTTGATCTATGGATAAACGAAGGAAATAGATATATGAAAACATAGCAAGAAACAATAACAGTAAAGGCGGAGAGAAATGCAGTCATAGTGAAGCACGGAGCGCTATGGGGATACAATAGGCACGAGGTGCTCCGGGATATGTGGAAAGGTGTAATGGTTCCAGGACTTACTTTTGAAAATGCGGTTATTTGCTTGAAATCAGGGGTACAATCAGGACTCGATGGGAACCAAAGGTCAGTGGGACGCCTCGCATTGGGCGCTCACAGGAAAACTACAAATCAAGCTGTGCAGGGGGATATCGGCTGGACTAGTTTTGAAGTGAGGAAAGCTCACAGTAAAATTGATTATGAGGAACTACTGAGGAATATGGCAGAAAGGAAATAGGCTGGGATAGAGTTGAGGTATCTGCACAGGAAAAACATTGATTCATAGCGGAGGAATAGAACTAGGAAGCTGACCAGCAAGTATGCTGCCTGTAGGGTGCGCAACACAGCAACAAAGAACGTCAAGCGGAAAGTCAGAGAGGCTGAAATAATCTCATGGGTGGCGGCAAAGGAAAAGAAACCTGCCATAAGTAACTACCTAAAAGAAAAAAACAAAATCAGGTTAAGAAACAAGTTATGATAACTCAAAGGGAAGCTCATTACTTTTGGAAGCGAGATCGGGATGCCTTAGAACACGCAACTATAAAGCGACGTATAAGAAGGAAGAAGAAAGAAGCATGTGCTTGCTGCGGTAAAGCTAGGGAAACGATGGAGCATGTTTTATTACATTGTGAAGACATTTGCCTAGCGGTCGATTTAGGCCCCACTGGTCTCGTTGAAGCCCTTGGGTTCAGCGAGAGCAGGGGAAAAGTAAACATGTCCGCAATAGAGACTAGTAAGAGGCGATTGGAAGATTGGTGGAAGCAAAGTAGGGAAACGACAGAAAACGGAGACTTGCAAAAGCAAAGTTCACAATACGGGGTCAGGAAACGTGGTTGTGGGAGTTCGTTGTGCTCTTTTTTTTTTCTTTTTGTTAACCTAGGTAGGACATTAGGCAGTATAATAGCAAGAGCTTGGTGGTACAACACACCGCCCCGTTCCAAAGGGGACGCTCATAAATAACATCCACCCATCCATTCATCCGCACCTCACGCAAGAGGCGGCGTTTCTACAAGAAAGCTCGCCTTTGTGCTTAGCGTTCGCCGCTAGCGTTTCCTGGTAAACATTACGCTTACATAAGCAGCAGTTGCCGCGAAGCGTAAGAAGCAGCCAGGGATCTATGAATGATATCGCGTTCCACTCCTAAGAGGAAGCTTTAGCTCGGGTGCTCGTATGTAAATACATGTAAAAGGAGAATTTGTTTTCTCAGAAACCACTGCACCAAATTTGAATTTGACGAGGTTTGCTGCTCTTAAAAGAAAAACTTTAAATATAGTGACTGCTGGTTGCAAATTTTTTATTTGGGTCGGTATTTTTTTCTTAAGAATTGGCAAAATCCCAAGTTTTCAGAAAACGACAGTATCAAGTTTACAACTCTGTAACTCAACAATGAAAAATGATAACACAATTATGTCAATCGCATCTTTTAGTACTGTAGGCGAGTCGGGGTCAGGCAATGAACAACTTTATTGCATGAATGAACGGGATATATATACAAAGTAGTGCCGCAGTGGGTCATGCGCAGTGCATACATATAAACGTGACGTAGCACTTATTCAGCCTTGCCACATCTTCCCTTTTACAGTGGAACTTAAGACGTGGTTAACGTGTCTCTTGTTGAGGGTACCGACAGGGCTCGCGTCGAAGTCTTGTGCTTCTCCGTAGTACTTGAGGGGGCTCTGTGGAAGATACGTCTTCGGGCAGGAGGCTCGCTTCCGGCTGTGGGTCTACCAGGCGGAGGTGCTCGTGTGCGCCGAAGTTCCCGGCCGTCTTCAGTCTTGACGATCGTTGAGCGGTGTTCATCGGCTGGTCGGAGAAAGACGGCGGGAGACCAGGTCCGCTGGTTTGTATCGTACACTGTGACCTGCTGACCTGGCATCACAGGCGGCAAGTTCCTGCTGCCACGGTTGTAGTAGGTCCTCTGTCGTTGGCGTATTTCTTGAAGGCGGCCCTGGACCACGTCAGGGGGAATTGTCCGTGGTTCCAGGTGGCTGGTAGGTACTGGTAGAAGCGTCCTAGTCTGGCGTCCCATGAGCCTCTGCACGGTGGACTGGAGCACATCACGTGGGGTATTGCGCCATTCAAGCAATGCCATTTGAAACACAGGCATTTTAAGGGAACACTTCTTTAACAGCTTTTTTGCTTCCTGAACCGCTCTCTCCGTCATGCCATTGGAACGCGGATCATAGGGGCTTGAGGTGATGTGATCAACAGCCAAAGTGTTGAGAAAGTCCTTAAACTCACTGCTGTTAAAAGGCGGACGATTGTCAGTGCACAACTTCCTGGGCAAGCCATGGACCGAGAAAATTTGAGAACACCACGTGTTAAGAGAGCTTGCAGTTGTTGTACGAAACACTCGAATTTTAAAGAAGAAGGAGTAGAAGTCGACAATAAGGGCGAATTCGTGGCCTTCAAAGGAGAACAAGTCCATGCCGATAACTTCCAATGGTAGTGAGGGCACATCATGACTCAGGAGTGCCATTTTAGGGTGTCGAGGCTGATGCTTTTGGCACACTTTACAGGCTTTGCAGAACTGCCCAATGTTGCTGGAAATATTGGGCCAGAACATCACGTTCCTTGCTCTCGCCTTCATATTATCCACTCCCACGTGCGCCGCGTGAAGAAGACTCATCATTTCCCATATCTTTGACTGTGGTACAATTACCTTGTTGCTTCGAAACACGAGGCCGTCCTGTGCATGTATCTCGTCCCGGTACGCCCAATACGACCTAAGTGGCTCCGGGACTTCTTGCTTGTGAAGCGGCCACGTTGTATTCGCGTGCTCCCGTAGCTTTACGAGGGTGTCGTCACCCGCCGTGGTTGCTCAGTGGCTATGGTGTTGGGCTGCTGAGCACGAGGTCGCGGGATCGAATCCCGGCCACGGCGGCCGCATTTCGATGGAGGCGAAATGCGAAAACACCCGTGTACATAGATTTAGGTGCACGATAAAGAACATCAGGTTGTCGAAATTTCCGGAGTCCTCCACTACGGCGTGCCTCATAATCAGAAAGTGGTTTTGGCACGTAAAACCCCATAATTTTTTTTAACGAGGGTGTCGTCATCATTGGTTGCTGCTAGTAAATCTTGCAGGGAGCGTTGAGAGGCTGAAATACATTCAAGAACATTTACTTGAAACTGCTCATTTTCTTCCAAGAATCTTTTACTAGGAAACCTTGATAAAGCGTCAGCGAGCAACAGCTCTTTGCCAGGCTTGTACGTCACAATGATAGGATAACGCTGAAGAGTTAGGCGCATGCGTTGCAGACGTAGCGGGCACTGGTATAGCGGCTTACTGAATATCGCCACTAAGGGGCGGTGGTCAGTTTCAACTGTTTCTGCATGCTGTCCAAATATGTAGCCATAAAATTTGGTGCATCCATGAACAATAGCTAAAGTTTCTTTTTCGATTTGAGCGTATCTGGTCTGTGCCTCTGTGAGTGTCCGTGAGGAAAAAGCAACAGGCTGCGCATCCTGTATAAGCACAGCGCCTACCCCCAGCTGGCTTGCATCAACTGATAGCGTCACGGGTTTGCTTGGATCAAAATAGCTGAGCACAGGTGCCTGAATAAAAGCCTCACGCAATCTAAGAAAGCTTTCTTGCTGTTTTTCCGTCCAAACCCATGCAATGTCTTTCCCCAACAAAGTTCGTAGTGGTGCTGTTACTACAGACATGTTTGGGATAAAGCGCTGTACAAAATTCATAGTGCCCAAAAACACTTGAAGTTCCTTACAGTTTCTTGGTGTCGGCATTTCCAGAATGTCTTGAACACGGTGGGCGTCCACAAGCAGGCCTTCGGCGCTGAGCACGTGTCCCAGGTAGCGCACCTCTCGCTGCAAAAAGAAGCATTTCTTCAAGTTCAGTCGAAGATTCTGTTCTCGGCAGCGCGTTAGAAGAAGCTGTAGATTGTGGTCGTGCTCTTGCTTAGTCTTGCCCCAGAGAAGAATGTCATCCATTACTACTGCGACATTTGGCAGACCTTCTAGGACGCGGTGCATCGCTGCCTGAAATATTTCCGGAGCAGAGGCAATGCCAAAAGGCATGCGCAAGAACCTGTAGCGTCCGTACGGTGTACTCCTTGTACAAAGTTTGGGACTTGAGTCGTCTAGCTTTATCTGCCAATACCCCGATGCTGCATCTAAGGTTGAAAAAACGTTGGCGCCCGCAAGCTTTGGCACAACGTCTTCGAGAGTACGCATAGGATAGTTTTCCCGTAACAACGCCTTGTTCAGCGCTATGGGGTCTAGGCAGATCCGCACTTTATCTTTCTTAATGACTGTGACCATGTAACTTGACCATTCCGTCGGGCCCTTTACCTTTGCTATCACGCCTTGTTCTTCCAAGTGCAGAAGCTCTTCCTTGACTTTGTCTTGAAGGGCCACTGGAACTCTCCTGGCTGGCACGACGACTCCTACGGCTCCTGGCTTTAGCTGTATTGTATACTCCACGCCTTTCAGCTGTCCCAGTCCACTGAAAACGTCTGCGAAAGGTTGTGCTGCCGGGTATAACTCTTCGACGTGAACGTTTTGCACGCGACAAAGAAACCCGAGACGTTCCGCCACTGATCCGCTCAGAGTCACGGGCACATTTTGTTCGACCACGAAAAACGACTCTTCGTGCACTCTGCTGTTAGCTGACTGTCAGAGCCGAATTTTTCCTCTCGCAGTAGTCTTATGACAAAAAAAAGCGGTCAATGTGGCGTGGCAGGTTTGCTGTGGCTTGTTCGGCAGCAGTTTAGCATCCTTGTTTGAAATGACGCAGCAGTTAGCACCTGTGTCTAGCTTGCACGTAAACTTACGGCCTTCAATGTCAACTGCTGCACTCGAATGATCTGCCGCTTCGACTGCACCGACAGTCAGGGCTTGCAAAAAGAAATCGTCTTCTTCGGCTTGTACCTCGCGCAGCACGTTTTTAACGCCTCTGGTTTGTCGTCGCACCGAGGATCTACATGCTTGAGCAAAGTGATTACGCCCACCACACTTCTTGCATGTTTTCCTTCAGCCGGGCATATTTCGCCACGGTGAGTGGTATAGCCACAATGACCACATGGTTTCCTTTCTTTGGTGACTGCTTGAATTACTGTGGCACGTGCTGCTTCTGCGCCTTCACTGATTTCTTTAAATTGCTCTTTTCCCAGTTCCTGGGCCCGGCAAATTTCAATGGTCTTACTGTATGACGAGTTCTCGGAAACAAGCCTTTCCTGCAAGCTTTTGTTTCGCAGTCCCAGAATGATTCGGCTACGGAGCAAACGGTCTTCTAGGTCCCCGAACTCGCAGTTCTTTGCTAAAAGCCTGAGGTCGCGGTTAGCCAGTCATTGAAACACTCCCCTTGCTTTTGGTCTCTTGATCCGAAACGAAATTCATTAAACGTCAAATTTGTCACTGGTTTGTAGAATTCTTCAAATTTCTGAAGCAAAATGTCGACGTTGTTCCTATCCGCTTCATTTTCGAATTTGAAGGCGTTGTAAGCTTTTCTGCCCTCCTCTCCAACTGTTACAAGTAACGTTGCTGCTTGGACTTCTTTGGGCTGCTTACTTAACTGGGTAGCCGTGGAGAACAATGTAAACTCACATTTCCAAGTTTTCCATGCAAGCCATGCGTCTGCTGACGGGTCCACTGGTTTCGGCGGGGGAAGCAGCGTTGACGGGGCCGACATAGCGATAGTGAACCGCTGCCACCATGTAGGCGAGTCGGAGTCAGGCAATGAACAACCTTATTGCATGAATGAACGGGATATATATACAAAGTAGTGCCGCAGTGGCTCATGCGCAGTGCATACATATAAGCGTGACGTAGCACTTATTCAGCCTTGCTACAAGTACTTCTAAAGCGGACAAAATTGATGTGTTATATATGCATCCCAAAAATTTAGTAATATGGAAATACAGCTTTTGCAGAACTCTTGTACACAACGTAACAAGTTCACGTAAGATATAAATTGACATATTGAATTAGTCCGCTTTGAATGAACTAATGGATGCCGTTTGCAGAACTTCGATATCTGTTCTTGATACAGAGATATTAATTGGTAAACTTTATGCTTCTATGTTTTTTCAAAATTTAGAATTTTTGAAAACTTCTTAAACAAAATTCAGACCCTAAATACACATTCCATTTGAACAGTCACTAGAGTTTACCTGTGTCGTTCAAATGCAACAAACTTCATTAAAATCGGTCCAGGGGTTATCTCAGAAAAGCGTTTCTGCGTTTTACGTGCATTTGAATAAACAGCGTCGGAGTTGGGCCTGTGCTTCCTCTTAAAGGCGAAGCTTAAGCGTCCTCTTAAATTTTTCATTCGAATGCATTACTTCCTATTACTTGTTTTGTCCCACCAAAGGTCATGAGTTCGACTGACTACCTGCGATACTTTAGTGGTGCAGGTGGGGTACACCTAACCCCTCTCATATTCTGTCTAAATTGACTCTACCTTAGTTAACTATGTCTTAATTAACTTCGCCCTAATAAACACCAAAGGTCGTGGGTTCGGCTTTCTATGACTTGTTGATGCCATGTATGTTGCCATAACGCCGGACATCGTATTTTTCGTCCCGCGCGCCGTTTAAGGCTTTGACTTTAATAAAAGCGAGCCGTCAGTAACACGGCCCATGCTAGTCAGGTTACCATAACATAGTTTCAATTCAATCAGTCAGTTAGTCAAACTATTCCCAACAGCCAATGGCAACGTGCGGAGCTCTCTTTAGTCTCCAATAACCCGAGCAAAGGCAGCCGCAGTCCCTGCCGCTCGAAATTCTCCGCCGACATTCGGGTGGACCGCCTGCGTGCGATGCCACCGGTAGCCGACCCGGGCCCGAATCGTAACATGCGGCTCTGGTGACCATCATTGGTCACCCGGGACCTATAGTCAAGTAGATCAGTTCCAGAGCTACACCACGTATATATCGGACAGGCACTGTCGATCCCCCTTGCGCATTCGCCGACCCCTGCAGGCATCGGTCGAGCATGTGCAGCACACTTCTGGAGGCGCAACGCCGAAGGACGAGCAGGCGACTTCCACCTCGTGAGGCAGCGTACACCATTAGGGTGTTTCAGTGCAAACTCGCGACCCTTTCCGGAACATACCGATTGAGCGCATACACAAACGTGAGTGGCAATGCTGACCAGGAACTACCATAGCTTTTAAGCACGACGGCGCCGTCGTATTTGGTGCGTGTTATAAATATATAGTATCTTCAAGGCAATATTACGGTATTTCAACGATAGCTGTAGTATAATAAGTCAGTGTGGCGAAGTGATATAGTTAAACTTTAAGTTCAATCTGAGATTTCAATTGCACGGTAAAATATCTTTTATAGATATATGTCGATCTGGCTACTGATACATCACCTACACTGAAGCTGTATGAGTGAGTTCTCACACTCTTCGGAAGTACAAGCAGTGATATTCAAAAACGGTCCTCCACTTCAATCTGTTCCTCCGCACTACTGAGTAGAGTTACTGTATATGGCTCCCGCAGGGAGCCAAAGTTGGGCATAGGTCCGCCATCTTGCAAGCGACTTTTGTGCAGTGAAGCCACCTCTCATTCGCGCAGGAGCTATTTCATTTATTATATACCTTCAAGACCACAAAGGTATTACAGAGGGGGTCCATCTCACGAGCTGCTTGCAGCACTGTGGAAGCTACACAATTTCTCAGCCAATAGGAAGGCCGAATTCCGCTCGAGATGTGCTCATCCGCGCCGCGTCGTCTGCTCAGCGTCTGCTTGCCGTCATGTTGCATGCTCCACGGCTGATAGATTGACGCAAAAAATGTTTTCACGCCGCAACCATGACCTGCATTTACATGCATGCGCTCTAACAGAAGAACGTATTTTAGAATGCCGAAATCACAAACCATCGCAGCGGAGGGCGACGAGGGCACTCTTGTACATATTAAGGGCAACAGAATTGGACAAGGAGCTGTAGTCTGAACAGATGTTTATAGTGCTGCAAGTGCTACTGCGCTGTGTGGTGACGGTATACGGTGACAGTATTTGACTGTGATTGTATGTCTATGCTCTTCTCTTTCTTTATCTCTACTTTTCTCTCACTTTACGTCCCCCTCTCCTTTCTCCCCAACGTAGGGTAGCAATCCGGATCTACCCATCTGGTTAACCTCCCTGCCTACCTATCGCGTTACCTATAGGCTTTCCCTGCAGTTACCCTGCAGCCTCCTTAGCAAGTAGTACTTTCGAATGCCTTTACAAATATTCACCCGTGCCACAGCGTCGGCTCGGCGCCTGTTTCGCATTTGCTCGCTACCGTCATCATGTATTACGCTAGAGCGGGGCAATAAATTAATGATGCAGTGAACAATTAAACGTTTATAGCTTTCCGCTCCATCAACGAATCACCATTGCTAAGGCTGTAACGCCATCTGCTAACAAGAAAGCAAACCAGTTTTACGGCTTGGTGCTGTGTCTGTAGTCCTATCAGCGTGAAATCAAACAGCCGACCCCAATAATTACGACAAAACATGCCTAATGATTGGACCTCCGCTTGACATGAGTCATAGCGATGGCAGATCCTGCCGCTTGTTTTTCGCTGACAGGGCGGAGAGCCAGTAACAAGTTCGGATCGAAGCGGGTGGTCGGTGCTGTATGGGCGCTGCAATGTTGCCACTGTTAGGGTGGCTTCTCTGCGGCGATTCCGAGTTCCACGTGACTGCACTTGGCGAATGGCAACGGAGCGGCACGTGGAAACCAGAGGCCCAAGTCTGGCTCCCTGCGGCAGCCATATACAGTAACTCTACAATGGATGGATGGATGGATGGATGGATGGATGGATGGATGGATGGATGGATGGATGGATGGATGTTATGAGCGTCCCCCTTTGGAACGGAGCGGTGGGTTGCGCCACCAAGCTCTTGCTATTCTACTGCCTAATGTCCTACCTAGGTTAACAAAACGAAAAAAAAATAAAAAGACACGACGAACTACCACAACCACGTTTCCTGACCCCCTATTGTCAACTTTGCTTTTGCAAGTCTCTGTTCTGTGTCGTTTCACTACTTTGCTTCCACTAATATTCCAATCGCCTCTGACTAATCGCTATTGCGGACATGTTTACTTTTCCCATGCTCTCGCTGAACACAAGGGCTTCAAGGAGACCAGTGGTGCCTAAATCGCCCGCTGGGCACTTGTCTTCACATTCTAATAAAGCTTGCTCCATCTTTTCCCTAGCTTTACCGCAGCAAGCACATGCTTCTTCTTCCTTCTTATATCTCGCATTATAGGTGCGTGTTCTAAGGCATCCTGATCTCGCTTCGAAAAGTGATGAGCTTCCCTTTGAGTTATCATAAAGGGTTTCTTTACCTGATTTCGCTTTTTCCTCTTAAGTAGTTACTCATGGTAGGTTTCTTTCCATTGCCGCCAGCCATGAGATTATTTCGGCCTCTCCGACTTTCCGCTTGACGTTTTTTGTTACTGTGTTAGCCACCCTACAGGCCGCATACTTGCTGGTAAGCTTCCCAGTACTTTTCTTCCACTGTGAATCAATGTTTTTACTGTACAGACACCTCAACACTCTCCCAGCCCATTTACTTTCTTTATTATTCCTTAGTGTGTTCTTCATGATCAATTTTAGTGTGAGCTTTCCTCACTTCAAAGCTAGTCTAGCTTATATCACCCTGCGCAGCTTCATTTGTAGTCTTCACGTGAGCGCCCAATGCGAGGCGTCCCAATGACCTTTGGTTCCCATCGATTCCTGATTTCCCCTAATTTCAAGCAAACAGCCGCATTTCCAAAAATAAGTCCCGGAACCATTACGGCTTTCCACATACCCCGGAGCACCTCGTACCTATTGTATCCCCATAGCGCTCTGTGCTTCATTATGGCTGCATTTCTTTTCCCCTTTACTGTTATTATTTTTTCCTGTGTTTCAATATATCTATTGCCTTCGTTTATTCATATACCAAGGTATTTATATTCTTTTACCCAAGGTATTTCCTGGCCCTGTATTGCCAATGTTTGTTCAATGTCTTCAATGAATACATAACACCTGATTTTCCAACACTAAAATTCAAACCTAAATTCTCGACTTCTTGTCCACAGGTGCCGGACGTTGCAAATGGCTTTGCTTGTTGGCTATCAGCACAATGTCGTCCGCATAAAATAAACCTGGAAGCTGCAGCTCTACTACTGTACCCGCCTGTTTGTATGAGAGATTAAACCCGATATTACTTCCTTCCAGCGCTTTTTACATTCTCGCCATGTACCTCATAAACAGCAGTGGGGATAAAGGGCACCTCTGCCTCAGTCCCTTGTTGATATCAGCTTTCTCCTCGCTCCTCATCCCTTCCCATTCAACGCAAACGGTATTTTCTAGGTAAATCTCTCTCAAAAGCTGCAGACAGTCGTCCGCTAAGCTTTCCCCTTCTAGAATATCCCATGAAATGTTGCGGTCGACGTTGTCATACGCTCCTGTAATGCCTAAAAAGGCCACATATAATCGTCTGCTTTCTACTCTTGATATTTCAATACATTGAGTAAGAACAAATAAGTTATCATCCAAACGCCTACCTATGCTGAAGCCATTTTGAAGTTCTCCCAATATACCATTATTCTCTGCCCATGCTTCCAGCTTTAATTTGATTGTCTGCATTGCTAGCCTGTATATGACGGATGTAATGGTCAATGGTCTACAAGAGCGAATTCTATCTTTGTCGCCCTTACCTTTATAACTTAAATTCGTAGTACTTTGTCGCCAACTGTGTGGTATTTGTCTATCTTTTAAAGTTTTTTCCAGTGCTTGCACCAGATCTTCCTTATTTTTTGGACCTAGTTCATTAATAAGCCTAACGGGAACTTCGCCTAGCCCTCTGGCTGTGTGCTTAAAAATTTTCTCGTCGGCTTTCTTCCAGTTGAAATTTGTAAGAACCAGCTCCTTTTCTATCTGGTTCTCTTTCATGATCTTTTTTCTTTGAATACAACCTCTTCATTGCCTTGGAAAGATTCGGCTGTTATTTTTCAGATGTAATTTAATGCCGCTTCCCTTTCCACTTTGTTTCCACCTTCGTCTAGAATATGTTGTTGTATTGTTGTTGAGTTCCTGCCTATTAATTTTATGCGGTTCCAAAATAATCTAGATGCAGTCTTCTTTTTCTCGCGTATTTCTGACAATCGACGTAAACTTTGACCTTTTATTTTTGCTTGCACCAGTATTTGAACCATAGACTTTTTCTCCCGGTATATTTCCCATTTACTGTCTACTTCATCCTGTGACAGCTGCGCCTTCTATGCCTGCCTGCGCTCTTGGGATGCTTCCTTTCGTTCGGCGATCGCTTCTTGTATCCCTGTGTTCCACCAGCTGTTTTCCTTTCCAACGAACGTGTTGTTTCTCTTTCCGTATTTCTGTCGTTATTACACTAAAGCTCTCACTATATTCCCATTCTTTACTTGGCCATTTGCCAAGTTCTTCCGCGACTCTAGTGACTATATTTGTTATTTGTTCAGCGAGCAAATTTGGACTGTCCATTTTGCACTCCACGCTCTGTTTCCCAACTACAGATCCCATTTTCAAAATGATATGCTTATGGTCGCTCCCTATTCTGCTATACCTTTCCTCGTCAATGACCATTTGTCTCAACTTATCAGGAATTCCTTCTGTCATCAGACAGTAACCAATGGTCGATTGCCGGTTTCGGACTTCCCACGTTGGCTGGCCTTTTAGCTTAGACCCTGCATTCACGATAACGAGGTCATGTTGTTCACAAAAGTCTAGCACTGACTTCCCGTTGTTGTCGGTATAGCCATCGAAATCCTGTATGTGGGCATCCATGTCACCTAATAGGATAATTTCGGCATCATTCCCGAAACCCCTAATATCAGCGCTTTTCTTTTAGCACGATACCCCTAATGTTATCACGGTGTCAAGACCCCTCTAGAGGGTGTTGATCCGGGCCGCCTTCTTCGCTCGCGCACGCGAGATTGAACCGCATTCGCCGACTGACCCTGTATCCATGTAATTGCTATCGCAATGAAAGAGAGATCATAAATGTTACTCAAATATAGCAGTCATCTCTGACCGAAACGTCACCGAGCCGCGAATGTTGACTGAGTCGCGGATGTCTACAATTTAGCCAAATAAAAACTTCCTTGTCGTTGGTCCTTAAGAGCGAGGAATGGGCCACGTAAGTGTTATTGAGTCAAGTTGAATTTTCCAAGGGTGGTTTGCTGGGCGAGGTGGTATTCTGTTCTTGAGGCCAGCACCAGAATTGATACAAAGGTAAGAATGACTAACACAGTGCTGGCTCACCTGCGATATCTAGATTAGAGTTTTGTATTAAATGTATCAGAAGCGGCGCAAATTAGCAGCTTGCGAACCAGTAACGCAGTGACGGTTCATTAGCATACCGATGGCTATTTATTTTCGGCTTACTCAATGAGAAAGGGAGAAATAATTAAACCACTGAACACACGGCTCGCAATGAGATAGAGACAAAGACGCAATGAGGTTAATGCTCGCGAAGACCGGAAATTAAAGAAGGCCTTTGTGTGTGTGTGTGTGTGTGGGGGGGAGGGGGGGTCGAGGCAAGTTGTAATTACTTCCTCCCGCTTTCCTGTAGCCGTCGCGGTTCTAGTGCAAGGTCATGAGCTAATTATTTACGCACCAGCCGTTCATCGTTTATCAGGCCTGATAATTAGATGGTCAGAACTATGAAACAATAATGAAGGTCCTAAACAGAAATTGTAATAGGCATAGGCGCCGACTACGGGGAGGGGGCTCCGGGGACCGAGCCCCCTTCGGAGTTTACAGGGGCGGGGGGCACAACCCCCGGCGATGCTGAAGTCCACCGCCCCCTCCCCCCTAAAGTGTCATTTGAAGTTTCTTTTGAGTTGCCTCGACTTTATGACTCAAAGTTTTATTGTGACTGATAGCTTACTGCATCATTTTCGGCGCAGACGTGCAGCGATTTTAATTTATGCTTTCGCTTTATTTCTGCAAATCCTGACAATAGGAGGACAAGCGCATTAGTGGTATCTGCGGAGACTGCCTCGTCTGTGTTTTCTCGCTTCAACATTGCTTTAAACTTTCACTGTTAACATCATACAAAAAGACAGTATATTTAGATATATACACACAGGATAAAGTTTATTATATTTTTTAAAGAGAAGGAGGTCATCATCATCATCATCATCATCATCAGCCCATCCATGTCCACTGCAGGACGAAGGCCCCTCCCTGCGATCTCCAATTACCCCTGTCCTGTGCCAACCGATTCCAACCAGCACCCGCAAATTTCCTAATTTCGTCGCACCACCTATTCTTCCGCCGTCCTCTACAGCGCTTCTCTTGGTACCCATTCTGTCACCCTAATGGTCCAACGCTTATCTCATCTGCGCATTACATGACCTGCCAGCACTATTTTTTTCTCTTAATGTATATTAGAATATCGTGTATACCCGTTTGCTCTCTCATCCAAACCGCTCTCTTTCTGTCTCTTAAAGTTATGCCTGGCATTCTTCGTTCCATCGCTCCTTGCGCGGTCATTAATTTGTTCTCAAGCTTCTTTGTCAGTCTCCAAGTCTCTGCCCCATATGTCAGCACCGGTAAAATGTACTGATTGTATACTTTCCTTTTCAGTGATAACGGAGGTAGTCCAATTATTTTTAAACGTAGGGATAGCCCATGCCTAGAGAATGAATATGTTGCTATTCACCTCACTTCTAATTGCGGGCGTCAAAAAAAGAAAGACCTGCAGACTTCAATGACCCCTTCGCCACAGTCTTTTATCAAAGGCATGTGAAATGCACGTGACTGATCTGTGCCTGAGTATTGCTTCTCTTTCCACTAAGCAATGCTAACAACTCACGAAAAAAAAACTTCTAGTAACTTACAACATTCATTATGAATGGAAACATCGTCACTTGCATGCATCTATACAGGGTGTCCCAATTAACTATCAAGCACCAAGATTTAGAAAAAAAATCAGCAATGCGTTACTCGAACAAAACCTAGTGCATATTGTTTCCCGTCTAGCAGAGTACCTGGCAGAAATTACTTCCTTACAGAGATTTAATTAGGTAATTGTAATTAATTATTAACTCGAGACGTACTATCCTAATTATCGAACTGTCAATGAGGCATTTCTAGACACAGCCAAGGGACATCTAAGTGCGGTATTTTCAGTGACGTACTAATGGCGTACTATTTTTATCTGACTGATAAATAAACTCTGGGAAATATGGAGAATACCGCGTGACTGCGCTCCCACCCGGATCATAAAGCAGCGCCCTCGAACAGTCTCCGCCTTAGTTATCCAGAACGAAATGAAGGAAATGAAGAACAACATCGTCATCGAGCCAGTGCCTTATCTGCCGCGCCCCGGCAGAAGAAACACGTCGCATTTGGTGTTAGTTGGAAACAAGCTGCGATAGCTGTTGTCTTAGGGTACATAAAGTGCACGGATGTTGTTGTTTTTTTTGCCACAAAATCAATCACTGCAAAAGTGAATAGACAACGTTGCATCGGCTCCATTGCTTTTAGTGTTTGGTGCGTAGCTTCGGCCGCGTTATCAAAGTGCTCTTGTTATCAATGTGATCAGTCGGTCTTGAGAGCTGGATAATAGGCGTGACGTAGAAATGATAGCAAGGAATAGCTGCGAGGCCGCGAAACCTGCTGTTGGGGCTCCTTCCACACCGTTATCAAGGTGATGCGCTGTCTCTTCGGGCTTGCGACAGGCAATGCAGTTGCTTTCAGCGAGCCTATTTGAGGGCCCTGCTTTGTAATGAGGGCTGTAGCGCAATCACGTGGCATTTTTCATATTTCGTGAGGTTTCTTTGCCACTCGAAAAAAAAATGTATGTAATTATGACGTCGCTGGAACAGCCGGAAAAAATTAGTAAGCAGTTAGTAGGTCAGTGACAATAGCATAGTTAGATGTCCCTTGGCTGTGCCTACAAATGCCTCATTGGCACTTCGATAATTAAGACAGTACTTCTCGAGTTCGATAATTAATTGAAATTATACCGAATTAAATCTCACTACATTAAGAATTACTGGCGGCTGCTCCAGTGTACTGGAAACAATATGCGCTAGGTTTTCCTCGAGTAACGCGACTGCTCTTTTCTTTAGTTTTGGCGCATCATGATTCGGGTACCTTGTATAATTCACTCAGTAAACGAAATGAGGCCAAGCCGCATTCACTCGAAATCAAAATCAACAGTAGTCTTGCGCAGCAGCTCTTATATTCAGACTCGTGCAAAAAAAAATGCAAAAAAGAGGAGCTAGATGCAGAGGCTGCAGTTTCGCCGCACAGCGAAGCAGTATTAGTGATAGCGAAGTATACGACAATTACACGAAAGATTACGCCACTGAGAGACGCCAGATTCTTGGTTGTGCGAGGGGACTCAGGCTGTGAAATTGAACTGTCTCCTACTGTGAGGTCTTGTAAATTCTCATATAAGGCCGTCACTTCAGTGAACGATTGTTCGAAGCCTGCACGTGTGCTGCAGTGGCCAATACAACTTGCAAGGTTATAACGGAGACCAGTACGGGAGCTGCACTTTATAAATGTAGCTGAGCCTGTTAAACATAGAAAGAGACGAAAAGAGAGGTTCACAGACGCTTTTCTCTTTCTTTTTATCCCAAATGTACTCGCTCCCGTTACCAACAGCACCCGCTTGGAAAAGATTCGAAAGTGCCACTGGCACGAAAAAGGAAGGAAGTGCCATTAGTATACGAATATTGTACAATAAACGCATAACCGAAGGCATGTGCCATCAAATTAACCTTATCAAAATATTCATAACAAGGTGTCATTTTTACCTCCTATTACTTCAGTGAATGCCTAATGACCATTCTGTGAGCAGAGAGAGAGAGAGAGAGACATGTATTAATACGAATGCGAACAGTCTTCCGTATAGCGTTGACCCTCACCTGCACTTTCCAATACCTGATGGTAGTGACCGTGACATACACAGACCCGCTCACTCGTCGCATGAGGTTAGAATACGCGTATACAAGCAAGTTTTTATAAATACGTATACAGGTAAGTATACAGATAAGGCTGCCTGTTTCTCCGGGGAATGCACAATGCGTGAGCGTCCCATCCGTTTTTCGAAACTGAGCTGAACGGAAACGAAGCCGGCGCAGCGCCGCGCGATACCTTTCCTGCCCTTTCACTCCCAGGCTGAAGCGAAACGGCTCTGATTGGTTGCGCGCGTGACGTGAGCGCGCGCCTATGCAGCTGGAATCTTTGCTAACGACTCGCGCTTCGGCGTCGGCGCAGCTGTCAACTCATCAAACCGCCCTTTCCCGCAGCTGCTCTGCCCTGGGAACTTCTTTTTTTTTGCGTGACCACGACAACGCCACTTGTCAGCCAATACAAGCTTGGCTAGAAAAAGTATGCGCCTTCCGGTTCGATGGAACATAGTGGCGCTCTTAGAGACTCCAACGCTTATTCTACTAAGTATTTTATATAGCGATGTATGAATATAGTGATCATACAGAGTAAGGTGAGCGTTTCGCGCGGGTTAGTAAGCTTTATGTGATTACTACTTCCAACATTAGTAACAGCGGTGGGGACACCGCTGTTACTAATGCCAAACGCTCGTCTCACTATGACTTACGGCCAGTGCAATATAAAGACGAAAATAAGTGGTGGAGTGTCCAAAATTGTCGCTATCTTGTTTTCAACAAGAAAGTCCATGCCTTCTTTGTTATTTCGCGATATCGCCGCGTTTTTATACACTACTAAAAGAGCTGGGTGTAACGTTAACGAAGCATTCAAGACGAACTCGGGTTTATTATGCGTGTACAACAAATAGAATGAGTCTTTGGTAAGCTGGACTGTTCCAATTACCTGGGCGAGCGATTTAGTACCCCTTATACCACCGTATCCTTTGTTAAAGTCTATAGCGGTCTCTAACACACCACTTTTCTTTTTCTTCCTAAATGTGGAACACAGCCAAGCGATCATGCCTTCGACGTAGAAAGTGTGAGAAGGACTATGTGCGTAAAAACGCTACTGAAGTTACTAATAAAGAACTGCTTGGCTTCTATGCCATGTCACGTGATAACCATTTCTGTCGCTGTCTGGCGTTCTCTTCCAACATCGCTGTACAATTGTATCGACGTGCGCTTTCCTTTCGTAGCACACCTCAATTGTTTTCGCGACGCTTTAAGCACCGAAGGCGCACTGCATTACATTGCAACTACTGTGTTATAAACTCGTTTTTACTGCTCTGCAAGCGCGTGTCAAGCTGCTCTCGAGATGCGTGACCTGTGCGGTTTCCGCGCAGGACTGTTATACCTTACGCACAAAAAAAAGCCGCCCGTCACATCGGTCCTGTTGTTTTACTGTGGTTGCCGCGTAGTCACGGCACGTTTTCGTCCGCACTCAATTCCTCGGCTCCGTCGCGATTTACTACGGGCGTCCTGTTTACTGCAGCTGTAGAGAACTGCAGCTTTCACGCCGAGTTTCCTCGTGTCCCTCTTGCAGTGTTGATGAGGACTTGGACCGTGTTTTATTTTTCTTCCTTTTTTTGGATCTGTAGATGGTTCGAAATCTCGGGGGCTGCCTTGAAGAATAATGTTAACACGTGTCGCGACACAAACATTGACGCACGGGACGTCTTCCTACCGCTCGCTGGCGCCGCACTGCGCACCAAACAAGCACTTCTACTGTGCAAGCTTACGTGTGCGCGCGTGTGTGTGTTTTTAGTATTCTTTCATACTCTAAACTAGTTTATGTTTACGTGCTAGCGCGTGGGAAGTTGGAGAAAGGCGTCGCACAATTCTAGCACGTTATGCTTACTGCTACAGAAAAGCACGCCTCCCTAGTCCTAACATTTGACTAACACTTAACACCACAAAGCCGAAGCACCGCCTCGTATGAAAAAAATGCTAGAACAAGCTGTTTACCATTTTTCTGGTTCTGGTGGATACGTTCGTAAAAAAAATAAGGGATCGCTAATAACGTAAATTGTAGTTGTAGTATAAATATTCAAAATGTTTACGGCTTTGCTATATAGTGTCTAAATGTGAAAACTCGCTTCAACTTTTAAGAACGCGATTATGAGGTTTGAGTTACTTTTCCCACGCTTAACTCTTTAGCTGGAAAGATAGGAAAGACTTTGCCTAGAATTTCTTTATTGCTTTATTTCTTATTCATATTGCGCAAGCACATACGAAATGAAATATGACGATGTCTCTTGAAACATTAAGTGAGATAGGGTAGGGCAAAAATATTGTTGAGCTGCTGTTAAAACGTTAGGATGGATAGTTGGGCGTGTTGTTTAAGCATGATTTCTGAAGTGAAGGCGCTAAAAAGACGGAGTGTGTGTTTCTTCTTTGTCCTCCGTCTTTTTAGCGCCTTCACTTCAGAAATCATGCTGTTAAAAGTACGGTCCAAGATTGGTTTTGGGTACTTGCTTGGAGTGGTCAGTGTGTATTATTAGATACGCCTCCATGGAGATAAAAAAATAAGAGCTTGCTCAAACAAATGAAGCAATTTTGGCAGTGGCAAGAATGAATATAACCACCAAGTACGCTAAGAAAAAAACGAGGAAGCCTGCGGGTCCTGTCAAAAAAAAATTTTGAGGCAACAACATCTACTGCTGCTTACGATGGACATTTTTGTGAATACCACAGTTGAGCAGGTAGATAAATAAAGGTAAATTTAAAGGTACACATTGATATTTACAGTTTTCTAGTTATTGCAGACGTTTTGTTAGACAACAATATTATTGAGCTGCCAGTTGAAAGGTAAGCCTCCTCAGGCTTTAGAAATTCTTGTGGCACAATACCTTTTAAAAAGATGTCTTAGTGTCAACGGACCTACTACGAACCCAATTCGATGGCAAGGGCTTACATTCTCACATCGCTTCCGCATGTATGTGGACGGGTCTATTTCACCACTTAGGATAAAAGCCTATTTTCTTTTTGTAAACAGATACACACAGGATCAACATCACACGGCGGTTCCTCGCGTTCACTTCTTAGCCTCCATCGTCGCGTATTCTGGTGGCATTTGAAGCTCACTACAGATTCATGCTTTGTTATCTGTGATAATGCAGCGGTATGTCTCACAAAGTATCAATATTTTCGGAAACCGGAGAGAATAAAATGATTACACTCCGGTCAAATAATGACGCTTTCATTTAACGTTGGGTTGTACGAGAATATATTAAACTATTATTACTGATCTAATTACGTCTTCCCCCGTGCACCATTGCCCAAGGCGCAAGGCGGAGGTTCCGAGGGCCTAGAATTTCGTGACCAGCTATAATTTACTAACTAGCATCTTGAGGTATACCAAACTCGGCGCATATCAAATGCATACCTGCCAACCATTTACAAATTTAGGCTCGCTTATGATTCTTCAAGTATTGCGTCGATATTCACAATAAATCAGACTGTTCTCGAAAAATGTTTGCATCGTCATTCCGGAGCACTTCATTGCAAGACTTTTGCTGGCGAAAGGAAATCATGCCGTCGTCGTCGCGCAGTTCCAGTCATGGGCCTTCGTCACCACTCCAGTATCGTCATCCCATTGTCGTTATGCCGTCGCCGTGATACTGCCTTCGTCGATCCATCGACGACATTGCTTATTGTCATCCTCGTAATCGTGCCGTCGTCATTCCATCGTGATTTTACCGCGGCTGTCACGCCTTCGTCGTCGTTGCTTCGTCTTCGGGCCGTCGCTGTCATGAATGCGTCGTCATACCGCCGTGGTAATGCCGCTGTGGTCGTGCAATCCTCCTCACTCCAAAATCGTCATCTGGTTGTTGAAATACCGTCATCATGGGCTATATGTAAGCGGGCGCCACAGAAATGTGGGACGATAGTGGAGTACGACGCATCTAGCTGAAGCCGCGGAAATGTCCGAATGATCACTACAAAGATAATAATAAACGTGACGTCAGAAATACGGCGCGTCGCTACATTTCCCGAATGCTAATCGCATTACCGTCGACGCTCACCGGGAGATGATTTCTGCAGTAATATTCGTTACCTTCCCCGTTCTCCTTTTCTTCATCTTCTCATAGATTGCTTCGACCACTAAAGCATACGAAGATGTGCGCCACTGTTTGTTTCACCATTGGAATTTCTGCCATAGAAAGCCGCGGTGCTCCGCAAAGCACCTCAGCGGGCACGCGAATTGAGATGTGCGATATTCCGGAGTACAACATCCAAGTGGTCGATTTGAAACTAATAGTTGTCTCGCGGAAAATGTACGCGCAGCAGTTTCCGCATACGCAAAGGTGGCATAACAGGTTATTACATTAAGGGTGTGTGAAAACGACAGCGTAATTGTAGCTAACGAGTCATTTGTTCATTTCTCTATACCCGGTCGAAGTTACCCGAAACTGAATCTGAACTACGGCGCCATTAATGCATGCCTTAAATTAACGGGTATGGAACTCCAGCTAACCAATTACATGCGCTGTTGTTCTTAGCTTCTATCATTTCACGTTAGTGCAGGTTTAGGTTAGTGCAGAGTCAGGAGACAGGGTACGTTTGTATAATAAACAACCCACGTGTTTATGAACCACGCATACATAAAATGTTCGCGACGAGCTAGCCAATGCCGGCGGTACCGATCGCGCGTTTAGGGGGCGACGAATGTAATTAAGGAACACTTCCCCTGGCCAAAGCTAACAGCGCTTGTTTAGTAATTGCCGCGTTAGCTACTGAAGCTAAAGTATCGTTTTTGTCAGATTGTCTGGGAACACAACTAAAGCGAGCCGTGCGACGCTTTTACGGCTGCCCTCTTAGTGGTGGATAGTTTAGTCTCCAATTCACGTCCCCAGGTGGCGTGAGAAAGAATGAAACTTCAAGTTGTGTATGTAAAGTATGCCTCTAAGTGAGCTGTGCATACAGTGGCTCGTTCGAATTACTGTATACTCGGCTTGCGCAGCATGGGTCTGCAAATACAGTAATACCATGCGCGGAACAGCGACGAGGAATGTTTCCCGCTGCGTCGCAAATCTGAGCTGCAGTGTTTGCAACTTTATTTCAAACAAAGTCGAGAGGTTGCGGCATAAGAGAGCCCATTTTATCTAAAAGTCACTAAGTGACATTGATCGTGATGCGTATATGTGTCGCGGTTTAGAGTAACAAACAAAAGAAGTCGTTATGTTGTTGTGCTTCGTTTGACTATATAGGTGACATTTGGACTCGTAGGCAGCAGTCATATTTAAACAGACGACCATGAGGAAAGAACAGAACTTATACGGATGTCGATAGATGGGCATCAAAATATAGGCTTGCACAGTCGTTTAAGTGAAGCATAGCAACCAGCGATTTCTTCTTTTTGATGTTTTCACCGCTGGCCCTGCAACTAAAGTTAGCCAGTCATTACACGTTGTTGCAATACGTAGATTCCTTCATCCGTTTCGGCAATGGACTACTCATTCATTTGCCGCAACATAAATGAGCTTCCTCATTAGCACGAAATGAACATTGATGTCCTCGAAGGTTTTAATTACCGCTTAGCTCGAGCTTGATGAATTCGTTGAAGCGCTCGTGATACCTGATTATGACTTGCGCATAGCGGTAATTCCCAATAAAAGGTTTGCAGATGGTGCCTTGAAATGACGGTGCGCATCTAGATCGAATCATTATTTCCGTTGCTACTTCTGTCGCTTCGCATAACGAGAAAGTGATGGCGTGTTTTGTGACAAAAGGCAAAACTGAAAGCCGGCCTTCGTTATCATTACACTGGTGGCTCGAATACGGTTGGTTATTTTCGCCTGGAATAATGACCTGTAGATGTATACGAATTCTGATAACCACGCGAGATGAGTAACAAGAGAGTTATGTGGCTTGCGCCCCACGCCAGATGGCGCGCGTGAGTGAGAGTGCGCTCGTCACTACTGTTTACACGCTCTGAAATGTCGTAGTAAAGATACGTTCGCCTACCTGGCGCCACTTTCATACCAAGTCGACAAAGGTAAGCCTTGTTTGCTCCCCCTTGCGACGCGTTCTTCTTTTGGACAGCCGACACTGTATCACACCGCCTATCGTGAAGAGATGGCAAACATTCTGAGAGAATCGAAAACGGACTTTTTTTTTTGTCGCACGAGAACACAGGCGCTCAAAGCTGCGCAGGTTGATTTAGTAGATGACTACGCAAAGGGGTGGGCAAACTTTTCTCGCGTCTTCATAGGACGTAGCGCCGTAGCGCCCACCGAGAGGAAGGATCCTCTCGTGTGCGCTAACCAAACAACCGAACGCAGCGACAATCTACAATCGAAGAAGACAATCCGCGAATCACTTCCGCAACATACAAAATATCCACCCACAGTAACCGATATGAGAAAGCAACGCTAGGGCTGCGTTCAGTCGCAAACAGTCGCGAACCCCGGCAGCCTCTGCTCCCCGAGGTGCACTCAGGCTGGTTTTTGACGCATTGCGCTGTCCAGGGAGCAATACAATGGCCGCTACAAGTTACGACACGGTCGGGCGGGACCCCGCGTCGTGATAGCAGGAAACGCTAAAACAAACTGAACGGCTTCAGGCACTGACCTGCGCTGTGTCGTGGTTCGTCCCACTGAACAACACCCAGGGTGGCAATATGTTAGTTTGTGTAAAAGGTAAATGTACACCAGCGTTGTCCAGCCACACACTCGATTGGGCATGCTCGTGTGTATATCGCTGCGTGCCGCAACAGTTGCCGCTGCCGCAAGGTCGGTGACAAACGTTGTCAAGGCGTTTAGTTTACTCAGTATGAATTATTCAATTGCTTTGTCTGCAACGTGGCGTTTTCTGAGACAGCGGCTTTCCTCTCCTGCCTCTTTCGTTCCGTACCACTTCTGCGCTCTCTGTTGACAGACATATAGACAACCTGCAAAAATGTGGGCATATAGGCCGCAAGATAACAATAGGTGTGTGAAGCGTAGACTGCTGGGCCAGTCTGTGCATCAAGTAGTGACGTTGAGCGGAAATACGGCTGGGAATTTTATAGGTTTTCCAGGGCGCGGAGGGCAGCACATGCGCAGTCAAAAGGCTGATAGAAAGCTCGAGCATAATCACATGCAAAAAATACTAACGCCCAAGGAGATATCTAATATCTTTATCAGTCAAGGCAACGGACGGGACACTGACACACGTGGCCGATTGTGCGTATATCCGGCCAGCCTCAATAATTTCTCTCGCCAGTCTGTCATTAGAGTTGTTTAAAATGGATGCATTTCTAAATAGCGGAGTGCAACCGCAATTTTTGATGTGTGCAGGTAGGTGCATACCACCCGTAACAGCCTTTAAGGACGCCGAGTGCCTTTCCGCCCGTATTTCCGCTCAACGTCACCACAAATAGGTGTACGACCTATTAGAACTTAATCAATTCGCCACATGGTAGCTAAAAGATTTAGTCCGTTTGATTTGAAAACCGGCATCCGCCTCCGACTAAGTATACATGACTTGCAGATCGACATATCGTGCTCTTTGCTTTCTCAGATAGCTTTTCGTTCGACGCGTTTCTTTTTTTTTTCTCTTTTTCTTTGTTTGCTTCTTCATTGTTCAAATTTGATATCTCCTAGAGTTTATTATTTATGTTTTGGTAGGACAGCTTCAGTGGCCTATTTTTCTAGGTTCTGCTAAAGTAATGAAAGCCAGTTTTTTTTTTTTTTTTTCAGGCACAATGACACATTTGGTTCTACTAGCGTGGCCGGCAGAGCGACACCCCGAACAGGCTCTGCGACTGGCTATATATGAATTAACGTGGAAGCAATGAAAGTTGAGCGAGTCGGTATGAATTCATGATGCCTGCACAACTCAAGGGCGCATTACACAGAGAAAAAAAAAACAAGACGGGACAATGCACGTCCTGCCGTTTTTTTTTCCTCTTGTAGTGTTCCCTTGCACTGTACTTCCATGATATCCACGAACGTAAATTGGCGAAGTTCCCATGCAAATAGGCGCCCGGTCGGATGGCTGTGGTTACCCGCTGCTGCCTCTGAAGCCCTGCTGGGGCGGTTCCCCGAGTGGAAGGAGCAAGTACACGCACATCGGCGGGCAGAAGAACCAAAACGGCAATGCCAGAAACATTAGCTATGATGTGAAAAGCTGTACAGAGTGTGTAAAAACGCATGACACTGGAAACTGACGCAGAGCAGCGGGAAAAAAACAAGGTACGTGAAAGAGACACGATAGGAGCGCAGGTCGTGTTACCTTAACCCACACGCGCTACCTGAAGGCATAAATGTTGACGGATTCGAGACCCTCGTTATGTAATGAACGAGAAGAAGAGAGGTTACCCAAGGCGCCCGATTTTCATTATTCATATCGTAAGAAGACAACAAACCCTCGGTGCCTTTGTTTGTTGGCTTCTTATGCTATGATTAATAAATGTCGGTTAACCCCTCGGTTAACCCCCTTTCTTCTCGTTCATTACATAACGAGGGACGCGAAGGTGGTACGCCATGCAGCAATTACTTAGGCAGCGCAACAAGGTAGATAAAGAAGGTTTGAGGAAGAGAAAGAAGGCATAAGCAATGTATACGAAAATATTAGAAAGAAAAACATGCATAGCCTACCTGATCAAATCAGGCAGGCTAGGTGACCATTTGACACCGCCCCGTTCCAAAGGAGCAGCAACAGCAGCATCGTATCGAGTCACTTGTCACGCGATGGAGATGCGCGTCCCGTAGCGTCGATATGTGCAAATTTTTCATTGCAGTCGCAGTGAATTCCACCAGGTGTCACGACATGTAGCATCATACTGTGCCACTTGTAAAGCGACGTGACATGTGCGCCGCGTAGTCCCGGTACCTAGCTGTGTTAACTCTTCGGTACGAACCGCAGCTGAAGAAGCGAATCCTAGAGCTACGCGCGCAGCTGCAAAGAGGCAACGTTGGGCTGAGCAGATCGCTGTGCAGAGGGCAGCACAATCCGCAGCTCGCCTCAGACGGCGGGCGGAGAGTTCAGTTCCTTCTCGTGAAAACGACGCGAAGAGACTTCGGCGCAAATACCCTCTAGTGTGTGCTGTCGAAAATGGAGTTCCTATGGAGCCACTTCACCAGCTTACGCTGTGACTGCTGCGAGGGCCGGCCTCTGACTTGTTCTATCAAGACCCCTTGTTTTCTAAATTAGATAGATAGATAGATAGATAGATAGACAGACAGACAGACAGACAGACAGACAGACAGACAGACAGACAGACAGACAGACAGACAGATAGATAGATAGATAGATAGATAGATAGATAGATAGATAGATAGATAGATAGATAGATAGATAGATAGATAGATAGATAGATAGATAGCCTAACATGCTTCATTCCATGACTCTTTGCGTAGTCCTTAACTTGTTTTCGAACGTCTCTGTTAGCCTACAAGTTTATGCCCCATATATTAGCATTCATAGAATGCAATTACTTTACACTGCTTTCTTCAGCGACAGTGGTAAGTTTACACTCATGATCTGCTAATGCGAGCCGTATGCACTCCACCCCATTTTGATTCTCTAAATTTCCTTATCAGATTCAGTGAACCGTGTGAGTAATTGACCTAGATAAACGTAGTCTTGTACAGTCTCTAGAGACTGACCGGCGATCCTGAACTGTGTACCCTTGCCAGAATATTGAAAGTGAGTTGTCTTTGTCTTCTATATATTAATATTCAACATACATACATACATACGTACATACATACATACATACATACATACATACATACATACATACATACATACATACATACATACATACATACATACATACATACATACATACATACATACATACATACATACATACGTACATACATAAAAACTCCCTTTCGGGATCCTTGCTCCACCTTTGTGTCCCTACGCTTCGAGTTGTCGGTTAATTCGCCTTCGCTCTGCGATCAGCCAGCCACCTTGATACCTCAGAAGGTAGAGGGGCCTGTATGAAAAAGTGTTCATCCCGACTTCGATCCCCAGACGAGGAAGAACTTCGCTTCACCTCTAAAGCTTTATTTTTTGAGAAACCCGCTTGGGTTTCTTTTGGAGCGTGGGCTACGCCTGGAGGCGTGAAAATTTTTACTTTTCATACATATGCAAACGCAGACACACATAATAATATAGAAACACACACACACACGTATATATATATATAACACCTAAATCTGCACGAGCACACATATACTTTTATCAAAGCGACGTACGCACGGCAGGAAGTAGGGATGACATTCGCAATATTTGGAGAACATCTCACACTTTATGCAGAGGCTGCGAGTTTTGTTTATAATGTCGGCATGTTGACTTTTGTCCACTTCCTTTACTTACACTTCTTCCTTTCGTTTAATCAAAACAGTAAGGTAACTGCGCATTCAACCTTTATTTCTATTTCTATCGTTATTCAGACTCTAAAATTTTCAGATATTTCATTTACGAAACACTTTGCTTCGTTACGTGTTACTTTAAAGTGTGCGCGAGTATTTGTGCCTGCTTTTTGTTTCTGTTTACGTGTGCACGCGCGCGATTGTGTGGGTCTGTGTGTGTTTGCATTTGCACGCGTGCGCGTGTGTGCGCGTGTCTGCGTTAGCATTCCACCAACACCGGAAGCATTCGCTGGATTCACTGCAGCGCGCACAATGCAGCAAACGGATGATGTTCCGCGCACCTTGCACAAAAACTTCCGGGTGCTCGGCAGACAGTCAATCCATTACAAACCTTGCTGCAACGTTCCCTGCTGCTGCTCTCCCTCATACGGATGGCAGCCCGGAAAGATGGCAGCCATTGTTACTTTTGTACGAACTCTGCTACTCCGCCATACAAGCAACTTCTTGCGCTTAACGCAACTCAATATATCCGCATACAAGTAGACGTGCAGATTATGTGGACGTCAACAGCGTGACGGAGCATTTTGCAGCAGTATCGCTGCCGTGCTGTACCGGGTGCGGGCTGTACCAGTGCAAAGGCAACCGTGTTAAACGACACTGCTTCGGGATGAAGGTATTGTATTTTAGCAAAGTACGATGTGCGGCTAGTTGCTCGATACACGTTTTTTTTTTTCAGCTGCACCAATTTTTTTTTAAAGATTGCCTATGGCAGATGGCAGAATTCTCACCATAAATTCTCACCAGGAGACGGCGTAAGGTCACGAACGCGGTGTCGCATGCAGGAGACCAGGAGGATAGGTCGTTGGCGCCACTTAAGAGTTGTGCGAGAGGTGATATATTCGAGGCAAAATTGCGACAGAAGCGTTTTAAGTAAGAACAGAGCCCGATGAAGGCGCCGAGTTCTTTGAATGTCTTAGGTTCAGGAAACTCTCCCACAGCGCGAAGTTTTGATGGGTCGGGGCAAATGCCATCTTGTGATAAGACGTGACCTAGAATCATGAGCTTGCGCGTGGCGAACTGGCACTTTTTCAGGTTCAGCTGCAGGCCTGCGTTGGTCAAAGACGTCAGCACTTGCCTAAGGCGCAGAAGATGCGTGCTGAAATCAGGGGCGAACACAACGATGTCGTCGAGGTAGCACAAACACGTGCTCCTTTTTAGACCGCGCAAGATATTGCCCATCATTCGGTCAAACGCAGCAGGCGCATTGCATAGGACAAATGACATCACATTAAATTCCTATAAACCATCTGGAGTAATGAATGCAGTTTTAGGGCGATCAACTGCTGACATCGGGACCTCCCAGTAGCCCGAGCGTAAATCCAACGAAGAGAAGAATTCTGCGCCTAGTCCTTGTGCTCTTCTTCGATCATTACAATAATATATATATATATATACGGCGCTGTCAGATATGCACCTCTCGTATACTTCGCAAACAAAAACACACATCAAATGAACTCGCGCAGGAAAGAAGCGCAGGAAGAACACTGCCAAGAACAAGTAAACAAGCGAAAGTCTAAAATGAAGATTTCTAGTAGCGTTTTTTTAAATTCGGTCTGGAAGAATTATAGAGCAATATATATTTGCGGAACAATCAGAGTTCTTTTGAATCCCTCGTTTACTGCTCCACCAAGTGCCCAAACAGACTCGTAATGTTATTTGGGAAGTTACGTAACGATGCGTAGCCGTTGGTCCCGTACAATCGCATAGAGCGCCGGACGCTGCGGTTGTAGACGTACTGCGCCCACCGCGGAAGTTTAGAAAAAAAACACCCACATAAGCACAGCAGAGAAGTGGCTACGTCAGGCGGCTCGACTGATAACTTTATAAGCGTCATTCAAAACACACAGAATCATTCTCCGTTTCCGGTGGCGCTTTCTCCACTTCCTTTTTAAATGAACAGATGTTGATCCATCAATACTTTCAGAAACAACGGTTAAATTTGTTAATTTTCGCTTTTCCTTCCTCTTTGGCTGTTGCCTCGGCTCCCTCCCTTAATAGATTGCGTAATTTCGCAACTCCTTGCGACTCTTGTTTCCAGTTGCCAATTTGCGCGAGGGAACAATTAGGGAAAAACCAGACGAGGTAACGGGTGACATTCATATTGCCTATGGTTTTAACCGTTATTGCAGAGTTTGGTGCTGGACGCCGCTTGGCATGACCTTATTTTTCACTATTTTAACCCATATCATGGGTGTACAGCTCCGAGGATCTGCCAGCGTCGCGGCGAG